>NW_011491015.1:583699-612539 GCF_000754665.1 Bison bison bison | reverse complement strand
CTCTCTTTCCGGGGGAGTCCCCCGGAAAGAGAGCAGGTGGCAGATTGCCTTCAGGAAAAGAATGCCCAGGGGACCCGAAAGCCAGTATTTTGGAGCCCAGACCCCTTGACCCTGGGAAGACCAACTGGCCGGAAGTCATGGGCACTTCTCAGTGATTAAACATTTTGCACGCTTTCACACGGGTTTAGCACTTTTATTATGTGGTTGAAAAGTACTCATACTGGGACAAAAAAATCTATAAATAAAAATTCGTTAATGAATGTGTGAAATCATAACCGAACCTATAAATTAATACAAGTTAAAAACTCAGGTGCGTGAGGCGTGTCACGTGGTATGGAAAATGCTTGTCTTCAGGGGCCCCGGCAGCCCCTGAAGACAAGCCTACAGGGAACCCAGTAGAAGAGCGTTTAAAACATCAGCCCCCTCCCCGCAGTAATCTTAGTGATGAGGGGTCGCCGAGTTTCCAATTCTGTATCTTCAGCCCAGATTGGACCCTGACTTTTAGCGCTCATATCCAGATGCTTTGGGCTACATGGATATCTGGCAGGCAAAACTCATTTCCAGATTGAATTTTTCTCCGTCTGAGTTAGAAACCTAGAAGTTATCCTGGATTCCTCCCTCTCTTTCAGTGATGCCATGCCCTGTTTCACCCGTGGCCATATTTGGCCAACTTTGCTTCCTAAAGCTCCTCTGTAACCCCCTACTCCACCCATTTCTGTCTCTTGACGCTCCTGGCCTGGCTCAGGCCAGCAGTGGTCCTTGTCAGGTTCAATAGAAACCACTTCCACAAAAACCTTTCAAAACTGCCTATTTGCCATACCACCCTGGTGCTTAACAATTCACCAGGTGAGGAAGGTCAATATGAGTAGTCATAAGAGAAATGCAATCACCCTGAGACACCACTACACACCATTCAGAGTAGCTAAAATAAAAAAATAGTGACAACATCAAATGCTGGTGATGATGTGGGCAAATTGTATCATTCATCCATTGCTGGTAAGAATTTAAAATGGTCCAACTCTGGAAACCCTTATGGCAGAAAGCAAAGAAGAACTAAAGAGCCTCTTGATGAAAGTGAAAGAGCAGAGTGAAAAAGTTGGCTTAAACCTCAACATTCAGAAAACTAAGATCATGGCATCCGGTCCCATCACTTCATAGCAAATAGATGGGGAAACAGTAGAAACAGTGACAGACTTTATTTTGGGGGGCTCCAAAATATTGCAGATGGTGACTGCAGCCATGAAATTAAATGATGCTTGCTCCTTGGAAGAAAAGTTATGACCAACCTAGACAGCATATTCAAAGCAGAGACATTACTTTACCAACAAAGGTCCATCTAGTCAAAGCTATGGTTTTTCTGGTAGTCATGAATGGATGTGAGAGTTGGACTATAAAGAAAGCTGAGCACCGAAGAATTGATACTTTTGAACTATGGTGTTGGAGAAGACTCTTGAGAGTCCCTTGGCTAGCAAGATCAAACCAGTCAATCCTAAAGGAAATCAACCCTGAAATATTCATTGGAAGGACTGATGCTGAAGCTGAAACTCCAGTATTTTGGCCACCTGATGCGAAGAGGTGACTCATCTGAAAAGACTCTGATGCTCGGAAAGATTGAGGACAGGAGGAGAAGGGGATGACAGAGGATGAGATGGTTGGATGGCATCACTGACTCAATGGACATGAGTTTGAGTAAACTTTGGGAGTTGGTGATGGACAGGGAGGCCTGATGTGCTGCAGACCATGGAGTTGCAAAGAGTCAGACACTACTGAGTGACTGAACTGAACTCTGGAAAACACACTTTGGAAAATTGCTTGACAGTGTCTTAAAAAAGCCTAGCATGCAATTACCATGGAACCAGTAAGTACACTCCTAAGCAATTATGTTCATGCAAAAACCTATACATGAAGGTTCACAGCAGTTTTATTGTAATACCTCAAAACTGTCCTTCCATACTCCAGATATCATTCAATAGGTGAATGGTTAAGCAAACTCTGATACATCTATACCATGAAATAATATCCAGCAGCAACAAGGACCAAACTATTGAGAGATGTAACAAATTAGATGAATCTCCAGGAAATGATACTGAGGGTAAAAGGTCAAACCAAGAAGGAATGGATGATAGGAATGTACAATTCCATTTATATAACATTCTTCAAGTGATAACATTTTGTTTCATTTTTTATCATTGTCCTTGGAGGACAGGGGTTTGGGATGGGGTGGGGAGAGCAGGAGGGAGGTGGGTGTGATTATAAAAAGGCACCATGAAGGACACTTTTGGTTGAACTGTTGAGTAGTTAGTTTGACCGCAGTGGTGGATACCCAAACCTGCAGAGGGGACAAAATTGTTTATCTTTAACACATGCATACATGCACACTGCTGCTGCTGCTAAGTCGCTTCAGTCGTGTCCGACTCTGCGACCACATAGACGGCAGCCCACCAGGCTCCCCCATCCCTGGGATTCTCCAGGCAAGAACACTGGAGTGGGTTGCCATTTCCTTCTCCAGTGCATGAAAGTGAAAAGTGAAAGTGAAGTTGCTCAGTCGTGTCCGACTCTTAGCGACCCCATGGACTGCAGCCTACCAGGCTCCTCCATCCATGGGCTTTTCCAGGCAAGAGTACTGGAGTGGGGTGCCATCGCCTTCTCCATACATGCACACAAGTATGAGTAAAACTGAGAAATCTGAATAAGATGGGTGTAGATTGTATTAGTGCTAGCATCCTAGTTGTACTGCAAAATATTACCATGGGAGAAATTGGGTGAAGTGTAAGAGACTTTTCTGTATTATTTCTTACAACTGCTTGTGAGTCTGCAATAATCTCAATATTTTCTGTTGAACATTTTAATTTCTTTCTGTTAAAAATTTTGTGGTAAACTATACATAACATAATTTACCATCTTACCATTTATGAATGTTCAGTTCCGAGGCATTAATGCCACAGAATTAATGCCACGGAAGTAACTAATGGTTGTGATTAATGGTACAACCATCAACCTGTTCTTTGCCAGAGCTTTTTCATCTTCAGCAACGCAAACTCTGTACCTATTACTTACTAACTCCCCATTCTCTCTTCCCTTCATACTTCTTTTTTTCATCTGGAAAAAAAAAAGAAAAACCAAACAACCTTCCTTGAAACGGAGCAGGACCCTCTGGGCCTTGCCCCCCACCGAGTCCTCTGCCGGGTCTTTGTGGAAAACTTTAGTCAAAGAATAAGTTTAATCAGAGAAGTGAGAAATGCGGAAACAAAGGAAAACAGTCAAAGGAGACTAAATAATAATAATGAAGCCATTTAGCTTAGTCAAGGACCTTTAGTTCTTTCTCAAGGGCTATAGATAATACTCTGAGCCATAGCGGGTGACTTGTCTTATAGATACTGCGACTCAGGTGGAAGAAGCTACCTACATGATGACCAGACTGTACCCAGGACATAAGCTGCCACAATTTCCAGAACTGGCCTCATAGGAATGGAAACAAACCACGCTGGAACTGAAGACTAACTGTACCTAAAACAATCAAGATGATGCTGGTCAGACCACCGATGACCAATCTGAAGATGACTGTCAGAGCTGACTGTGGTTTCTGCATGTATCTCCCCCCCTCAATCTGTCTATAAAAGCTCTCACCTCCATTTGTCAGGGCAGGGGAGTCAGCCTATGAACAGATGTCTGCCACCCTCCCTCCCCCAGTTGCTGGCATCTGAAATAAAGCTAACTTTCCTTCCCACCAACCTGGGATGTCTATTGGCTTTTGAGCAGCAAGCAGGCAGAGCTCACACACACACGCTCCTTTCGATAACATCCTGAGTGTCTCATTAACCACAGGGCAGGCTCTCTCAGTGTCTTGAGCTGTTCTTGTCCTGGTCTTGCTGGTGTTCTGGCCCTCATGGGAACCTTGTCTGGCCTTGTCAGTTCCCTGGGAATTTTGTTGCTGTCGTCTGCTTGTTAGGACACTCAACTTCTCCCTGCCTTGTGGATTCAGTTTCAGGTCCCTTCCAAAGCCCTGGAAGGGCAGCTAGCAACGTGTTCACAAGGCCATAAGTTTTTTTTTAAATTGCGGTATAGTTGATTTACAATATTTCAGGTGTGCTTATATATGTAGGGGCTTCCCAGGTGGCACTAGTGGTAAAGAAGCTGCCGGCCAGTGCAGGAGACGTAAGAGATGTGGGTTTGACTCCTGGGTTGGGAAGATCCCCTGGAGGAGGGCATGGCCACCCACTCCAGTATTCTTGTCTGGACAATCCCATGAACAGAGGAGCCTGGTGGGCTACGATCCATAGGGTTGAAAAGAGTTGGATGGTGACTTGGCAGGCACATGCGTATCTATACATATACATATTTTTTCTGATTCTTTTCCATTTCAGATTATTCTAAGATATTGGATGTAGTTCCATGTGCTATACAGTAGGTCCTTGTTAATCTATTTTATATACAGTAGTGTGTATATGTTAACTCCAAACTCCTAATTTACTCCTCCCCTCAAGCCATACGTTTTTGTAAATTTGCAAAAATAAAATATTTTCTCTGCAATCAGGTATGACCTTGGGCATTTTCTTTCCTGGTCCCCCTGCTGCCTCTACCATGCCTAAAGTTGTTGACTGTTTTGGTACGTTGGTATGTTCCATGTTTTTTTTCCCCAGGTTGGCCAAGCATGGATTTTTCTTTCAAGAATTTAAGTGTCATGAGAAGATCTGCCCATTATGAAACCATGTGAACCTTGTAAAACAGAATGTGTCAAGTACTCTAAAATATATTTCTGAAGATTTGGGAGAAGAGCCTAAACATAATTAAGAAGAAAAAGCTTATTGAAAAAGTTGATAAACCTTGAATATGCATTTTTCTTGGCATTTGGAAAGAGATTTTGGAACATTTCAATAGAAGAAGTGGGAAATTACAGACTCTTAATTTGGATGTAGATGAAAGAGAATCTATTTTTGTCATCTTTAAATTAGTTTGTTTATTTGAGAGCCAACAGATAAACTTAATGGACTATGAAAAAACATTAAAATAAACCAAGAAATAAATACAAATTATTCATACCTTAAAAAATTGTAAGAGAAATTTTTTTTGATATTTCAAAGGCAGAAATTCACCAAGAGAAAGATATTCTCTTTCTAATAGAGGGGATGACTAAATCCTTGGATTTTTTTGATAAGCCAGTTAATTAAGAGGAGTGAATCATATGAACATGTTGGGAAAAGGCTTAAGTTTCTTGCTGATTTGCTCCAGAATACTGACATTGACAACACAATTTAAACTTATAATACACACTATAATAAGAAAATCAACACCAAACTGGTTAATGACATTCATCAGTTCAAAGAATTTGAAGAATCTCATAGTCACTGCCTAAGAAAATTTGAAATACTCGAACACTTCACAGCTCATATATAATCCTTGAGAGGTTCTCTTGGTTTTGACAACAATCCTACAATTTCCATGAACAAACCAGAAGTTAGTTGGGAAGTGGAAAGAATTCCTTATAAACTGTTAAGAATAAAAATAAAATTTCTATCAATCATGTCAGGAGAAGAACTGAATGATCTATTTTCCCTGCAGAAAAAATTACATTATTAGAGGAAGACCAATCAGAGAATGTGCAGGACAAATGTGTAGGGATGAAAGTATTGCTGAGGTGGATTAGGCAGTTAATAAAAATATAGGTTTTTGGATAGTGTAATGTTTGTGATAGTTGATCAATTTTGCAAATTTGCAGTTTGTTGAGTTTTTTTGTTATTCTAAGTAAATATTCATTTTTGCACCTGATTTTGTATTTATAACTTCATATTTTAAAGGAAAGCCCTCAGATTGCATTAGCCCCACAAAATCTGGCTCTATCTCTACCCCAGGTCTCATCTCACCTCTCTTAGTTGCATGACTCCCTGGGATATTCTAAGAGCCCATCTAATATCATCCCTCCCAACATGTTAAAAAAACAAAACCCCAAAAAACTTTGCTTATACTTTCATCTTCCTGACCACGAAGGACAATCATGTAATGGACAAGAGCAGATACTGAGTTGGCAAAAAAATTTGTTCATGTTTTTCCAAGTTATCTTCTGGAAGAATCCAAATGAACTTTTTGGCCCATCCAATATTTGGGAGCAAGGCTACCTGGGTCTGAATTCCGTCACTCTGGCCTGGCTGCTTTGTGACCTCAGGCAAACTCCTTATGCTCCCAATGCCTCCATGTTTTCTTCTATAAAACAGGGATGATAATAGTATACACCGTAAAGTATCATTGTGAGGATTAAATGACTTCAATACACGAAGTGCTTTAAAAAAGCCTGGCATGTGTTCCCAGGACCTAGCAAGGGATCTGGCAGAAAGTCTGGCATGTGGTAGGTACTCAGTAAAGGTTGGGTTAACATGAGTGAGTGGCTTGCTTGTGGAGAAGGGCCGAGGCATATGGCTTAAGAGGATACAGCCTTCAGTGTATCGATCTTTTTGGTCTTGAATTTGTTTCCCCATAAAACAGCGGTCTCACGGTGAAGTCCTTCATAGTCCTAAAATCCTATGAGTTAGTGGAGATACAATAATAAGTAATTGTATTATTCATTAGAGTGAACATTCACGGAAGCTCAATAACTTTAGTTCTCTTGACGATTTCTGGATACTTGCTCTTGACTCTGATTCTTTAAATATTTTCTGTAAGCAAGCAGGATAAAAATAGTAACAGCATCCCAACTCTAGACTTTGTGATTACAAGTTCATACTCATCTTATTACTAATAGTTGTCAGTCTTGAACATCCTTATTTTTCTTCTCTTTAGTAGTATCCATAGTAACTTGTATTTTTATACATCTCTAGATTTAGGAGGTATGTGCTTGCAATGGTCAATTTCATGTGTCAATTTGGCTAGGTTATGGTGCCCATTTGGTCAAACATTTGTCTAGATGTTGCTGTGAAGACCTCTCCAGACACGATTAACATTTATCATCAGTTGACTCTAAATAAAGCATTTTATTTTCCATAACATGGGTGGGCCTCATCCAATCAGTTGCAGCCTAAGAGCAAAGACTGAGGTTTACGAAGAGGAGGGAGTTCTGTTTCAACATCAGAACATTGAAACCTTGCCTGAGTTCCAGCCTGCTGGCTTGCCCAGCAAATACGTTGCCAGGCCTACAATCATGGGAGCTGAGAGAAGGAGAGAGATTTAAGATCTCTCTATCATATGTCTACACGTATATCTGAAACATATATTCTGTTTCTCTGGAGAACCTAGACTCACACAGCACTCCAATAGGTCAACTCAAGATGTATACAAAGTATGCATGCATTCATTCATTTCTTCGTCTAGTCAGTAAGAAGTTATTGAGATAAACATGTATGTGGCCCCATAAAGGGGATTGAACATGATCTGTAAAATGTCACAGGAAGTCTGATGGACTCACACTGCGGCTTCCTGAAAATATCCAGTAGCATCTTATTAAACAACAAAATAGTAATCATTAAGGGCTTCTCTGGTGGCTCAGTTGATAATGAATCCGCCTGCCAATGCAGGAGTCTTGGGTTTGATCCCTGGTTCAGGATGATCCTCTGGAGAAGGGAATGGCAACCCACTCCAGTATTCTTGCCTGGCAAATCCCATGGACAGAGGACCTGGAGGGCTACAGTCCATGGGGTCACAAAGAATCGGATACAACTTAGTGAGTAAACCACCACCACCACCAGTAATTATTATAGGAGCTCAGAGGCACAGTGTTAGTTTGGTTTGACAAAGGGCGTTTTTTCTGGGACCTCTTGAGTCTAAACTTTAATGATTGGAAGATGAGATAGTTAGCAGAATGTTCTCCGAAACGAGATCCTTCTTTTTCTCCTAGATTCTTGATGGTACTCATCTTCAAATCTTGATATTTTTAACATTAATTTTTTTTTTTTTTTGCTGTGCTGTGTCTTTGTTGCTGTGCTTAGGCTTTCTCTAGTTGCAGTGAGCAGGGAATAACCTTCATTGTGGTGCACGGGCTTCTCACTGCAGTGTCTTCTCTTGCTGTAGAGCATGGGGCTCTGGAGCTTGGGCTCAGCAGTTGTAGCCCTCGGGCTTACTTGCTCCAGCACATGTGAGATCCCATGTACCCTGCATTGGCAGGCGGATTCTCATCCATTGTACCACCAGGAAATTCCTAACATTTTTAATCTGTGAAATGTTTTGATGCGGCCAAAAGACTTTGGGACTGTTTTGGAGCTGGAAGGTGGGAAGGGGGAATGAGAAGGCAGAGTGAGAGGGACAGGGCATCACGACCAGGACAGAGGGATCTGGTTACCAGTCTCGGCTCTGGCATCAACTGGGTGACCATGGGTACACCGCAGAGCTTCCCTAACTCTCATGTTCTTATTTGTAAAGTGGGGGAGAATCTGTCCTTGAAGGGCGATTAGAGGACTCGCTAAGATCACACGCATCGGATGCCAAGAACAGGATCTTTTTTCTTCCCAGCCAGCACGCCATCACTAGGTCGCCCCTCCCACCTTGCCTCCCGTGCGCCTGCGCCTGGGCCAACAGGCTCTCGAATCCCGTGGTGGGAGTGCAGCAGAAGGCAGCGAGCCTTTCCCTGTCCATTCATCTTCTTTGCAACTTTGCATTAAAGACAGAGAGAAGCTGACCTACCGGTTTAAAGCTCGAACACGAGCCATGTGCACTGTTTCCAAACTGTGGACGACACCTTTCTGGGAACCAAGCAGCAGACTTCTGACAGATGCTGCGTCTCACAGTTTGAGGGTCTGCTCTACGGCAGCGCCCATGGGGTGCAGCCCTGTTCTCTCCTGTTACAGTAAGTCCCTCCATACGAGCCTTCCAACTGAGAACTTGGAAGCATGCGAGTGTGTATTCGCACGTCCAATCACGGAAGTTAGTTCTGTTTGAGGAGACACCGTCGGTTTTGGAGGTGCAGGACCTGAACGTGGAACGGTGCATGAAGTTTGGAGCAGCTATTCAGAACGCAATCCAGTGCCACCGTGTCATCCATGACAAGAATAAAAGAGCTGCTACCCAGATATCACTGGATTGGTTCTTCAAGAGGGTGCTGCTGCTGCTGCTAAGTCGCTTCAGTCGTGTCCGACTCTGTGCGACCCCAGAGACGGCAGCCTGCCAGGCTCCCCCGTCCCTGGGATTCTCCAGGCAAGAACACTGGAGTGGGTTGCCATTTCCTTCTCCAATGCATGACAGTGAAAAGTGAAAGTGAAGTCACTCAGTCGTGTCCGACTCTTAGCGACCCCATGGACTACAGCCTACCAGGCTCCTCTTTCCATGGGATTTTCCAGGCAAGAATACTGGTAGATAGACTTAAATCCAGCAAGGAAGCAGAACCCTTGCCATCAATGTCAGGCGTGAGTGAACTCTTAGCTTGCCCTCCGTCTCCTGTTGCTGACGATCCTTCAGCTCTACCGTCTCCCACCTCCTCTCCCTCCTCCATCAGGAACTCTTCTGGCCTGTTCACTCCGTGCCAGCCCCTGTGTGCCAGCTGTTGTGATGTACTGTTCAAGGTACTGCACTGTAAGATCAAAAGTGCTTTCTTTATTTTTTTTTTTTTTTGCCAGTGGTCTGTCTGTTTTATTGACAGCTGGATGCTCAAGCCTTGACTGCGTACTTCCGGAGGGGGTACAGCCGCTCCTTCCGCTGCTGCTTCTCGGTCTTCAGGTTCTCTTCATGCTTGTTGAGTCGGCGGCGCATGGCACGTGTTTTCTTGGGCCGCAGATCCAGGGGCTCTTACTTCTTGCCCTTATAGAATTTCCTGAGGTTCTCTTTCTGAGTCTGGTTAATGACGGTCAGTACACGGGCGATGGATTTACGAACCACTCGGATCTTGGAGAGTTTGGAAGCCGCGCCGCCTGTCACTTTAGCCACGCGCATCTGGGACAGCTCCACCTTCAGGTCCTCCAGCTGTTTCAGCAGCTCCTCCTTCTTCTTGCCGCGAAGGTCTCGAGCCTTAATCTTGGCCATGGCTGTACAGTCTGCCTCCGCTGCCTTCTCGGAGGGAAAGAGGAAGAGGCCCTTAATTTTTTTTGTGTTTGTCTTTTATATGTTGTGTTTGTGTGAAAAGTATTATAAACCTATTACAGTACAGTACTATATAGCCAACTGTGCTAGCTGGGTACCTAGGTTAACTGTATTGGACTTAATAACAAATTGGACTTAGGCATGCACTCTCGGAATACAACTTGCTCATACATAGGGGACTTACTGTCCTCTTATCCTGTGGTGTTGGATGGCATCTTGAGTGACCCAGGAGAGCTGCAACCTGCTTAGAGGAGTCAGAGAAGCTTAGTCTGTGAGCCTAATAGCATGGTGTTTGGATGAGAGAGATGAGCTTGAATCCTGGTTCCTGGTCTCCCTATTCTAAAGAGGACAGTCAGATGTCCCCTGTTCAGGCTCTTGGAGCTGACATTTATAATATGGAAGCTATTTTTACTTTCGCTGGGGTGGGATTACTACAGAACCCATCTGACTACAGAGGAACTGCAAAGAGGACTCTAGACCGGATCAACTCAATTTGTTTGGGATCTAGTTCCTTGTTTCCCAGACCTGGTCTGGCCTTGGAATCAGCTGAGGGGGAAGGTCTTGGTAAAAATGTAGGTTACTAGGACTCTTAACAGAGCTAATGAAATAAAATGTCTGTTGGGCATATGTGTTTATAAAAAAGGGACTTCCTGGGTAGTGCTAGTGGTAAAGAACTGCCTACCAATGCAGGAGATGCTGGAGACATGGGTTTGATCCCTGGGTTGGGAAGATCCCTTGGATTATGGGTACCGCAACCCACTCCAGTATCCTTGCCTGGAGAACCTCAGATATTTGTACACCCCATGTTCATAGCAGCACTATTCAATAGCCAAAAGGCGGAAACAACCATGAGCGTGTTCATGGACAGAGGAAAGGAAGAAACAAAATGTATTCTACGCAAACAATGGAATATTATTCAGCCTTAAAAAGGAAGGGCATTTTGACACCTGCTACAACCTAGATGGACCTTGATGACATTATGCTAAGTGAAATAAGCCAGTCAGGAAAGACAAATACAGTGTAATTCCACTTAAACGAGGTACCTAGAATAATCACATTCTCACAAATGGAAAGAAAGAGTGGTTGCCAAGGGCTGGAAAGAGAAGAAATGAGGGATTACTTTTGAATGGGCACAGAGTTTCAGCTTAGGATGATGAAAAAGTTCTGGAAATGTATGGTGATGAAGGTTGCACAAAAGCATGAATGTGCTTAAGGCCACTGAAGTGTACACTTTAAAATATTTAAAATGGTGAATTTAATGTCATGAATTTCGCCACACACATACACAAGCAGCACAGGCTTTTCTATCACAATGAGGCCGGGAAGTTAAAATTAAGAATCCTTTGCCATTCCAGGATAAAGAAGTTGTGGTACATAGACATACAATGGAATATTACTCAGCCATTAAAAGGAGCAACTTTGAGTCAGTTGATGTGAGGTGGATGAAACTAGAGCCTGTTTACAGAGTGATATAAGTCAGGAGGAGGAAAACAATGATTAAATATTAATGCATAGAGGATAGAATCTAGAAAAATGGTACTGATGAATCTATTTGCAGGGTAGGAATAGAGATGTGGCACACACAGAGAATGGACTTATGGACACAGAGTGGGAAGGAGAGGGTGTGAGGAAGTGAGACAGCCACGTCGACGTGTACACATTACCACGTGTGGAACAGATAGCTGGTGGGAAGCTTCTGTAATACGCTGGGGGCTTGGCTCAGTGCTCTAGGACGACCCAGAGCTGTGCGATGGCAGTGGGGTGGGCGGGAGGCTCAACAGGGAGGGGATATGTGTATACTTACGACTGATTCTGTTGGCAGAAACCAACACACCATTGCAAAGCAACTATTTTCCAATTAAAAATAAATGAAAAAAAAATAAGGTGAATAGGAAGAAATCACAAAAAAGAGAATCCTTTGCTGTTCCACATGGCTTCCTTTCTGCTCTTTTACCCAGTGTATCCTGCACGCTTCCTCCGGGCATTGCCACCCCAAGGCACCCTTTTAGATAAGGATGCAGCTGAGCGGGGTGCCTGGGCTGGGAGGCAGAAAGGTTCAGCTGGAGGAGCTGTGGAGGGATTTCCTGTCAAGCCACAATCACACCACTGCTGCCGTCCCATCCTCTACACCCTCTGTTAGCTTTGCTGTGTGAGGACAGGCGGGCTCGGGGGAGGTGAGCACCAGACCCGCCTAGGTCCTAGGGACCACTCTTGGCTCAGCCTTCTCCCCATCACTAAGCTCCTGCGTCTGACATCAAGCAGCCAGGATGACTGACCCAGGGCATCTCACCCTCACCTCCTTGGAGGGTTAGGGGAAGTGAGAGCCTGCAGCCTTCCTCCTGGGAGACAAAATCCGGTGGCCGTGGGAGTTGAAGGGTCAAGAAGGAAGAGAAGGGCAGGTTCCCAGGGACCTGCTGTTCCCCCAGCAGCCATCTGCTGCTGCCTGGGGTCAGAGCCACATTTTCCTACACGCTTCTCGCTTCTCGCAACTCAAATGTTGCCCTTGAATCAAGATTGTGGTTAAATAGCGCTAAATAATTAATCGCACTCTTGAACTGGTGTTCTCGGCCTGCTTATGCTTTTCTGGTTGCTTCTGCTGGTCTCTCTTTTTAATTCAGAAGTGGTATTAATAATTTATGAGCACGTCCGTGGTCACATATACCCAGGACCCGCCGTCACTCTGCGAGTCAGAATCAATACTGGGGAAGTTACAGCCTCCAACCTCAGGCTGTCTCTTTCCTGCTCTTTTTGGAACAGAAATGAGGGTCAAGTCTATGTATAGAGAGCTGGCCTGGATCAGGCTCAAGAGCTTTTTATTCTGTTCAACGACGTTGACAGGCGCTGGGTCCTGACAGACTTTAAATAGATGTACGTTCTGTGACAAAGAGCACCCAGGGAGAGAAATTAGAAAATGGAAAATGGAGCACTGCTTTTTATTCAGCCAGGACTTCAAAAAAGGGGGAGAAGGGGTATCTGATAAGCTGATTCCAGGAGGCAGAGTTGCAGGAGGAGAAGGCTCTGGAAGGTTTGGGATCCTTATTAAGGAAGTAAGCGGCCCCCACCAAAATGGGAAACAGAAGCAGGACTGGGACCTGGTGTAGGAGATCTCTGCGGTGCATTTCAGGCTGGCGGATAAAGGATGTCCTAAAGGAACCAAGAGGGAAATTGAGCACAAAGAATGTCCCTGGGCTTGCCTGTGGCTCAGTGGTAAAGAATCCGTCTGCCAATGTGGTAGATGCAGGAGATGTGTGTTCGATTCCTGGGTCAGTAAGATCCGCTGGAGAAGGAAATGGCATCCCACTCCAGTATTCTTGCCTGGAAAATTCCATGAGCAGAGGAGCCTGGTACACTACAGTCCGTGGTGTTCCAAAGAGTCAGACACAACTTCGCTACTAAACAACAGCAACAGACTGTCCTCGATTACAAAATGTCTGCAGAGGACAAACGAGAACACTCTAAATATAGGACTGCTCTAGAAGGGGATCAGGGATGAGGGCGGGGTAGGTGGGAGATTCATTTTTACTGAATATGTTCCAGAATCTTAAAAAATTTTGCCATTTGTAAGTATTCTTCTTTGGAGGAATCAGGAAACGAATCCATGAGGACATCAACTGGAGGCAGGTTCAAAGAGGCTTATTTGTGGTGAACAAAAAGAAATCAGAAACACATAGACTGAGAGGGCTTTTTTCCTGGTTTGTAAATATTTTTATTAGGTCCTGTAAGTACTCTTGTCTGGAAAATCCCATGGACAGAGGAGCCTGGTAGGCTGCTGTCTATGGGGTCGCATAGAGTCAGACGTGACTGAGCGACTTCACTTTCACTTTTCATGCATTGGAGAAGGAAATGGCAACCCGCTCCAGTGTTCTTGCCTGGAGAATCCCAGGGACGGGGGAGCCTGGTGGGCTGCCGTCTCCGGGGTCGCACAGAGTCGGACACGACTGAAGCGCCTTGGCAGCAGCAGCAGGAGCAAAGACATAAAACGCAGTTAAATGAGGTTGCACTACGCAAAATGACTTTATTGGTATTCAATGGGTCAGATATGGTATAATATTGGCAATTTTACACAGGTTAATCCAGAACTTTTCAACCTTGGCACTATTGACGTTTTGATAATTGTATGGTGGTGGTCGGGGGGATGTTTTGTGGGTTATAGGTTGTTTAGCAGCATCATTTGTCTCTATTCACCAGATGCCAACAGCACCTCCTCAAGTTGTGACAATCTTTGATTTTCATGTCTCCAGCAGGAGTAGCAACATAATTTTGGGGTTCAGTGCAAAATAAAAATACCCCTTATATAAAAATTATTAAGAATTTCAAGAGAGTGACAGCAGAAAATTAAATGAAGCATGGGGCCTGGGGCCCTTCTAAGAGTGGTACCCCATTCCACTATACAATTTACAGACCCACAAAGCTGATCTTGGTCTCCAGAAGCTGCCCAATGTGGGAACCAACCACTGGTTTAATCTAGTACAATTGGATCAGCATATACACATGTTCAGAGTTACAGGGAGAGAGTCCATCATTTTTTGGTTTGTTTGTTTGTTTTTTAAAATAAGGTTGCAGGAGATCTTAAGAAATGCTATAGCTGGACTCCAAGTACCAGGAGGTTTGGATGGCAGCCAAATCTGGCCCGCGACCTGATTTGTAAATAAAGTTTTATTGGCACACAACCATGCTCCTTTGTTTACACATTGTCTGTGGCTGCTTTCCCCTATGGCCGCAGCATTGAGATATTCCAACAGAGGCTGTGAGGCCAGCGAAGCCTGAAATATTTATTACTGGCTTTTTACAGGAAAAGTTTGCTGATCCTGTTCTTGATGATTGAGTTTGCAATCAGTGCTGGTGGTGATGGTTGAGGAACAGATGGAATTAGCTAGAAGTCCTTGGGTACGTGGTCCTCTAGACCTTGTTATCCACACAAGCTAGAACATTGAGTGTTCTTGTGGGGAGGCGATGGAAAACCACCCTGGACTTTTTTAAGCAGAGGTGAAATTTATAGGAAGGATATTGGGGGTATTCAGAATCAGTGGGTGGCTTAATTAATGCATGTGTGGACTGCATAAGATGGAATGCCTTGGATTCTTTTCATTCACCTTCCAGGCTCGTTTGGTAACCTGAGTGCATGTAAGAGAAAAATGAACAAGATAGAAGCTCTTTGAGCATTAACAGTTGCAGGATGAGCAAAGATAGCGTCTATGTGAGTTTTTATTGTATCCAAACAGGTTTATTTTATTCCTAATATTCTTTTACATGGCAGTTACTTTTATTTTTCTTTCATTTTTAAAAAAATATCACATTGCTCAGGAGACATGTTTGGCAAAAGCAGTTGAAAGGAAAGACGTCTGATGGAAACTCAAGTGGTTTTGCATGAGCAATAATAATTATTATGATGATAGGTTTCCTGCCTAAGCCTTCTCGGTGGGTAGTATTTGCAAATTAAACACACCATGAAATATTCAGCTCCTTGCCACACATCTTGGGTGATTTGCATAATCCCCCTGCACGGGCTCTGGGGTGAGCTACTCCCTAATTAATTATTAAATTCCCATCTGTACAGTGTGAACAGGATAATGAAATTCCAGGAGGCCCTGAGAAAGGCCGAGCACTGCCTCCTGGAAGAAGGGTCTTGGCTTTCCTGGGCTTGGGTCCTTCTTCTGGCCATGGGTCCCTTCCTGGGCACCTCCCCCAAGGACTAATTGTAGATCTGGCCTCTGACCGAAGCAGTTCCAACCTTCTTATAACCCAGGATTCCATGGTTCTGGTCTCAGCCCCTTACCACCCACGGCTCGGCCACCGAGGACTCGCCATGTGACTTTATAAGGACAATTTCAAAACAATCTTCTTAGACTCGCTTTATGGACAGCCCCTAAGGCTCATTGCTATTCCCCTATTACTTCATTTCTGGGTGCGTTTTTCCATGTGGCAAAAGATCAGTTTTCCTCTAATTGTTCAGCAAAGAGTTTGAAAGCCATGACGCCCTTTCTATTGCTCTGTGTAAAGCAACCTAGAATACTTGTAGAGGGGTGGGTGGGCATCCTGGGTGCAGAGGCGGGGGTGGGCGGGCATCCTGGGTGCAGAGGCGCAGTTACTGTGGCAGATGACGCTGAGGCTAGGGGCCACGGGAGCAGAGGATTCAGGTGTAATTCGGGGTCCCCCAAAGTGGGCTCACTCACCTGGAAACAGATTTCTGAGACAATCCCTGGTGATCACCTCAGTTTGGTCTTGTTTAGGAGCTATGTCTCTGGGTTTTTTGTATTTAAAAGCTGGTGCTCACTAGTCAAATTCTGTTTTTGGATACCCCAGAGAGAATTGTCCATAAAATGGCTGATGTTTGAGATCTTCTGGGGTCCAGTGCATCTCAGACTTTCCTGTGTACGCACATTACCTGGAGAGTCTGTTGACATGCAGACTCTGATTTCACGAGTCTTGGGGTGGGGCCTGAGATTTCACATTCCTGGGAAACTCCCAGATGGTGTTGAGGCTGCTGGTCCATGGACCACACATGAAGTGGTGAAAGGCTGGGAGACAAGCTCATGCTTGTAAATAGGGAGGAAATCAGACTCACAGATGAAGGGGAAGAGCCAACATGCCAATCTCACGTATGCTTTTATTTTTAGCTTTTTAATTAAAAACACGATTAGCAGGGATTATAGCAAAGCCAGCATCAGACTTCTTTCTTATGCTTATTATAATCAGTTTTTCATTTCCACTAAGCTTGTGTTAAAATTTAGAAGTGGATCTAGAATTGCCCTGGGGTCTGTGCCTAGTATCAACCTGAGGTAATTGGGAATCTGCTTTTTTTTTGTTTTTTTAACAGCCGGGTGTGACTTCTAGGAAGTTTTGTTATCTCTCTGAGCTTCTTCCTCCATCTGTAAAATGGGGAAAATAATAGCACCCTCATGAAATTTGTACAGCTGGCATCATTGGGTGTAGGTTCTGGAATTGCTTAGCTGTTGCTCAGTCGCTAAGTCGTGTCCGACTCTTTGCAACCCCATGGACTGCAGCACACCAGGCTTCCCTGTCCTTCACTGTCTCCCTGAGAGTTACTTTGACTTGGGTTCACATCCAAACTTTGCTGCGTAAGGGTTTTTTTTCCTTCTCTGGCCTTGTTCTCCTCATCTGTAGTGTAGGACCAAGTTAGGACCAGTCTTAGAGGATTGTTGAGAGGGTTTCATTAAGAATAGGACCTGGCACATGGCAAGCACTCAGTAATGTAGATACACTGGAAGTCTATCAGCTTACGGAAAGCCTGGCTGTAGCTGGTCTAAGGCAGAAATGCCTGCCCAGGGGCGGAGAAGAGAGAGTGGGCTGAAGGTTTCCGATGCCCTTTGTTCTCTGATTTCACACTTGTGAAATGCTCCCTGTTGTGCAAACACTGTGTGAGGCTTGGTGGGATCTTTGAGGAAGAATCTTAAAGGGATCCTATAGGAAAATAGTCAAAAGGCTGATGGGGGCAAAAGAAATGCCAAATCTGACGCAAATGAAAAAGGTAGTCTGCTTCTGGGGGGGTAGCTGATACCACTGATTGAGCAAAATCACGAGGTTATCCTACTGTGAGTTGAGGAGAAAGTGAAGTGAAAGTCGCTCAGTCGTGTCTGACTCTTTGTGACCCGATGGCCTATGCGGTTCATGGAATTCTCCAGGCCAGAATACTGGAGTGGGTAGCCTTTCTCCTCTCCAGGGAATCTTCTCAACCCAGGGATTGAACTCAGGTCTCTTGCATTGCAGGTGGATTCTTTATCAGCTGAGCCATAGGGAAGCCCAAGAATACTGGAGGGGGTAGCCTATCCCTTCTCCAGGGGATCTTCCTAACCCAGGAATTGAACTGGGGTCTCTTACATTGCAGGCTGTTTCTTTACCAACTGAACTATCAGGGAAAGGAACCATGGAAAAGCAGGAATTAGGTTGAAGAAGGCAGCCTTGTTGTTGGGGGCATCATTTATATTTTAAAAAAATTTTTATTTATTTATTGGTTGCCCTGAATGTTAGTTATGACACATGGGATCTCTGATCTCCACTGTGGCACATGGGATCTTTTTTTAGCTGTGGCCTGTGGGATCTAGTACCCTGACCAGGGATTGAACCCTGTCTGCTTCCTTTGGGAGCACAGAGTCTTAGCCTCTGGATCACCAGGGAAGTCCCCATTTCTGGGTTTGAATCCTCAGAAACTCCAGTCCTCTGAGAGAGGTAGCAACCAGAGTGATGCAGGCAGCATACCAGGAAATCGGATGTTTCACCCAGGCTCCACCTGGCAAGATGGTGCTGTGTGGAGTGAGCAGGTGCTCTGGAGCTGAGTTAGATAGATTTACATTGGTTGATCCCAGGTCTAGGCAGTAAGACTGCACCAGAGCTTACAATCTGCTGTGTTCAGCTTGCAGATGTATTTGTTTGGTCCTCAGCGTTTGTTTTGTAAAAACATTTGGATTAGTTGTCAACAAAAAACTATTGGAGATTTTACATCAAAGTCCAGATTTTCCAACTACCAATGAGAGTGCATGCTTCTGGGCCTGTGTTCTATGTGGTAGCAACCTGTCTGCTCTGAATTAACCCTGGGACCTTTAGGTGGGCACATCCACTTAGGTAGGTCACCATCCCCACCTGGCTTGCTTCAGCCATTCACGGTCCCTGCCTGGCCTTGGTAGGCATGTTAGTTTGTGGGATACCCTATTGAGACTATGGACACGACTGAGCGACTGAACTGAACTGAACTGATAAAATGCAGGAGATGTAAGAGATGTGGGTTTCATCCCTGGGTCAGGAAGATCCCCTGGAAAAGGGCGTGGCAACCCACTCCAGTATTCTTGCCTGGAGAATCCCATGGACAGAGGAGCCTGGTGGGCTGCAGTCCATGGGGTGGCTAAGATTTGGACGTGACTGAAGTGACTTAAGCACGCACGCACACATAAAATGGTTTATAATGAGAACCTACTGTATAGCACAGAGAACTCTACTCAGTGCTCTGGGATGACCTAAATGGGAAGGAAATTTTAAAAATGAGTGGATTTATGTATAACTCATTTGCTTTGCTGTACAGTAGAAGCTAACACACCATTATATAAAGCAACTATACTCCAATAAAAATGAATTAAAAAATATGTCCTCGGTAGAATATGCTTAGTTTGACTCAAGTTCAAACTGACACGCTGAGGTTTTCCCCACCAAACCTCCTTAGTTGGTGGTGAAGAAGCTGAGCTTTGGCAAAGGAGGACCTTTATGAGAAGCTTGGGGTGATGGCTGAGTGTGAGTCAAAACAGAGTTAAAAAGAGGATTTTGGCCCTTTCTGTCTGGAATCATCACTATGCATTGATGACTGGAGAAAATAATGTAATTTGATTGTTCCACTGGGTCATTTCTGGGAATATGAAGACATTTTTCCAAAACTGGAAGTCCGCATACATTGGGAGGGTATCTTAAGGCCGGGTCCTGCGTTCTCCTTGGCGTCCACGCTCCCTGGCCCCCTGCTCCGTCCACGGCAGATGCTCGTGTCCCCGGGAAGCTCGTCTGCATTAGAGGTGACCCAGTTTTTTCCCCCACGGAACTTTGTTAGGGTTGAAGCCGTATTGGTCTGCTCAAGAAATCCCCAGCCTGCTTCCCCTCACTGCATGGCATTTGGCAGATGTGTTCTGCAGAAGGAATGTGGAGTATTTCCCTTTTCATCATGTCAGATCATCTGGCCTGGGCCTGGCCCTTCCCCAAGAGTCCAGTGGACACAGCTGGAGCCGGGCGGGGCCCAGGCCGGGTGCTGGCTCAAAGGCCGCAGCGGAGCAGGACTGATGAGGCCAGTGCGTCCCACGGGGTGGGGGAAGGTGCCTTGCATGACGCTCGGGTGGAAGGAGGTGGAGCATGTGAGGTCCCTGCCTGCTCCTCGGATCTCAGCTCTAATCCTGAGACCGTGGCCTGTGAACTCTCCCACAGAGCTCACAGCTCAACCCGGAGATCCCCACAAAGAGGAAGTCATTTCTGCAGCGGTGGGTCCAGGTTTGGGGTGGCTTGAGGTTAATACAACTTTTGGAATCTTTGTGGAGAAGATAAAATTACCCATAGAGAATTAAGGTCAATAGAGGGGCTCTGGCAGGGAGGAGGCCTGGTATCTAAGCTACCTGAGTGTCACAGGGAATCTGCCTTTTCAGTTTCTATTAGGCCCACAGGTGCAGTTGTTAAGGGTGGAAAGACATGTTGGGTCAGGTTTTGGTTGTTCACCTGTGAACATGCCATTGCTTGGTCACCTGATGGTCAGGGTAGGCCTGACAGGTGGGAGAGGGTGGGTATGAGGCCCAGAGGACCTGGGCGTATTAGGACATCCGTGGTGGATACTCCACACTGGGGAAAGTCAGGGAGACACTCCAAAGTCAGCAGAGAAGGTCAACCCAAATGTCAAGTGCAGAGGAGCCAGACAGAATTCAGAGAGGCCGGACTTTTGTTTGCAAGATTTTGCACAGTAGGTTAGAGGTTGAGAGCTATCATTTCAGAGCTTCACCACTCTGGATTTAAACACAGACCAAAGTGTATCTACTTGCCCTGGCAGCTGGATCCTTTCTTCGGTTGCAGATACTGACTTCTGGAAGACTGACTCCTTTGCAAAGCAGACAGGTGCCAAGCCTGACTCTCACTTCCCAGCTCTGAGACTCCCGTTTCTTTGTCTATAAGACTCACATCATACATGTTTTTGAAAAGTTGTGATGATCAAACTTGTTGATACAGGTAAAGGCCTCTACTATAATTTTAAACATAATTCTTTAGAAACCAGAGTAAGTGAACACATCTCTAATAGTAAGTATATGGCACTTCTGGAGGAGGGCCTGGCAGCCCACTCTAGGATTCTTGCCTGGAGAATCCCATGGACAGAGGAGCCTGGCCGGCTACAGTCCATGAGGTTGTAAAGAGTCAGGCGTGACTGAGCGACTGAGCACACACTCACACATGTGGCACTTACATACTTAATCTAATTGACACACACGGAATCAGAAACATCAGAGATGAGGCATCCTTTGTAGGCCCACATGGAACATTTCCATAAACTGACCGCATTCTAGGTCTGAAAGTCTCAAATCTGAAGGTATATGTCGCATTCCTAATGACTGCCCTTGCCTTCATGGAATAAACTCAGCAATGTTGCTGAACTCACTTATTGATCTACCCTGTCAATACCCACAGTTCTTAAAAACTCAATGTCAAGTGAAGCCATGAAGCTGCAGAATATAAATATCATGTGATACCAATTACCTGAAATGGAAAACACACAAGTCTTTTTGTTTTTATGGATACATATTAACACTTAGATTAGTGAAAGCATAGAGACATGGTAGGAAGGATTTACACAACTGTTGTGAGTGTTTGAGAAGTTACTTAAATCAGAAAGATTTTGCTAAAAAATAAAAAGTTCTGAAATAAATGTGGCAAGTCTACATATGTGAAATCTAGTCTGTGTTTACTGAGAGGATCGTCATATCCCTTACTTCATAGTCCTTATTGGAATGAAAAAGAAAAGGCTCAGTATTGGGCTCGTATTGGTATTTAGCAAACAAACAAATTTAGTTTAGTCCAGACTAGTTTAAAAAAAATTCTTTTAAAATTCATTTTAAGTTCTTTTAGGCTGAGCTGGGTGCTCATGGCTGTGCACAGTCTTTCTCTAGTTGAGGTGAGCAGGGCCACACTTTGCTGTGGTGCCGGGGCTTATTATCGAGGCTTCTCTTGTTGCAGAGCACAGGCTCTCGGTGTGAGGGCTCAGCAGCCATGGTGCTGGGGCTTAGTTGTCTCTTGGCAGGTGGGGTCTTCCTGGACCAGGGATCGAACCAGTGTCTCCTGTACTGGCAGGCGGATTCTTAATCACTGACCACCAGGCTTTAGGGAGCATTCAGTGAGCTAACATGGGTGAAAGTTCCCAGAGCAGGCGCCTACAATGGGTTTGCACTCTCCTTCCCTGTCTTCCTGTTCCCGTCCAGCCTCTCACTGGGAGGGTGTATCCCACGGCACCGGGCTGGCTTCTGGGGTTGGGGCAGCAGTAAAACCATCGGCTCCCACTTGTCTGTTCCCTCCAAATCTGCTCAGCTCCACAGGAACTGGAAGCATCAGAGAGGCAGCAAGGAGCCTCAGACGCTGGGGAGACAGGGCATCTTAGTCCATGGCCAACCCTCTCATCCCTGCATCTAATAAGGTATCGAAACACTCTCCTGCCCAGTCCTGCCTGGCAGGTCAGGGAGCCATGGGTGCAGGAATAGCTGCCCTGCTCCTCCGTTATCCTGCTGTATTATTCATTAATACCTACCCTGATCTCCCGTTAGGCAATGGGCTTTCTTACCTTTTTAGGATAATTAGCTAACCTATTACACAATAAAACGTGGCTTGGTTTCCATGGTGATTTGTATGCTCTGTCTCATGAGCTTTCAAAGGAGCCTATCTTAATCTCCATCAGCCCTACCACGGCTAGTCTCTGCCGAATCTCATTACAGGGAAAGTTTCCTTAAGAAAACACTGTATTTCTTAATGCTCCTTTGGCCGGGGCAAAAATTCCGACATACAGCATGACGATTATAGTTATCACTCTTGTATTCGTATACTTGAGGTTTGCCCGGAAAGCACCAGATTTGCAGTCTTCCTGAGATAGTCACAGGCACACACGCAGTGGTAACTGTGAGAAGTGATGGATGTGGTAACTGTCGTGGTGAGCATTTCACAATACGTGTGTGTATCAAACCGTCACGTGGTACACCTTAAATCTAGACAATTCTCTTTGTTAATTGTAGCTCCATAAAGCTGGTCGGGGGGGAGAAAATTTGCATTTTGGAAACAAAGGCTTCTTGGGTTCAAGTTCATTGATTTGCCTCCAATGCAGCCTGTAATCGAGAACAACTTGTTTCTCGTCACGAGTTTCATTATCATCAGGATGGATTAAACACTCAGCATACACGCTGTTAAGCATCTTAAAGACACTCAGGACGTGTGTCTTTGTGGCCACCCTGCAGATATGAGTGGTGAAACCTTGATGTCTCCGCTTGGGGAATCTCTGAGAAATGCATGAGGGATTTCAATCAATGGCTCAAATGGAGAGTGTGCAGATGGTCAAGCACTGAGAAATATTGGGCGGGCGGGAACAAATCATTTTAAGTCAGACCCAGTGGGAGGCATGCAGTGTGGGCAACTTCTTAACGAATATAGACCCTCACCATCCCGTGCATTATTTACCCAGCTGCGCCTATTACTATTTCAATAATTTAAGGCAATTTGTTACAGGGCTAACTTGACTGATTGCAATCAATAAGCAAGAAGCCTTGAATTTGATGTAAACTGCTTCAGGAAACCAGCTGGTTTTTCTGGGGCAGCACAGTGCCCCTCCATTAACCCTTTCTGCCCCTGAAACATCTCAAGAAGGGTCTTAAGAGATGGGTGTCGAAGGGTCCTCACTGTGCCCTCATCCAGCTGTGGGATACACTTGGCAGGTTCTTTTTGCTGTTGCTACTGGAAGCGTGGTCCAGGCATTGGTGGCTTCAGTTTTAGCATCAGCATCATCTGGACCGTGTTAGAAATGTGAGTTCTCAGGCCCCTCCCACCCCAGACCTACTGAATCAGAAACACTGGGAGGGGGCCCCATTAGCTGTGTTCTAACAAGCCTTCCAGATTGTTCTGGTGCCCACTCAAGTTTAAGAAGTTTGCCCACTGGACTCAGGCAAGACCAAATGTTAAGATAATAATAGAGAACGTAACTGGAGTTTAGCTTTAATATCCATCAAATGTGCTTGTATCGTGGTCCCCAAGATTATGAGCTGCAAGGCATCTGACTTCTCCACCCCTGATACCCACTCCCCCGCATGTGTCACTTCAGCATCCTCTCCATCATAGCATCCTGCATCCCTCAGGCTCTGCTCCACGGCTCCTGCGAGCAGAGCTCTCACTTTCACACCTCGCAGGGAAAGTTCTGGTTTTGCACATATTGCAACTGCCAGAATTGACAGAAGTGACATTTATTATAAAACGTGTATTTCGCTTTATCGAATCTCCCCGACGACTAACTATAACATTCCTTCCAACCCCCAAACAAATCTAGGAATAGAAAAAGTTCAGCAAGCAGTTTCTGGAAGAAGCATTTCTTGATTAGTGTCTCCTCTCTTATGACAGGGGAGTGACTCTTATTTCAAAAATTGAATTAATAGGCAGTATTTAGAACTGATCAGTATCTTAACCTACCCCCATCTTTACAACAAGAATAAGAGAGCTTCAGTATAGTTAATACACACATGTATCTAAAACAGCTTTTGTGAGCTATCATTCACATACCATGCAACTTACCCATTTAAAGTGTATCCTTTGGAATTCCCTGGCCGCCCAGTGCTTAGGACTCACTGCCTTCACTGCCAAGGGCCCAGGTTCGACCCCTGGTCAAGGAACTAAAATCCCACAAGCTGTGTGGAGCAACCAAAAAATAAAAAAGAGAGAAAAGTATACAGTCTAAGCCACCCGGCTAGCTCAAATGGTAAAGCATGAGACTCAAACTACACAGGTCAGGGGTTTTTTTGTATATTCTGAGAGTCATACAACCATCACACTCTCAGTTTTAGAATATTTTCATCTTTCCCTAAACAAACTCTGAGCCCTTTATTCATCCCCACCCCCAATTCCCTCTTGCCCTGTAGCCCTAGGTAACCATGAATCCACTTTCTGTCTCTATGGATTTATCCATTCCAGACATTTCAATTATTTCATGTAAATGCGCTTCTTCAATACACAGTCTTCTGTAAATGGCTGATTTCCCTTAGCATAATGTTCATCCATCTTGTAGCGTCAATCGGAACTTTATTCCTTCTTTTTGGCCGAATCTCAGCACCGTTTTCCTTCCTGACTCCCTCCTCTTCACCGTGTCACTTAAGTTGGATTTTAGCTCCAGACTGTTGTGTGTGTGTTTATTTTTAAGAATCAAGAGTTATTTACATGTAGTTTCATCATCAGCATCCTTTCCCCTTTTTCTCTCCTCTGCTTCTCCTTCTTCTTCCCCCCTCCCTCCCCCTGAGGTGGGAAGCAGATTCTTGCACTAGAGATTTTCGAGCAGTGAAAATAATTTTAATAGGGTAGTTTATTTAACTCAATATACATAAAATATTATTTAAACGTGTAATCAATATCCCAAATTATTAATATTTCATATTCTTTTATTCATACACGATCTTTGAAATGCAGTGTGTATTTGACACTTACAGCACATCTCAATTTCGGTGCAAAATCTGCACTAGAAATACTTGGCCTGCATTTGAATTTCATTAAGCTTAACTGTCAAAATTTTTTTCACAGAGTGTAGCTCCCATATTGCACTATTTATCTAAAGTTAAAAATAAGCACTTGTAATTTTTCAAATTTTGAATCAACACATTTTTGATATTATTTGAAAGGTCTTATATTCTACAGGCAACGGTTTGGATCTTAATTGGAGATCTTTCACTCCTGCAGAATACATTTAAAAATTTTCTCTTCCTCATTTTAAGCAAAACTTCCATAGCTGAAATAACAATTTCTTTTACCATCTTTCCATCTAAAATTTTTTTTGTGTGTGTGTGCGCAAAAATCTAAACCATTTTATAGCTGGCCGAAGTTATAAACTCAGATTTGTTCAAATTTGTTTAAAAATCTTTGTTAGATACAATTCTGATATCTGATGACTAATTTTCTTGATTCTTTTCTGGCCATTGACAAGAAACTTCTTATAGAATTCTCTGTGTACTTGTTGAACATGTCTCTTAATAGTATCCACTTAATTGTCCTAATTTTTTGTTACACAACAGATTCTCATTTTACTCTGCTGCAATAAGTTGCATTTACTATTTGTTGTGAAATTTGCAGCATGCTTTCTTTTAGCTTCTTATTTTTTTTCTGCAAAAAATATTCATAAGCAAATTACAATGTCACATCATTGTGTAACAACATAATTAGAACTGAGTTAGTTCATTGATGCTGAGAAGATTGGGGATGAGTTTAATGCTAGAAAAAACACAAGCAGTTTGAATCTTGTTGCTGGGCATATTATGAAACCAAGCCCTATCAAGTGACTTTGTTAAGCGTTTCCCTCTTGCCTGCAACATGGGCTTCCCTTGTGGCTCAGATGGTAAATATCTGCCTACAATGCAGGAGACCTGGGTTCCATTCCTGGGTTGGGAAGATCCCCAGGAGAATGGAATGGCAACCCGATCCAGTATTCTTGCCTGGAGAGTTCTATGGACAGAGGTGGGTTCTTGCTTGGAGAACTCTATGGACAGAGGTGGGCTACAGTTCTTGCATCCCAAAGAGTCAGACACGACTGAGCGACCATCACTTTCACTTCACTTGCCTGTGACACAGATTATAGCACACAAGACAGTGCTCTGTGCATCTCGAGTGCCTCAAAGAGGCATTTTCCTTTCCTCCCAAAGAGGAGTCTGCACGTCATCAGAGCAACATGGGTCCATGGCGCTCCTCAGCAGGGACTGAGGCGGGGCGGTGACCTGAGATCATGTGCCTTTGAAGACCTCTGCCATGCCTTCTGCTGCCATCCCTCACTCATGCTGGCCTCTCCAATCTTATGTATGTTTCTTTTTTTAATATTTATTTTTATTTGTTTAGTTGGCTGTGCCAGGTCTTAATTGTGGCACACAGGATCTTTGATCTTCGCTGCGGCATGTGGATCCTTAGTTGTGGCATGTGGGATCTATTTCCCTGACCAGGAATTGAACCCAGGTCCCCTGCACTTGGAGCACCAAGTCTTAACCACTGGACCACCAGGGAAGTCCCCTGTGGATGAGTTTCCTGATATAGGAACCTTTTCAACACACCCGGATATGGCCCCAGACCCAGCACTGTGCCTGCCCAAGGGTGTAAGCACAAGAGTGATTTGGGCTCCAAGGTGAGGTGTTAAGGGGACTACAGCTACACCATTGGGAGGAACACTTACTTCACAGACAGAGATCCTGGGGCTTAAACAGGTACAGTGACTTGTCTGAGGCCACAGGGAACGTGGGCAGGACCAGGGTTGAGGGCAGGTTCTCCTGATGAATGGTTTGCCCACCTTCCCACGTGTAGGGAACTTCGAATTTATTGCGGTTGCTTCCTTTCCTTCAATACCCTTTTTTACTTTTACTCTGAAACAAGCCTGCTTAATGCAAACCCCGGGGGTCATTCCATTGTGTCTACTCCCTTCTGGGATCTATGCCGTCACAGTTCTGTTCCACAGTCTTTAAGTTTCTTTCTGGTTCCAGCTGAGATTGGAACCGCCCACTGCCCCGACGCCAACCTCCAATTCCAGCCTTTGAGCTGCAGACTCATGTCCGCCTGCATCATTTTTTTCTTGTATTTTACCTTAATTTTTATTTTTTTCCTTTGAGTCATTTTATTTTTATTCATTATTGGAGCCTAGCTGCTTTACAATGTTGTGTTAATTGCTGTACTCCACTGTACATTCACTGTACAGCAAAGTGAATCAGCTGTACGTGTGCATATGTTCCCTCTTCCTTGGATTTCCTTCCCATTTAGGTCACACAGACCACTGAGTAGAGTTCCCTGTGCTACACAATAGGTTCTCATTAGTTACCTATTTGTACATAGTAGTGTTTATATGTCAATTCCAATATCCCAGTGCATCCCACACTCCTCCCCTTCCCCCTTGGCATCCACACGTTTGTTCTCCACGTCTGTATCTCTATTTATGTTTTGCAAATAAGTTCCCCTATACCATTTTTCTAGATTCCACATATATAATAATATATGATACTTGTTTTTCTCTTTCTGACTTATTTCACTCTGTATGACAGACTCTAGGTCCATCCATGTCTCTACAAACGGCACAATTTCATTCCTTTTTATGGCTAATATTCCATTGTATGTATGTGCTGGAGAAGACTCTTGAGAGTCCCTTTGGACTTCAAGGAGATCAAACCAGTCAATCCTAAAGGAAATTAGTCCTGAATATTCATTGGAAGGACTGATGCTGAAGCTGAAACTCCAATAGTTTGGCCACCTGATGCAAAGAATCAACTCACAGGAAAAGACCCTGATGCTGGGAAGGCAGGAGGACAAGGGGGCAACAGAGGATGAGATGGTTGGATGGCATCACTGACTCTATGGATATGAATCTGAGCAATCCCTGGGAGACGGTGAAGGACAGGGAGGCCTGTAGTGCTGCAGTCCATGGGGTCCCATGCAAAGAGTGGGACACGACTTAGTGACTGAACAACATTATATGTGCCACATTTTCTTTATCCATTCCTCTGCTGATGGACATACAGATAGCCAATAAACACATGAAAAGATGCTCAACATCACCAGTTATTAGAGAAATGGAAATCAAAACCAACTGCTTTCTTAACATCGATACACAGATGTCTCAAAATGTCTAACACAAGACTCTGATTGTCCATTGCCTACCAATGGTTCCTCCCTGTGCTCAGCCTTTTCCATCACATAAATGGCACCATAGTTCCTTCACTGCCTAGGGGAAGAATCAAGGAGACCTCCCTCACTCCTCTTTCTTTCATCCCCCACACTGGTGGACCCTAAAGGCACACTGGAAATCCATTCCCAGGTTGTCACTTCCAACAGCTACCCCAGTCTAAGGCTGGACTTTATTTTTTGGGGCTCCAAAATCACTGCAGATGGTGACTGCAGCCATGAAATTAAAAGACACTTACTCCTTGGAAGAAAAGTTATGACCAACCTAGATAGCATATTGAAAAGCAGAGACATTACTTTGCCAGCAAAGGTTCGTCTAGTCAAGGCTATGGTTTTTCCAGTGGTCATGTATGGATGTGAGAGTTGGACTGTGAAGAAAGCTGAGTGCCGAAGAATTGATGCTTTTGAACTGTTGTGTTGGAGAAGACTCTTGAGAGCCCCTTGG
>NW_011491015.1:577455-583599 GCF_000754665.1 Bison bison bison | reverse complement strand
TGGGATTTCTTTGGAAGGAATGATGCTGAAGCTGAAACTCCAGTACTTTGGCCACCTCATGCGAAAAGACTCTGATGCTGGGAGGGATTGAGGGCAGGAGGAGAAGGGGACCACAGAGGATGAGATGGCTGGATGGCATCATTGACTCGATGGACGTGAATCTCAGTGAACTCCGGGAGTTGGTAATGGACAGGGAGGCCTGGTGTGCTGCAATTCATGGGGTCGCAAAGAGTTGGACACGACTGAGTGACTGAACTGAACTGAAGTTGCTGGATCTACTACAATAACTCTTAGCTTGATCCTATAAAGGATTGAGTGTATACTGAAAACCCTTTCTTTCCGTAACTGCTAGATGGCCCGTTCAGAGTATGAACCAGAAAACGCCACCTTCTAGCTTCAATGCCCGTGATGGCCTCTGCCTGTCTCTAGAATGAAATCCAGGCTCCTTTTGGCTGTAAAGCACTCCCCAGTCTTTTCCAGGTCTGTCACCTCTCAGGAGAACAAGAGCTCTTTAGGCAGGGACTATTCTGTCCTGTCCGCCACTGATCCCGTGTGTCCAGCACACCGTGGGAGCTTAGTAACTGTTGATTGACTGTCTAACTGGTTCTACTCCTGCCTCGGCCTTTTTGCTTCCTTGTCTGACCACTGGACCCCAGATCCATCACTGAACCTTGGGATTCCAGTGCTCAGATCAAAGGCTGACAGTGGTGCAGTGATTTTTGTGATGAATACACTCATTTGAAAATATCAATTCAAGGTATGTCTGTTATGATACCTTCCAAGGAACTATAGCATGGTAAAGTTTGGAATTTGTTGGGAAGAGTGGATTCTTCTCCTTCACTCCGTCGCTCATTTTCATCTGAAAGCTCTGTTGTCCTCTGATTGGGGTCCTTTGAGCTTTGAAGACCGCATACTGTGTTTTGTCCAGAGGTCAGGCTGCAGCTCTTGAAGAAACCCCCACCTCCACCCCCACCCCGTGTAGATTACTTTAAGGTGAAACGAGCCTGGGAATGAAGAATGCTCTTCACGGTAGGAAGCCACTAACACTTCTGCATTTGAGAAGAAGAGTAAGCATCAAACCATTAAAACGCTCTGGCTAATGAAACGGAAGGAAAGAGAGCTGTGAGAGCAGCATTCTCTACACTCATAAATACCAAGCAGTGTTCCTAGGTGACCAGAGAAAATGCCTGGGGGACTCAGAGACCTTTTCAGGGCATAGTGGGTTCAGCAGGGAGGGAAGGGGTCTGTGCCATTTTCCCCTTCCCCTAAAGGGCAGGCTCCGGGGTTGCAAACTTTTGGGGAACGGTCCTTTAGCCCAGCCTTCTGATCTGCCCCTTGGGTTCTTGTCCACAGGGCTCCGCACATCCAGACTGGCTGCATTCTGAGGTTGGTCAGGGACTGTCCTGGGCAGAAGGGAAACATCACTGATGAGGCAGGAACTCCTTCAAATCCTTAGTGAGAAGAGATTTTCTGAAAGCTGCTTCGATGCTGGGATTCAGCCAGGGGTAAAAATGAGGGGCTCACACTCGTACTGAGTGAGACCTGACTTAAGTCCTTAATAAGTGAAGGACTACAGGCATCTGATGACTGCCATGTTAGAGCAAAGCTCGAATGGCAGGGACACAGAGGATGGGGAGATCAACACGGAGGGCAGGGAAAGGAGTCAGACAAGGGGCCCAGGTAAACAGACAGCCTGGGTGAGGGCCTGGGGCTGTGAAGCATCTTGGGGAGCTGCAGACAGAGCTGTCTGGCTGGAGCATCGGGTTTGGCAGCAAAGTTTACCCTGGAAGGTCAGTGCTGGGTTGGTCAGTGCAGGATCGGGTCTGCATTTTAGAAAAGATCAGTCTGGGCACAAGGTGAAAAGCAGATTGGGGAGGAAATGAGGGGTCAGAAGATATGTGCATCCCCAGTGTCCACTATTTACAAAAACTAAGACATGGAAGCGACCTAAACGTCCATCAACAGGGGAATGGATGAAGAAGATGCGGTGTGTATGTGTATACACACACACAGTGGAATACTACTAGCCATAAAAGGATGAAATAAAGTCATTTGCAGCAACATGGATGGACCTAGAGATTATCATACTGAGTGACTTATGTCAGACGCAGACAAAAACCATGTGATACCACTTACATCTGGGCTTCTCAAGTGGCTGAATGGTAAAGAATCTACCTGCCAATGCAGGAGACACAGGTTCGATCCCTGGGTTGGGGACTTTCCCTGGAGGAGGAAATGGCAGTTCACTTCAGTTTTCTTGCCTGGAAAATCCCGCAAACAGAGGAGCCTGGTGGGCTACAGTCCATGGGGTCGCAAAGAATCGGATGGGCCTGAGCACACACGCAGCACTTACAGGCGGAATCTAAAAAGAAAATACTAATGAACGTATTTGAAAACAAATCTACGGTCACCAAAGGGGAAATGTGGGGGAGGGATAAATCGAGAGTTTGGGATTAACGTATACACACTATATAAAACAGGTAATTAACAAGGACCTACTGTATAGCGCAGGGAACTATACTCAATATTCTGTAATAACCTACATGAGAAAAGGATGTGAAAAAGAGTAGATATATGTATACATATAACTGAACCACGTTGATGTACACCTGAATCTAACACAACAGTGTAAACCAACTATACCCCCAATATAAAATACAAAATTAAGTTAAAAAAGAAGACTGATGGTCTAACCCGGCCAAGGCTGCAGTGGGGTACAGAGGAGTGGATGACAGAGGTATCAAGCATTTAGGATCAGCAGGTGGTGGTGGGTTGGTTATAGGAAGAGTTGAGAATAATTTTCATGAACATGGCACATAGCTTTTTCCAAATAGATGGGGACAGGGGTTGTGATTAGAGGATCAGATTTCAGGAGAAGATAGAGCTTGGTTTTGGACACACGAGTTTGAGGTGTCTGCAGGTCACCTGAGGATGCTCTGAAGGTAGGGTGCTCTAGTTTGGGGTTCAAAAACATTATCCCATTTTAGACATAGGTTCAGACCTAGGGACCATCAACTTCAGAGCAGAAACGGAAGCCAATAATGGATGAGATTGCCCAGGGAGATTACAAATATAGACACTGGGCTGGATCGACCAACAGGGCTTGCATGTTAGATTTCTCACATCCAGTGCCCTGGTGGCATGGAGAGGCAGCTGAATCCCTGGTAACCAGGTGAGAAACTGTTTCACTCTGAGGGTCAGCTGTGGACCTGCATATAAGCATTGCTATGATGTTTAGGACACTGGGGAAGCAGGGTCACAGCTTCCCAGTAGAGGGATGGGGGTTTGAATTCAGTGTATTCAGTCTGAGTTGGGTGAGAGGGGAATGAATATCTAAATGAAGAGACCCTGGTGGCTAAACCTTGGGCCCGTGGGGCCCTGATCATTTGAAACAAATCATTGAAATCAAAGGAGACTTGCTCCCCTTGCCACGTAGCTGAGCTCTTGCTTCTTTCCGAGGTTGGAGCTGCACTGGTTTTGTCTGGAGTGGAGAATAAGACAAGTTGGTAAATACTCAGGAGGCACTGATGAGCTATTGATATTCTTAACCTAAGCAGCCAGCAACATGTCAACAGTCAATAGCTTTTCCCACCAGTTTAATCATCGCCATCTGCTCCATCTCACGTGCCCTTACTCTTCAGTGCTAAGTGTGATGAGCCTGAAAAGAGACACGTGGAATGTTGCTTTGTCACCAAAGAAAAATCCTACTGAGTTCAGGACTAAAAGAAGTGCCATTGTTGATTGCAAGATGAGTGTGGGCAGAGGAAGGCTTGAGCTTCCCTGTGACAACAGCCCCCAGAGGAGAAAAGGGCAGGGGATGTCGCTGTAAACAGTGACCAGGAGGCAAGGTGCTGGGACTTCATGCCAAAAAGTTGCCTGGGCAAGTAAGGGGCAGAGCAAGGTCAGGCACTGTTCAGCTGCTAAGAGGATCATGGTCAACTGCAACTCCAGCTGGTAAGTAAAGCAATGCCATGGGTGCGTGTTACTGAGATGCCTGGCCAGCATCAGGCACGACTGGATACAAGGCTCAGGTGTACCAGACTTCGTCTCTCACCTCTTTCTTCTTCCTTTTGTGTGACTTTGCTGTTGGACAGGTTTTTCACACACAGTGGCTGCCAGCAGCTGTGGCTTCTTTCGTCCAGCTTTACAACGATATTAGCTGAAAGTTCTGGCTGAAGTTCCAGCACTGAATCTAACTGGTGTCCGTAGGACCTCTTGTCCATGCCCAAACCAATCACCATAGCTGCAAGGATGGACGCTTAGATAGATCTGGCTTGAGTTGGTGTTTCCTTGTTGAGATGGGGAGAGATGGAGATAGCCCCAACACAATGATATAGAAGGGCATGAGAATGGCGGAGGTGTTTCCCCAAAGAATAGTGGGTCCCTGGATGAGTTGAATGAGTAAAAGTCAAACAAGTGGGAGTCTTGCAATGAGTTGTGGAAGTGTCTGGTAGCAGAAAGCTTTGAGTTGCATCGTAATTCTGGCCATCACTCCATTCACAAGAGGACCCTAGTGTCATGAGGTGGGGAGCTTGCTGGGGGCAGGTGGGGCCCCAGTCGTGTCCGACTCTGTGCGACCCCAGAGACAGCAGCCCACAAGGCTCCCCCATCCCCGGGATTCTCCAGACAAGAACACTGGAGTGGGTTGCTATTTCCTTCTCCAATGCATGAAAGTGAAAAGTGAAAGGGAAGTCACTCAGTTGTGTCCGACTCTTAGCGACCCCATGGACTGCAGCCCACCAGGCTCCTCCGTCCATGGGCTTTTCCAGGCAAGAGTACTGGAGTGGGGTGCCATTGCCTTCTCTGACCCAATTATGAGGGACTTTCAAATAACTGAATAGGAGAATAGATCAATAGTTAATTCAAACATTAAAAGAGTCTAAGTTTTGTTTATTTTTACTTAGTTTTTAGTTCAGTTCAGTTCAGTTCATTCTCTCAGTCATGTCCAACTCTTTGCAACCCCATGGACTGCAGCACACCAGGCCTCCCTGTCCATCACCAACTCCTGGAGCTTGCTCAAACTCATGTCCATTGAGTCAGTGATGCCATCCAGCCATCTCATGCTCTGTCATCCCCTTCTCCTCCTGCCTTCAATCTTTCCCAGCATTAGAGTCTTTTTCAGTGAGTCAGTTCTTCACATCAGGTGGCCAAAGGATTGGAGTTTCAGCTTCAGCATCAGTACTTCCAATGAATATTCCAGACTGATTTTCTTTAGAATGGACTGGTTTGATCTCCTTGCTGTCCAAGGGACTTTCAAGAGTCTTCTCCAGCACCACAGTTCAAAATCATCAAAAAGGATCCTTAGTTTTTAGGATATATTTATTAAAATATATTATTTTAAAGCCTACAAAAGTTAATAACAATTTAAACAGTAATGTAAGGAAAGATGGGCTTCCCTCATGGCTCAGATGGTAAAGAATCTGCCTGCAATGCAGGAGACCTGGGTTCAATCCCTGGGTTGGAAAGATCCCGTGGAAAGGGGAATGGCTACCTGCTCCAGTATTCTTGCCTGGAGAATCTCACGGACAGGGGAGCTTGGCAGGCTAAAGTCCATGGGGTCGCAAAGAGTCACACACGACTGAGCGACTAGTAAATATAAGGAAAGATAATAGAAATTATGCATATCATAATTCTAGTCTTTTCTGCGTTGCTTAGTATATTGCTGGATCATTAGATGAACTTGAGCTTGGCTGAGCCCTGCTAGGACCCTAGATTTCAGGTTGGGTTCAGGTCTGCTGAAGATGGAGACGTGGAGCAGACCTGAAAGTGGCTATGCAGAGCGAGTTCTCATGCAAGTACAAGCAGCCTCCAGGCGAAGCCAAACCAACACAAGCCACCCAAGCACAGGTAGAGTCTCTGCACCTTAAGTCTGCTGATGTCTGATTGGCCAGAGCAGATCACATGGGTGAGCTCAGTCAGCTGGGCGGGGCTCTAAAGGGAGGGTCTGCAAAGTCACAGGGCAAGGGGTGGGCAAGGAAGGAATAAAAATGCTGTCTTCTCAATGGCAGAAGGGAAGGCACTGTACAGGTGTTCTGTGGATGGTCAGTATGTATTAGAAAGAAGACTTGTGTCCCAACTTGTGTCAACATCGCCATCAACAGCACTCCATTCTGGTAGAACTAGACAATTAACTAGCCTGCTAAT
>NW_011491015.1:564116-577355 GCF_000754665.1 Bison bison bison | reverse complement strand
AGCCTGCTAATGGCTTTAGTGTGTGTGTGTGTGTGTGCGCGCAAGTAATTATTTACCTACAATGTACAGTGTCAGTGTCTTACAGTTTGGTTACTATTAATAAATTAATAGTAGAAAGGTGGTTACAATGAATATTTATGGACTTTGAGATTTAGTTTTGGATCCCAGAAGTTCATTCTACATGGTGCTATTTGGATTTGACCTCTTTTAGCTGAATGTATATATTTCTTTACTCTTGACCTTTCAGCATGTGGTTAGATGTATACTGGTGCACCTCTCCTATTTCTTTCTCTCTGTCTCTCTCTCTCTCTCTCTATATATATATATATGTGTGTGTGCAAGTGTGCATTCATGCATGCTCAGTCATGCCTGACTCTTTGCAGCCCCATGGATTGTGGCCCGCTAGGCTACTCTGTCCATGGAATTTTCCAGGCAAGAATGCTGGGATGGGTTGCTATTTCCTCCTCCAGGGGATCTTCCTGACCCAGGGATTGAACCCTTGTCTCCTGCATTGGCAGGCAGATTCTTTACCACTTAGCCACCTGAAAAGCCATATATATTCTGCTCAATACCTCATGGCAACTCCTTTCCTTCCTGTCCATGCCCCCCTTCCTGGTCACCCACAGCCATCCTCTGACGCCTCCACAATCAGCTCCCTGCCCAGACCTCTGTCCGGCCTCGCCTCTGGATGTACCCCCTGGAGAGGCCGCAGCCCCTCACCCGCCTCCCACCTGAGCCCCATCCTCCCCCGTGCTTGCTGCCTTGGTAACTGGTGTTGCCATCCACCAAGCCATCACGGCAGGCCTCTCCATCACTCCCACATCTGATTAACACATCCAGGTATGACAATTCTGCCTCCCACCCTCACACTTCTCAGCTCCTCTAATCATCATGGGTGTCTCTCTCCTGAGCTTCCCTCGTGGTTGCTTTCCCCACCTCCTGCCCACAGCACATTCAAGCCATCACATCCTGTGGCATCAGGCCTGGCTGTAGCTCTGAGATGTGTTCTCTGTCCTGTCACAGAGTCATCAATGAGACCGCCTGCCTCCCAGGGCTCTAATTTAAAGTGCATAGTATGGGCCTCCACCACACATGCACGGAATCAGAATTGCTGTTCTGGGGCCTAGGAATGTGCATTTTAATGCACTCCTCAAGTGATTATTAGGTTCCCCAGTAAGGCAATGGCACCCCACTCCAGTACTCTTGCCTGGAAAACCCCATGGACGGAGGAGCCTGGTGAGCTACATGACTGAACAACTTCACTTTCATTTTTCACTTTCATGCATTGGAGAAGGAAATGGCAACCCACTCCAGTGTTCTTGCCTGGAGAATCCCAGGGATGGGAGAGCCTGGTGGGCTGCCGTCTATGGGATCGCACAGAGTTAGACACGACTGAAGAGACTTAGTAGTAGCAGCAGCAGCTATAGAACAAAGTCAAGATTTCCTCCTGGCATGTACAAGAAAGGCCCTATCTTGAGCTTCAGTCTCTTCGGCTGCGAATTAGAACCCAGAATTTGCTTAGAAATCTTGGGATTATTGGGACTTTCCTGGTGGCTCAGATGGTAAAGAATCTGCCTGCAATGCCGGAGACCTGGGTTTGATACCTGGGTTGGGAAGATCCCCTGGGGAAGGGAATGGCAATTCACCCCAGTATTCTTGCCTGGAGAATTCCATGGACAGTGGACACTGGCGGATGTGAGAGCTGGACCATGAAGAAGGCCGAGTGACGAAAAATTGATGCTTTCGAACTGTGGTGCTGGAGAAGACTCTTGAGAGTCCCTTGGTCTGCAAGGAGATCAAACCAGTCAATCCTGAAAGAAATCAGCCCTGAATATTCTGGAAGGACTAGTGCTGAGACTCCAATATTTGGCCACTTGATGTGAAGAGCCAACCCACTGGAAAAGACCCTGATGCTGGGAAAGATTGACGGAAAAAAGAGAAGGGGGCGACAGAGGATGAGATGACTGGATAGCATCACGGACTCAACGGACACGAATTATAGCAAACTCCAGGAGAAAGCGAAGGACAGAGGAGACTGGTGTGCTGCAGTTCATGGGGTTGCAGAGAGCCAGACACGACTTAGCGACTGAACTACAACCAGGGATCATGAAGATGGGACATGATCATGAGATCATGGATGTGAAATGCAATGCACAGTCTGGCCCTCGGGAGATAAAGAGAGTGCCAGCACCTCTGGTCCTGGTATTGCTCTTCATGGCACCAGAGCCCAGGTCCACGGGCCAGGCCCACTTGGCCTGCTGGTGTCATCCGGCCGGCCTGCTGCTTCGAGGAACCTGCGCTGTGAGCTGTTTTCACTTCTACCCAGGCTCTCGCAGCCCTGGGCCTCCCTTCTCCTTGAGGGCAGCACCTGACTCTTGATGGGGAAGGCATTTCCCTCTGACTCGATTCCAACTTTCCAGGTTCGTGTGGAGTTTCGAGTGCAGAACTGGTTCCTCTCAGCTGTGCACTCAGCATTCAGAATGAACTGATGATTCTTCGGGCATAGATTCTTCTTCTTCGCCCCTTGCCCAGGCCTCTCTGTGCTCTTCCCTGCTCTGCTCTGGGCTCCAGCAGGCTGACCCCTAAGGATCATGTGGCCACATTGCTTTGCATGCTGGCTTCCAGCTGGGTGTCTCTATTAGCTTCTTCCGGCACCCGGAACACGCCCCACCATCTGGTTTAGACAACGGAAATTCTTTTCTCACAGTTCTGGAGGCGGGAGACTCTGAGATGAAGCTGTTGGCTGGGTGGGTTCCTCTTGAGGCCTCTCCTTGAGGAGCAGAGACGGCCTTCTTCTCCCCGTCTTCACACGATCCATCCCCCGTGCCCCCACCAGTGTGTCTGTGCTCCAGTCTCCTCTTCTCATAAACACACCAGTCACATTGGATGACGGCCCACCCTAACTACCCCATTTCACCTTAATTACCTCTTTAGGGGCCCTCTCTTCAAATGCAGTCACATTATGAAGTGCTGGGTGTTAGGACTTAAACATTTGAATTTTGGAAGGCGCAGCCCAGTCCCTAAGAGCAGCCAGAAAGAGGCACGGCTGGAGATGAGAGGGCAGCGGAGAAGTGAGGACCACTTGCTCCACCTGCCTCCTGCCCTAGCATCTTTCCCCAAACTGCTTCGTCCTGGTAACATCACTCCCCACTGGCAGGGGTGGCACCTGCTTCCCTGGCATGGGCCTCTGGGCACTTCAGTCTCCTTTGTTGGTCCTCTGCAGCCTGGATTAGAGCCTCTCCATCTGAATCACCCGAGATAGATTCTGCTTCCTGCTGGGGAGCTGGTGGTACGGTTCATTCACGGTTGGTTCAGCCCTGGTGGTCTTCCACTCGCTTGTCCCAGACACCCAGTCATATTGCCTCTACCCAGTGGAGAGGGGTCAGAATCCATGCTGATGGAATAGCGTTGTTGTTCAGTGGCTAAGCAGTTTCTTACTCTTTGCCACCTTGTGGACTGGAGCACACCAGGCTCCTCTATCCTTTATCTCCAGAAGTTTGATCAAATTCATGTCCATTGAGTTGGTGATGCTAACCCAGCCATCTCATTCTCTGCTGTTCCCTTCTCCTTTTGCCTTCAATCTTTCCCAACATCAGGGTCTTTTCCAATGAGTCAGCTCTTCGCATCAGGTGGCCAAATTATTGGAGCTTCAGCTTCAGCATCAATCCTTCCAATGACTATTCAGGACTGATTTCCTTTAGGGTTGACTGGTTTGATCTCTTTACAATCCAAGGGACTCTCAAGAGTCTTCGCCACAATTTGAAAGCATCAGTTCTACATCACCCAGCCTTCTTCATGGCCAAACTCTCACATTCGTGCATGATTATTGGAGAAGCCTAAAACACTAAGATCACAGCATCCAGTCCCATCACTTCATGGGAAATAGATGGGGAAACAATGGAAACAGTGACAGACTATTTTTTTGGGCTCCAAAATCACTGCAGTTGGTGACTGCAGCCATGAAATTAAAAGACGCTTACTCCTTGGAAGGAAAGTTATGACCAACCTAGACAGCATATTAAAAAGCAGAGACATTACTTTGCTGACAAAGGTCTGCCTAGTTAAAGCTATGGTTTTTCCAGTAGTCACATGTAGATGTGAGAGTTGGAAAAAGCTGAGTGTCAAAGAATTGATGCTTTTGAACTGTGATGTTGGAGAAGACTCTTGAGAGTCCTTTGGAATGTAAGGACAGCAAACTAGTCAGTCCTAAAGGAAATCAACCCTGAATATTCATTGAAAGGACTGATGCTGAAGCTGAAGCTCCAATACTTTGGCCACCTGATACAAAGAACTGACTCATTGGAAAAGACCCTGATGCTGGGAAATATTGAAGGCAGGAGGAGAAGGGGACGTGAGAGGATGAGAGGGTTGGATGACATCCCTGAGTCAATGGACACGAGTTTGAGCAAACTCTAGGAATTGGTGATGGACAGGGAAGCCTGGTGTGCTGCAGTCCATGGAGTTGCAGAGTCAAACACGACTGAGCCACTGAACTGAACTGAACTGGAGAAACCATAGCTTTGACTATACAAACTTTTGTCACCAAAGTGATGTCTCTGCTTTTTAATATGCTGTCTAGGGTTGTCAAAGCTTTTCTTCCAAGGAGCAAATGTCTTTTAAATTCATGGCTGCAGTCACTGTCTGCAGTGATTTTGGAGGCCAAGAAAATAAGATCTGTCATTGCTTCCACTTTTTCCCCTTCTATTTGCCATGAAGTGATGGACTTGGATGCCAAGATATTAGTCTTTTGAATGTTGAGTTTCAAGTCAGCTTTTTCACTTTCCTCTTTTCCCCTCTGTCACCAAGAGGCTCTAGTTCCTCTTCACTTTCCGCCATTTGAGTGGTATCACCTGCATATCTGCGATTGTGAAGCAACACAACACTATAGGAGACAGGCTCCCTTCCCCTCTGATGGTAAGGAGGGCTTCCTGGAGGAGGAAACACCGAGGCTGCAAGGGGGACGGATCTGGTGAATGAAGAAGGATGTGAGGTGGGACAGAGCTTACAGCAAAAGCCAGAGCTGAGAGCTCCCAAAGCCAGGATGGCCCTCCCCAGGCTGGGGTCCCTGGCATCGCCATCTCCATGGTCATGCAGCTAAAGCCTTGGCACCAGCCTCAAACCGTCTCTTTCCCTTCCTTCCTACGTTTGGCCTGTCATTGAGTCTCCTTTTAATATGCTTCCCCTCTGTCCATCCTCTTTTCTCCATTTCCCTGACACTTTGGTGTGACAGCTTGACATGGGGGGAGGTCTTATCTGGCCGTTGTGTGGCTGGAAGAAATGCAAAAAGATGAGCTTTTTAAGAATGATTTAATTGGAGGAGAATTGCTTTACAACATTGTGTTGGTTTCCGCCGTAGGACAACGAGCATCAGTCATAATTAGGTATGTATCTCCCTTCACTCCTGAGCCTCCATCCCCTTCCCCATCCCATGCCTCTAGATCATCACAGAGCCCCGGGCTAAGTGAGATGAACCTTTTCTGGACATCTCCTTGATGACTTGCAGTAACCTAGGTATTTTATCTTGTAGGTTTTGTTTCTTTTTAAAAGCTTTTTTGGCTGCGCCACTAGGCACGTGGGGATCTTAGTTCCCCAACCAGGGGTTGAACCTGTGCCCCCTGCAGGGGGTGCTTGGAGTCTTAACCACAGGACCACCAGGGAAGTCGGATAGATTTTATTTTTGACTTTCATCACATTCTTGGGAGGTCAGGTGGTACAATCCCATCAGTTGATGAAGAAGATGCGCCTCAGAGGTGCTCGTGAAGTGTGTTGTCTCTCTGTGTTGCAGATGACCTTGATCCGGACCCAGGGCCAGACCAGGACTGGTGGCAGTCTGTCTCTGGGAGGTGGCCAGGGTTGAAGGGTTGCAGCGTGCCCCAGCTCAGGTGCTTAGAGACGGAGCTTGTGTTCCCCACAGCCAGCCGCAAACAGCCTTTCTGGAGATCTGGACAGGCCCTGAAGGGGGGTTTTATTTCTCTGGGCAGCTCTAGGAGCGTTTTCACCCAGTGGGCCCCAGAGAGGAGACGAGAGCAAACCCGTTTTTTTTTTTTTTTTGGCCTGCTTGCTGGTGAAATGGAGAATATTTTTAGCAGATTTGAAAGCTTTGGAGACAAATCCTGTTACTCAGAGCCCAGCTCGTAGCAGGCACTCAATAAACCTTTGTTGAATGTTGCTGAATGTTACTCATTGGCACAAATGATCTTCGGTGAATGCGCACATTAGGGGATTTGATGAAGATGTCAGCCATCCTGACCGTAAAAAGTAATCTTTATGATGCCATAAAGAGGAACGCGGACAATAGCTAGAATGTCATCCGTGAGCACAATGAATATTTCCCTGAAGTTCCTCTACCCATCAGAAAACCACATTGCATGCACTTTCAAAACCAGTGGCTCGTTTCAACTTTATGTAAAATGCCATTCTTTTTAATGGGAAATGATTGGGTTTGCAATTAACCAAAGTGCACAATAATCATGTCCACCTCGACTGATTTATGGAGCATCGAAAATTGCAAGGGGGTTAGTGGGCAAGCAGGGTTTTCGGTGCCGCCAAACACATTCAGGATACTGTTCCTGGTGTGGATTTAAAAAAAAGAACCTTGGATGATGTGGTTATTCAGTCAGCCAGCCAGTGCTTGCTGAGAGCCTGTTGTGTGCCAGGCGTGGTCCTAGGGATTCAGAGTTGAAAGGTCAGAGGTGCTACCCCCAGGGGACTCACAGCCTAGTGGTAGCCAACTGCGAGAAAATGTCACAGGGTTGTGGGGAGGCGTGCCCAGGTCACTAGGAGAGGACAGGGAGGGAACAGCAAAATGTGACTTGGATGGGTCAGGAGACATTCAGGAAAATGGAAGGGATTCTTGAGGGGTGATGCAGGGAGCTAGGTGAGGGGGCCCTGGGTCCATCCTGGACCTAGGTGAGGACTGGGAATGTGGGAGCAGCTGGAGGAACGGTGTGGGTGCTGAGGCTGGGCAGGTAGCAGGGGCCAGGGCGGGGTGTCTCTGCCTGTCGAGGAGTCTGCACATCACCCATGCCTGCCTGGATGGGAGATGGAGTTGTAACTCTCTAACCTGGAGACTGATCCATGCGGGGCTGCCCCAGTGGACAGAGAGATTTTCCTTATTTGAAACTGGGATCTGTCTCTCTGACGTTCGAAATCAATGGCCGTTGTCCCGGAGTCTGCAAGATCCCAGAGTAAGCCTGTATTTTCTTCAGGTTTTATGATGGTTATTTATAGTTTGCCGTTTTATGGAGTTGACAGTTACAAAGCCTACCGCTGCAGGTGTGTGATGATAAACACCCTCTAAATCTTCTCGGGGCACAATATCATAGCCTCCTTCAAACATGCCCTAAATGGCATACTTTTCCTTTCCACACAATCCACAGCGTCTCAACCTTAATTTTTTTTCCGTTTATAAGTGTAATATGTCTGTTGTAGAAAATTAGGAAAACACAGACGGTGAAAAGAAAACAAGGGATTTCCCTGGTCGTCCTGGGGTTAAGACTTCATGCTTCCAATGCAGGGGGTGAGAGTTTGATCCCTGGCTGGGGGACTAAGATCCTGTATATTGTGTGATGTGACTTTTTTTAAAAAAAGACAGTTGTAAGTAGCTTGCTGGGTACTTCTTTCAGCCAGACTTTCTCTGGATTGCCTCTTCTGCTGGTTCTGGGGCACTCAGGTTCCTCCCCGTGACTCAGTTCAGCTCACATTAACTCTTCGGTCTCAGATTCAGCGTAAATCCCGTCTCTTTGCCTCCCTCTTCACAGGCTCACACCCAGGTCTTGGTTTTCCTATTTGTCCTCCCCTCCCTCTCCAGTGCCCTGGGGTGGGCACTAGGAAAGGACTTCGCTCACGGGGACTGCCCTTGCTCCCGTCCTGACTGGCTGTGGGCGCTCCGTCTGTGTCAGACCTGAGAATGCTGGTGGCCTTGTGGGGCACATAGAGGAGTTACTGGGGGGACTGTGAAGCTCCCCGACACTGTTCCCAGGTGCTGGAGACACGGCTCTTTTTATCCCTCTCAAGTCACCCACAAACTCAGCTCTGTCCTTTGGCTGGAGGCGGGGTGGGTGGTCCTTGCTCAGTGGGCTGCTCTCTTAGGTAAGGCACCCCCATGCCCCGCCTCCCAGCAGGTGTCGTTTGCCCCCCAACAAGCACAAGCATCCTTAGTGGGGCACCTGGCAGGAGTGTGTGTGCAAACCGTGTGTCTCCCCAGCGCCTGTCACTGTCTTTTGTTGCGCTGTTGAACTCAGTGTGTGTGTGCTAGTATCTAGTTAGGGTTTAATTAGAAGCTTTGCATCCTTATTACTGAAATGACTTTATTTGCTTTTCTGCTATATCCTTTCGTAGGTTTTAGTCTTAATGCTATGTTAGATTTATAAAATAAATGAGAGCATATTCCTTCTTTTTCTCTACTTTGGAACAGTTTACATAATGGGAGAATTATCTGTTCCACGAACATTTGAAAGAACACGCTGTGACAACAGTCTGACCCCAACGCCTTTTTTGGGGAGGCAGTTTTTCGAAACTTGTTTGCTTTCTTCCATGCTTGCTGGTCATTGCAATTTCTTCACTTCTCTTGGAGACAAATTTAGTAATGTGTGTTTCCCCAGAAAATGATCCACTTCTTTGAGACTTTGAAATATACTAACATAGAATTGTACCAGCTTACTCTCTTATAGTTAAAAAACAACCCTTGCTTATCTGTTCTTCTGTCTTGTTAAAAAAAAAAAAAACAAAACAGTCCTTGCATATCTGTTCTTATGTTTTATTAAGAAAAACCCCTTGCATATATGTTATTTCTTGTTTTTGATTCCTATATATTTTTTGTTATCTCTCTCTCTTTTTTTGATATTAGGATTTTCAGAGGTTTCTCTACCCAAATGCAAGTCTGTAGAACCAGGTCTTGGAATTCCTGCTCATTTCTACAGTGGTTAATTTCTCTGAGTTCTGCTTTATCATGTCTTCTTATCTACTGTCCTTGGGCTTAAAAATTCTAGAGTTGAATGTTTATTTAGTATTTTTAAATAATACGAATATTTAAATCTATGACAATTCTCAGATGACAGTGTGGTCCCTTTGTTTTAGTCCTCCAGCTCTCAGCCACAGAATGTAACAATCTTGCAAATTTTTCCTGTAGTTAGAAGAGCTCAAACCTTCTCTTCCCTATCAGCAGCCCCTCCACAGTGATTTCTGTGGCAGCAAACCCATCTGCTTGTTTTGGAGTGGCTGCTAATGCACTTGGTAGGTGACCTTGGGCACACTTGAGGTGTGTCTGCTTCCTTTATACCTCCAGTAGGCCCCTCCTGCAACGAGCATGCCTTTAACTCTCCTGATTTCTCCTGGGACGCTTGGTGGAACTCAATTCTCATAAGGTGGCACAAATTCTAGAATATTCCTCTGTGAGATGGAAATGGCATCCAATTAAAGACCAAACCTGGCCTAGAGACTTCAGCCACCTGAAGAGTGGCTGTCTACATTAGCCTGTAACACAGCCTCACCTACTGTTCGATCCAAACTGGTGCTCTGAGGAGGGTCTTCCTGTAACGCTGGCCACTGACAAGAGAGCATGGGTGAAACAGCCCTCCCTGGGATGGGAAAATCCACTGGGATGTCCCATACGCTCCACTGTAATGGAGCTAAATTGCTGATGACCCGTGGCAGAGAAAATTCTGCCCAACGCACTGACTACAGATTGGGACCCTGGCCATAAGATATACTGACCCCAAGTTTAGTGAGATAATCCTTTACATAGATGCATGTCCTGTTGCTGATGACTTAACTATGTAGTCAGGGCCCCAGACCCCTAGTGCTGGGCCACTAAGATCACACCCGCATGAGGCACTTGCCTGCAGAGCTGAGTCCCGGAGCTGGTCGTGAACGTGGCCTTTGTTACCCAGGTACATGCCCACAGGAAGCAGTCACAGCTGAAAGGGAGCGACCCGTCAGCAGGCAAGGCTGTTTGTCACCTCTCCCCCAGGGTCTTCACCCTGGGGCGGGGCGTGCCGTCGCCCATTCCTGGCCTAAGCTGGAGACAGGAGGGTGTGGGATCCCACAGACACTGACATGTGCTCCTAAGTCCTCAGAGGACCTCAGTGTTCTGTCTGCCTGACATGGTGCTGGTGAGTGTATCCTTTGCATGAGTAAAAATGTGTTAAAACTGATGCCACCTTCTCAGACCCATCTGATTCGAGTTCTTGCCCTTTCATGACTGTGAGTTTCAGTTTGGAGTGGTTATATAATCTATCATGTGTGTGTGCTAAGAAGCTTCAGTCGTGTCCGACTCTTTGCGACTCTGTGGACCATAGCCCACCAGGCTCCTCTGTCCATGGGATTCTCCAGGCAAGAATACTGGAGTGGGTTTCCAAGCCCTCCTTCAGGGGATCTTCTGGACCCAGGGGTCCAACCTGTGTCTCTGATGTCTCCTGCATTGGCAGGTGGATTCTTTACCATTAGTGCCACCTGGGACACCCATATAATCTATCATAGCAACAACTAATAATTACTGATTGTTACTAGAGGCTGGGCGCTCTGCTAAGAGCTTTATATATTTTAAGTCGCTTCGGGAGATAAATACAATGATCTTTTCTTTTCTATTAATTTCTTTTTTCCCACCTCAGAAAAGGAAAGAGAGGCACAGAGAGGTTAAGAATTTGTCCAAGTTCACACAGCTCTAAGTGGTGAGGCCAGGATTCAAACTTAGGCCATCTGCCTCCAGAGCCTGGGTCATTAAAATCATCTGTCTTGATGATTTGCAGGTCAGCTCGAGGGAAGGTTTGGGAGGTGAAAATAAAAAGAATTCTGGTAATCTTTGAAAATGGCACCCCTCTGTCCAAGACAGTTGCATTATTTTCTGATCCCCAAGAAGCATCTCCTTATTTCCTTTTAATCCATATGTTTAGTTCTCACAAAGAACAAAGCCTTTCTGCCTTCCGCCTTCCACTGACTGTGCCTCAAATACACAGTATAGATCTTACATCTGACATCATTTCTTCCAAGGTTTTTGCATCAGGTCAGCTATGAGGCCCAAAGTTTCTGGGTTTTCGTTTGTCAGCTTGCTTTGCTGAGTGTGCCTAGGTTCCCAGGCAGGAAGTGGGGTGTGAGTGGCTGTGGTCCATCCTAGAGGTAGCTCAGCTGTGGGCTCCATCACCCGCAGTCCTTGCAGCTTGGCTCTGGCTGCCCCCAAATGCTGCAGCCCTGAGATTTGGAAGGAGAGGGTGATTGCTGAAGGCGTGGGCTGTGACGGCTGCTCCCGAGGCCCCGGGAGCCCGAGCAGCAGGGGAAGTGGCTCCGGCACAGGCGGCCAAGACCGTGGCGTCCTCGTTACCTGGCCACGACCAAGGCAGCGGCTGCTTGTCCGGAGTATATTCTGGAAGCTCAGCTCTGGGTCTGCCCCTCCAGACCCACCATCAGTTTGTCAGGGCCTCGTTCCCTTTCTGTGTAAACTAGGTAGAGTGGTCCATGTTATTTGCAACTTGTGAGAGTTTTCTTTTTTTTTTTTAACACAATTGGTTCAGATTGTGACCCCATGAAAAACGAAACCCTCAGATTTCTTTCCCCGTTGCTGTTCTTAGGCATCCTTCATCTGGATGTATGTGAACAGCTAAACTTACCTGCCCTGGGCCCAGCCACCCTGCCGGTGAGGCCCTTGGAGGCCTTGTCTCAGTGGGAAGCCCGCCACCAAGCAGGGCACTGCCCCACTGCCAACGCCTTGTCCCCTGGCTGCAACACGCTGGCTCCACTGCTTCTGTCGAGAATCAGCTGGCCTGGTCTCTGCTCCTGGGAAGGATGGCCTGGAGCCCTTCAGTGCATCTGCCTCTCTCTCTCTGTCTCTGGGGCAACCCTGGCACCCCTCCCCTGGAGATAGGATCCCCCTTTTCCAGAGGCTGCCCTGCAGAGCCTTGCTCATGTGATGTGGGTGGGACCATAGCTATAGTCTGAGTACATTTTCCTTCGGTAACTCCTTTGAGGAAGTTATCTTTTCTAATTCCCAGACCTCCCAGGGGGGTGTATGGAGTTTCACTATAGTATAGTTTTTCAAATGGCAACTTATGATCCTCTAATAATATATAAAATTGATTTCAAGGTCTGGACCAACATCGAATGTATAGAAGTTCATTATAAATAGGAAGAACAAGTAGTGTCTTGAGTATCCACTTATTTGTAGGTCTGTACACCCATGGACAGAAGAGCCTGGTGGGCTACAGTCCAAAGGATTGTAAAGAGTTGGACATGACTGAAGCGAGTTAGCACGCATGCATGCATTAAATGATCCGAGGCAGAAGGAAATGATGTTAGGCACACACAAGAACCGTGGGTAGCAATCAGGGGTCCATGAGAGAAACAGAACCAGTAGGAGATGTGTGTGTCTATCTATTGATTTCTATCTGTAAACAACATACGTAACGGTATCTGTATATAGATATGTATCTGTATATATATATATATCAGATCAGATCAGATCAGTCGCTCAGTCGTGTCCGACTCTTTGCGACCCCATGAATCGCAGCACGCCAGGCCTACCTGTCCATCACCAACTCCCGGAGTTCACTGAGACTCACGTCCATCGAGTCAGTGATGCCATCCAGCCATCTCATCCTCTGTCGTCCCCTTCTCCTCCTGCCCCCAATCCCTCCCAGCATCAGAGTCTTTTCCAATGAGTTAACTCTTTGCATGAGGTGGCCAAAGTACTGGAGTTTCAGCTTCAGCATCATTCCTTCTAAAGAAATCCCAGGGCTGATCTCCTTCAGAATGGCTGGTTGGATCTCCTTGCAGTCCAAGGGACTCTCAAGAGTCTTCTCCAACACCACAGTTCAAAAGCATCAATTCTTCGGTGCTCAGCCTTCTTCACAGTCCAACTCTCACATCCATACATGACCACTGGAAAAACCATAGCCTTGACTAGATGAACCTTTGTTGGCAAATAATGTCTCTGCTTTTGAATATGCTATCTAGGTTGGTCATAACTTTCCTTCTAAGGAGTAAGCATCTTTTAATTTCATGGCTGCAGTCACCATCTGTAGTGATTTTGGAGCCCAGAAAAATAAAGTCTGACACTGTTTTCCACTGTTTCCCCATCTCTTTCCCATGAAGTGATGGGACCGGATGCCATGATCTTCGTTTTCTGAATGTTGAGCTGTAAGCCAACTTTTTCACTCTGCTCTTTCACTTTCATCAAGAGGCTTTTTATTTCCTCTTCACTTTCTGCCATAAGGGTGGTGTCATCTGCATATCTGAGGTTATTGATAT
>NW_011491015.1:563122-563699 GCF_000754665.1 Bison bison bison | reverse complement strand
ACACGACTGAGTGACTTCACTTTCACTTTTCACTTGCATTGGAGAAGGAAATGGCAACCCACTCCAGTGTTCTTGCCTGGAGAATCCCAGGGATGGGGGAGCCTGGTGGGCTTCTGTCTATGGGGTCTCACAGAGTCGGACACGACTGAAGCGACTTAGCAGCAGCAGCAGCAAAGACAGATATCACATGGCATCACTTATATGTGGAATCTAAAAAAAAATGGTACAAATGAATTTATATACAGAGCTAGAGCTACAGACAGAAACAATCTTATAGTTACCAAAGTGGAAAAGGAGGAGGGAGAAATTAGGAGCTTGGGATTAACAGACACACACTACTGTATATAAAATAGATTACCAGCAAAGACCTACTGTGCATCCCAGGGAACTATATTCTGTAATAACCTATAAGGGAAAAGAAGCTGGAAAAGAATGTATTGTTTGTTGGTTAGTCACTAAGTTGTGTCTGACTCTTTGTAACCCCGTGGACTGTAGCCTGCCATGGGATCTGCCTGGCAAGAATACTGGAGTGGGTTGCCATTTCTGTCTCCAGACAACTTTGTCTGGAGAAGGAAAT
>NW_011491015.1:561848-563022 GCF_000754665.1 Bison bison bison | reverse complement strand
AGAAACACAAACTGGAATCAAGATTGCCGGGAGAAATATCAATAACCTCATATATATATATATATATATATTTGTTGTTTAGTCGCTAAGTTGTGTCTGACTCTTTTGTGACCCTATGGACTGTAGCCTGCCAGGCTCCTCTGTCCATGGAATTCTCCAGGCAAGAATACTGGGTAGGTTGCCATGCCCTCCTCCAGAGGATCTTCCTGAGCCAGGGATCAAACCTGTGTCTCCTGCATTGCGGGTGGATTCTATACCACTGAGCCACTGGGGAAGCCCATTTTTATCTACAGATTGATTTTGAAGAGCTGGTTGACAGAACTGTAGGGGCTGCCTAGGCAGTTCTCAGATCCACAGGACAGGATGGACCTCTCAGGCACAAGCTGAAGCTTCTGTACACAGGCAGTGTTACAGAGGCCAAGCTCACTCTGCTTGTTGCACGACAGGCCAATGAATCCAATGGACGAGGTGCTGAAGCAAGGAATAGACTTCATTCAGATAGCCAGCTGACCAGGGAGATGGCAGGCTAACGACGCCTCAAAATAACCATTGTTGGGATCTGGATGCCAAGTTCTTTTATGGATCAGAAATGAGGAAACAAAGTGAAGAAAAGGCCATTAATCTGGCGAATATCTCCTAGGACGGCAGGCCTCATGCAGGGGGCTGTGTTGGTTTCTTCCTTCCTGCGTCTGCAGGTGGACAGGGTTCTGAACAAAAGCACTTCAGTGTAAGTCAGGCAGAGGGGTGGGACCCTCTGAGGCAGACCTTTATGTGTGATTACACTAACAAGAGCAACAGAAAATAAGTCCAAGAAACAGTTTCAACGTGGAGTCGGAATTGACTTCTCCCTGCAGCAGTAGGTTTCTTTAAGGGAAGTCTGAGCTCTGCCCTTAAGGCCTTTCAGCTGATGGATCCAGACCACTCAGATTATCCTTATTTAAAGACAGATATCCGGAGAAGGCAATGGCACCCCACTCCAGTACTCTTGCCTGGAAAATCCCATGGATGGAGGAGCCTGGTAGGTTGCAGTCCATGGGGTCGCTAAGAGTCAGACACGACTGAGTGACTTCACTTTCACTTTTCACTTGCATTGGAGAAGGAAATGGCAACCCACTCCAGTGTTCTTGCCTGGAGAATCCCAGGGATGGGGGAGCCTGGTGGGCTTCTGTCTATG
>NW_011491015.1:538950-561748 GCF_000754665.1 Bison bison bison | reverse complement strand
ATGGCAACCCACTCCAGTATTCTTGTATACCAGTATATATATATATATATGTGTGTGTCTTGTATTCCAGTATATATATACACGTGAAACTAACACAACATTGTAAATCAACTATACTTCAATTAAAAAATAAAGTGAGGGAGGGGGGTTTGGGATGGGGAACACATGTACACCCATGGCTGATTCATGTCAGTGGATGGCAAAAACCACCACAATATTGTAAAGTAATTAGCCTCCAATTAAGGTAAATAAATAAATTAATTTAAATGAGAAAAAATAAAGTGAATTAAAAAAATGGTGATAGACTTTAATCTCATTTCCAGAAAACCCTCGCAGGGACCCCTAGCTTGTGTTTGAATCCCTGGGGACTGTAGCTTGGCCAAGCTGACACATAAAACTATCAGAATAAGTGTGAGTATATACTGGGTGGTGATTAAAGGTGAATTCCTTACCGTAAAATGTAATGTGAAGAACACCGGTGAAATCCGTGGGTCCTCCTGCCCTCTGTTTGGGGGGCCGATGCATTCATATCTGCCCCCCTTTCCTTGGTCACAGCCTCTAGTCTTTTCAGGCCTGGGGGGCGCGCTGGCAGGCCAGCGTTACTTTACATGTGTTGGATGTTTCGGCTTCCCCCAGGGCACGGGTCAGCCACGTGGAGCAAGAGGAACTGACATCCAGGGCACTGGTTCCCTGGATTGCGGGCAAGCTTGGAATCAGGGATCGCTCACAGCCTGGGTCTGAGAATGAGCCTCACTATTGTAAGGGGACAAAAGGAAGAATCTGCTTCCTGGGCCTCAAGGTGGATCCTAAGATCCCAGAGATTCTCATTCTTGTAAGAGGAAGTGGCGGGTGGTCCCAGAGTGGAGAAGCTTACAAGCACGAAAACCCCCCAAGCCTGATATGTCAGGAGACAATGCCTAAGGAAGCAATTTGAGAAAGATGCAAGAGGATTGCTTCTCCTTCACAGTTTCTTATTATTCCTGCAGTTCAGCTCTCCCGGGTCCTTTTACAAAGGGAACAGATGACTCATATATTTCCCAAGCCGAAGATACTGGTAAGGAAGGAATATATGACATCATGGAGAAACAGAGAAATCCTCAATTGTTAATGTACATAATAGAAAAGCATCATCACAGGGATCTTCTTTAAATTGTGTGTGTCTTTCTTAGGGAGCAATTCAGTTGTTCCATGAGCGAGCCAGGTGGTCTGCGAGGAGCTGGGCTATGAAGCTAAGATGAACCTTTAAAATGCCTAAGAGGAACAGAAGGGGACACAGAATCTCAGCACAGTGAGAGCTCTGAGTGACGAGGACATGTGGTGGAGCCTAGGCATGTGTTGGTCACTCAGTCGTGTCCGACTTTTTGTGACCCCATGGACACTAGCCCGCCAGGCTCCTCTGTCCATGGGATTTCTCAGGCGAGAATACTGGAGTGGGTTGCCATTTCCTTCTCCAGGGGATCGTCCCAATCCCAGATTTGAACTCACGTCTCCTGCATTGCAGGCAGACTCTACCATCTGAACCACCAGGAAAACACACACGATGGAGGAAGGAAGTGTGTAAAATGGTGAGCGCCAACGATACACCAGGCACTGTAGTTAGCACTGGGGATGGGGTAGCCTGCAGGGTGGGATGGAGCTGAGGTCTACAGATGTTTACCGGTCACCCCAATGTTAATCACTGGCCCTACCATGGGCATACCACCTTAAGGTCCTGCTTCAAGCTTAGGTTCAAGCTTACTGTAGAACTCCTGTTCTAGAGGGCTTATTGGTGCCCCCCACCCCCACCCCCAGCCACTTAGCCGAATAGGATCTTAGTTGAGGAAGTGACATTCCCCAAGTGACATCACTGCATCAGAGAAATCCCTCTTTAACAGTCAATTCCCTGAGACCAACAGATTAGATGGATGAAGTTTGCTTGAACCGTTCTGTTTGGTTTTAGAAGCATACTATGGTATTTTCCTTCTTTGTCCCTCCAAAGAGCCTTCTTGGCCCCTTGCATCTGAATGCTTATTAGATTTTGCTCCTCCACCCCCAGCCTCCCTAACTGTCCTATTTATAACTTTCAGCTGTTGGCAGGTCCTCAGTGTTGAGCCTTTGCGGAGACATATGCAGAACAAGATGCCTGTGGGTTGTCTGGGAACACGGGCTGGGGTGATACAGTCACCCAGGCCAGTCTTTTCTTTCAGAATTTATAGGGAAGGCTTGGCTTTCGAGAGCCTGGGGTTGGTGATGAAACAGTCCTGTGCCTGGAACACAGAGAGGTGGGGGTGGGGCACATCCCCCTGAGGCCAGAACTGGCTAAAACCAGCTTTTGGATGCACCAATTAGTCAATAACTCTCTAGCAAAAATTAGAAATAGCGGTTTCAGTTACACATTGTCTTAGCTAAAACAACTTTTTTTTTTTTTTTTAAACAGAAAGTGAGATATTTGGGACAAAGTTTAAATAAGGGTTTTGGGCAGAGAGCTTTTTTCTGGACCAAAGATGCAACTGATGTTGGGTCTGTAAATGGGTCTTCTGAGAAATGTGCCAGGAGAAGGGTGGTGGAGATGGAGATTAATGGATGCTGGGGCTGTCTCTAGGTTTAAATCATTCATGCTAAAACTGGCCCTGATAAGTGTGCGTGCGTGCTCAGTCCTTCAGTTGTGCACAGCTGTTTGCGACGCTGTGGACTATAGCCCGCCAGGCTTCTCTGTTCATGGGATTTTCCAGGCAAGAATACTGGAGTGGGTTGCCATGCCCTCCTCCAAGGAATTCCTAACCCAGGAATCGAACCTGCCGTCTGCTGGGTCTCCTGCATTGGCAGGCGGGTTCTTTACCACTAGAGCCACCCGGGAAGTGTAAATAATTCCAAAGTGACCTCCAGTTTGTTCCCTGGGGTTCAGAAAGCTACACTTCCCCCAAGGCTTTACCAGCTCGCTGTCAAGGGAACAAACACCATTTTAGAACTTGCTTCCCAAAGTCTGATTGCCCTCATTCTGAGAAGCTTCTGCTGAAGACCTTTTGAACTATTTTGTCCACAGTTCTATCCAATTCAGTTGAGATTATGGATCTATTTTTGGACTGTGGATGAAAAGACCCTGCTGTAACATCATTACCCTAACTTCTTCTGGGCTATCTTGTTTAAAAGTTGCTCTCCCTGAGATTTATGCTGCCTCAGTTTTTTTCACTTTGCAGAGCTTCAGATTTTAAAAAATGTGTTTCTGATGCTCAGTATCTTGGCCTGTGATGGGCTCGCAGGGGGAACTTTCTCCCCTAAATTTGTCTCGGGCTTTAGCACGTCAAACCCATTGTAGTCCAAGTTAACAGAGCCCCAAAGCTCTGGGCTAGAGTATTGCTAACTCTCCAGCTCATGGATGGAGCCAGACAAAGCGCCTGAGGTCAAAATGTTATATCCCCAAGCTGTGTCCAGATGTATCTGTGTTAACTGGAAGAGGAGGACTGGTCCCTCTTTGTCTGAGATCATGTAGAGTCCCTGCTGTGAACCAGGTAAGCATTTATTACTCCCTCTTCAGTATTCTTTGTTCATATGGCTGGTTAAGCTTTCAATATTATTATTATTATTTTTTATTAAGTACAGTTGATTTACAGTGGTCTGTTAATTTCAGGTGTACAGCAAAGTGATTCCGTTTTATGTATGTATTCTTTTTCAGATTTTTTCCCTTACTGGCTATTACAAAATATTAAATATAATTCCGTGTGCTAAAAGTAGGTCCTTGTTGGTTATCTTTTTTTTTTTTTTATCAATTTCTCTTTTTTGGTGGTATGTACTGATCCCAGAGGGTAGGGTCTGTGTTCTTGATCGGTTTTCAGAATCCTGGCTGGTGAGGGAGGAACAGTCAGAATTGACAGACGGTTGCTGCATGACTGAATGAGTGTGTGATGGGTGACTTTCTGTCAACTTGGCTGGGCAAAGGGATGCCCAGGTTGCTGGGAAAATGGTTTCTCTGGGTGTGTCTGGGACGGTGTGTCCAGAAGAGAAGGGCTAGAGTCAGTGGTCTGAGTGAGAAAGTGACCCTCACTGGTGCTGGTGGGCATCTTCCTATCTGCTGAGGACCTGAAGAATGAAAAGGTTGGAGAGGAATGAATTTGCTCTCTGCTGGAGCCCAGACATCCAACTTCGCCTGCCTTTAGATTCTGGCACTCTTGGGTTTTCCGCCTTTGGATTCTGACTGGAAGTTTCACCACTGGCCCTTGATTCTCAGTCCCGTGAACTTGGGCTGGCTTGCACTGCGGGCTTTCCTGCTTCTCTAGCTTGTAGATAGCTTTTGGGGCTTCTCAGCATCTGTAACTGATCCCTATAATTCGAATTGTGGTGTTGGAAAAGACTCTTGAGAACCCCTTGGACTGTAAGGAGATCAAACCAGTCAATCCTAAAGGAAATCAATCCAGAATCTTCATTGGAAGGACTGTTGCTGAAGCTGATGCTCCAATACTTTGGCCACCTGATGCAAAGAACTGGAAAAGACCCCAATGCTGGGGAAGATTGAAGGCAAAAGGAGAAGAGGGTGGCAGAGGATGAGATAGTTAGATAGCATCACTGACTCAGTGGACATGAATTTGAGCGAATACCAGGAGATAGTGGAGGACAGAGGAGCCTGGTGTGCTCCAGCCGTGGGGTGGCAGAGTGGAACATGACTTAGCAATGGAATGACAACAACAACAAAAATCTGTATAATCTATCTCTCTTACCTGTTATCTGTCTATCATCTATCTAATCAATCTATCTCTATTATTTATCCATGTATCTATTGGGCTTCCTTGGTGGCTCAGGCAGTAAAGAATCTGCTTGGAATGAGGGAAAACTTGGTTTGATCCCTGGGTCGGGAAGATCCTCTGGAGAGGGAAATACTAGAATACCCACTCTAGTATTCTTGCCTGGAGAATTCCATGGACAGAAGAGCCTGGTGGGCTGCAGCCCATGGGGTCATCTATTGGTTCTGCTTCTTTGGAGAATTCTGACTCGTAGTAGAGAATGAATGATCTGTCCCCAGCCTGGGGAGCTGTGTTGTTCTGATGCTGTGTACCTCACTTGGATTTATCCCACACCGGTGCGGTCCTGGGTGGGCCATCAGGAGCTGGGCCAGGCTGCAAGGTGCAGGGAGGACAGAGAAGGGGCTACCAGGGACTCACTAGGTGGTGCCTGGCCTGGCTTCTCAAAGCCTCCGTTTCTTCATTTGTAAAAAGAGCTAAGAAAAGATGGTTTCACCAAATTCCTGTACAGTGAATCCGCTAAAGAACTCACTGACCATCTTGTTTCTTTTTATAATATTCCTGTAATGTAGAGAGAGACGAAACCTACCCAGCTGGGCCCTGCAGTGATGTACATGAGGTAGTGGTGGCTGGTACCTGCCAGACCTGCCCCCTTCCCAGGGCAAGCATATAGTTGTACCCTGTCTACTCTTCTGAAATGAAACTTGCAATTTATATAATCTACCCACCCACTAACTAAAAAAAAATAAGGCTGTCACTTTTGTATAAGGGAGAAATAGCAAACGATATTTATAAGAAAATATTTTATACTGAATAATGAAGAAGAAGAGTTTCAGTGAATGAGTTCAAGTTTTTAAGATGTAACATAATATTCAACTGAATAATTTTGAAACTTTAACAATACTTGACCTTTGAAAATCAGGACTCTTATATTCATACACGTTGGTAGGATAACACAATTTCTTTGGATGTGCACCTATTCAGGTGTGTTTATTGGCAACCAGGATCCTATGATACTGTAGGGAACAGGATTTTCTGAAATGGTGAACAACTTTTGGCATAATTGCTTATAAATGAGGCAAAGAATCATTTTTTTCAAATAGTAGTTGCATTCCTGGAAAACTATATTAAAAAAATTCCTTGTTTTTATGTCTAAAGTGGAGTTAGGTTCCAAGCTCTGATACTGTATGGAGTTTTCACCTGTGTGACTGTCTCTAAGCACATTAGAGAACTGTGCAGGACACGGGGTCGTTCTTGATTCTACACAACTGTCTCTGCACGGAAACGCCTGGCGTCCCTCTCTCCTGGCCACTGAATGCTATCCCTGGGGCACGGCCATCGTGTGACTGTGAAAACCTCCCCGCATTTCTTGCAAATCCCCTCTTAGGAGTTTCTGCCCTTGTTGAGAACATTTGCATTTATTTTGCGACTGGATATCTCTATTTCTTAATCTCTGCCACCTACTTCACTCACCACCCCCTGGCAACCACCTGTTTATTCTCTGTATCTCTGAGTCTGTTTCGTTATGTTGGTTCATTTGTTTTGTTTTTTAGATGCCACAGGTAAATGAAATCATATGGCATTTGTCTTTCAAATAATGAATACTCTGAACAATTTATTTTTTGGCTGCACTGGGTCTTCGCTGCTTTGTAAGGGCTTTCTTCAGGTTCGGGCTTTGTCTAGTTGCAGCAAGTGGGGGCCACCCTTGGTTGCAGTGAGCGGGCTGCTCGTTGCGGTGACTTCTCCTGCTGCAGAGCTCAGGCTGTAGGGCACGCAGGCTCAGTAGTTGTGGTGTGGGGGCTCAGCTGCCCCGCAGCATGTGAAATCTTCCCAGACCAGGGATTGAACTCGTGTCCCCTGCATTGGCAGCTTCCCAGGTGGCGCAGTGGTAAGGACTCCAGCAGGAGGCACAGGAATTGGAGGTTCCATCCCCGGGTCAGGAAGATCCCCTGGAGAAGGAAATACTGGCAACTTGCTCCATATTCTTGCCTGGAGAATCCTGTGGATAGTGGAGCCTGGCAGACTACAGTCCATGGGGTCGCACAGAGTCGGACAGGACTGAGCATGCGTGTCACTCCCCTGCATTGGCAGGTGGATTCTTATCCATTGTGCCACCAGGGCATCCCTCAAATAATGAATACTTTATTCATAGCACTTGCATCAGTTAAAATGTTTTGGGTTGCAAGTAGAGAAAATTCATCAAGAGCCAGGTTAAACAATAAGGAGATGCATTGGCTGATACAGGGGGAAAAGGCAGGTATGGAATATTGCCAGCTGTGAAGAGGTGCAGTGAGTGTATTTTCTGGAGCCAGACTAGCTGGGTTTATATATTAGACCCACAGTGGGGTGGCCCCCTGTCCAAGCATACACAACTGTATTGCCTTCAGCAAGTGACCTAACTTTTCTCTGTCTCAGTTCTATCGTCTGTGAAATGGAGTAGAAATATGCTCACCTCACAGGATTAAATAAGTTAAAATAGGTAAAAGTGCAGCACAGGGCTAGGCACCCAGAGTTTTGCCCATGCATGCGTGCTCAGTCATATCTGGCTCTTTGTGATCCCATGGACTGTAGCCCACTAGTCTCCTCTGTCTATGGAATTTTCCAGGCAAGAACACTGGAGTGGGTTGCCATTTCCTACTCCTGGGGATCTTCACAACCCAGGAATTGAACCCACGTCTCCTTCATTGGCAGGTAGATTCTTTACCATTGTGCCAAAGAGTTGATTTTAGTGTTAGCTGTTATTAGGGTTCTTTACCGTTGCTCCAAAGAGCTGATTCTAGCGTTAGCTGTTATTATTATTGTCATTAGTATTACTAGCAAAAACAACAAAGAACTTGCCTGTTTAGAATCATCTTGATTTTCCTGTAGTAAGACCCTAAACAGAGAATTCTACCACACTATAACAGACTAAAGAAACCAAGAGATAATGCAAGTATTGTTTTACACTCTGAAAAATGAAAAGTGAAAGTGTTAGTTGCTCAGTTGTGTCCGACTCTTTGTGACCGCATGGACTGCAGCCCACCAGGTTCCTCTGTCCATGGAATTCTCCAGGCAAGAATACTGGAGTGGGTTGCCATTTCCTTCTCCAGGGGATCTTCCTGACCCGGGGATCGAACCTGGGTCTCCTGCATTGCAGGCAGATTCTTTACTGTCTGAACAACCAACTGTAAGTTTGTGGTATTTTGTTACACAGCTATTGAAAACCAGTTTAGCTGGCTTCCTGCTAAGGTTGTTTCCTCGGGTGCTTATAAGAGGGCGGCCAGGAGTTACTGGTGCCAGATACACCTCTAGTGGGAGAAAAAGGGACCACTTCATTGTCTGGTTTTCCTTATGGACAAAGAAAATTTCTCCAAAAGTCCCCAGAAAACTTTGTCTCATTAACTGATGGAATTGGGTCAATGTACTTGCTCCTTAATGAATTGCTGATGGTGGGGACTGCTGTTAACCATGGTTTGTTACATGGTGTCAAGTTTTAATATGAGACAATTAAAAATATACTTGTAATGGAAAAAAAATTGGAAGTGAACAGAGAAGATAAAAAATGGTCCAGTGCTTAAATCTCTTTGTGGGTTCCATATTCCCATTGGTGGCCCACTGTTCAAGCATATACAGTGTATTCAAATCCCCATGAGATCTGGATCCTTGGATTGGATGGAACTTAAGATAAACGCTTAGGGCTTCCCTGGTGGCTTAGAGGTTAAAGCGTCTGCCTGCAGTGTGGGAGACCTGGGTTCAGTCCCTGGGTTGGGAAGATCCCCTGGAGAAGGAAATGGCAACCTACTCCAGTGTTCTTGCCTGGAGAATCCCGTGGATGGAGGAGCCTGGTAGGCTGCAGTCCATGGGGTTGCAAAGAGTCAGACACGACTGAGTGACTTCACTTTCTTTCTTTCACTTTCTTTAAGATAAACGAATTAAAATCCAATCTTAAAATTGGATGGGTTTTAAGGTAAGGGAGGTTGGATCACTGGCTGCTTTTGGAGATGAAGGAAGGTGGGGTGGGTGAGCGCCCAGCTTCCTGGCCTCAGTCTTGTGTATGAGGCATTCTCAGGCACTAATGGGATCTCCAAATGGCACCCCACTCCAGTACCCGTGCATGGAAAATCCCATGGATGGAGAAGCCTGGTAGGCTGCAGTCCATGGGTTCTCGAAGAGTTGGACACGACTGAGTGACTTCACTTTCACTTTTCACTTTCATGCATTGGAGAAGGAAATGGCAACCCACTCCAGTGTTCTTGCCTGGAGAATCCCAGGGACGGGGGAGCCTGGTGGGCTGCCGTCTATGGGGTCGCACAGAGTCAGACACGACTGAAGCGACTTAGCAGTAGCAGCAGCAGTGTTCAGTGGGCAGGTTAGAAATACGAATCATGAGCTTGGGAGTAAATGTCGGTGATGGACTCGGGGTCCCTTTTAAAGTGTGCAGCCCAGTGATTTTTATTATATTTACAGTCTTTCTTGATGTTCTAAATGTACCTGAGGAAAATTTTCAAAGTCCTGCTTTGTGCCCCCAAATGTGTGGGCAGGGTGGAGAAACTAGAGCTGAGAGACACAGCTCTAAGCCTGTGGTTTTCAAAGATCCTGAGCCGAAAGGCCCGTTTTCACATGTCCGACTGTTGGTAGGCCGGTACGTGGTCCCAGGGCATATGGCTTGTCGTGGCCTGGACCACGGTGCCTCTGTACGTGAGTTCAGTGATGCCCAAACAAGTCTACATGTGGATCCATCAGCCAGATCCACTGATCTCCTGCTTGGATATTGTGAAATTTCAAATCACCACACAAGTTCCAAAGGGCTCATTCTCAATTTGTGGACCAGTAAGAACAGGTTTCAGAGAGGCACTGGTCTGTGAATCACATTTGAAGTAACACTACACTAGAGGAAACTTCTAGAAAATTTAGTACTCCTATAGTTTTCTTTCTGGTTCTCCTTTTTTTTTTTTTTTTAAACACACAGATTCTTTTCTCCTAGGTCTTAGTCACCTCTTGGGCTCAGCTATGTCCTCCGAGTTTCCCTGCAAAGCCACGTTGCCATCAGAGGCAAGCCCCGAACGCTGCTGACAGGAGCTGGAACTGGAGCTGGCTGGCGGCCATGATCCCGTTCATTGTCTGCAGGGCCAGGCCCTCCTGCACAGACACCCAGGGTCTCAGCTCCAGTTTCCTGATCTCTGTGGATTCTCCTGGATTCGCAGAGGCTCAGCAGTCTGGGGACCAGGGGAAGAGACAGAGCTGGGAGCTTCCAGGCCCTCAGGCAATATTTAAAGAGAGCTCAGTGGCCGGGTGCAGAGAGTTATCCAGATGCAAAGCCGTAATAATAGCCGAATACTGGGAAATCTTTATTGAGATGTAGCAGTCAAACCACACAGTTGTTAAGCAACCATAACGATGTCTTAAATAATCAGTTCAGCTGGTCTCTATTTAACGTAATAGCTGCCTATTAAACATAAATTAAGTACAGAGTTAAATGTCTCCAGGACACAAAAAGCCCCAAATGCCTGCCAAACCCAGAATGGAGCCTCTGGCTGGAAGGGGCTGGGAGGGCGGCCGCCTGGCCTGGGTGTGCTCCGGGCTGGATGCAGTGGGAGCCCCGCGCCCTGCCCAGCTGTCTGCGCACGAAGAAGCGCAGCTTTTCCCAGGGTCGGGGTGGGGAGAAGGACCGGCTTTGCAGCACACTTCAGTCCCGATTACGTCTCATAAATCTTTCAGTTTCATAGACATTCCTGAATATGCCAGAAATATAGAAATGCTTCCAAGAGAACCTGTGAGGCCTCGATGGCCTCGAAAATGCCAGAGTGATTGTGAGTTCTGCCCCTTCTCCCCACTCCTCCTCCCGGCCATAGACAAGCCCTTATCCTGGGCTTGGACCACGGTTGGAGATTTCCAGCCCCTGGACTCCTTCCAGACCATTCCCTACCCTGCCCTTGTTCAGCCATCCCTCTTCCTTCCTTCCTCCTTGCCTCATCCTCTCCCTCCCCACTTCTTCCCTCCCTTCCTTCTTCCCTTCCCCCTCCATCTCCCCCTTCCTTCCTTCCTTCCCAACTCCCTCTCTTCCAGAAATACTTTACACCTACTGTGTGCTAAACACTCTGGTAGCAGTACAGTGGCAGCAAAAACAGATCCCAGGGCTTCCGTTTTGGTGGGGGGAGCAGACAGTGATCAGCCTGCTTTTTCTGGGACACAGCCTGAACTCAGACTCTTTGGACCTTCTCTCTCCTGATCTCTAAACCCCCGGGAATAAAGGCCTCATTTATTTCCATTCTCATTTCCTACAACTTCCTCCTTCCTCTTCCCAACAGGCCAGCCACTAAGTGCACCCAGTTATTTATGTTTCTTAGGACTCCTTCTGGGGACTGCCTGCATAGAATTTACCCAGGATTATAGCTTAAAATGAGGGCTTCCCTGGTGGCTCAGACGGTAAAGAATCTGCCTGCAATGCAGGAGGCCTGGGTTCGATCTCTGGGATGGGAAGACCACCCAGAGAAGGAAATAGCAACCCACTCCAGTTTTCTTGTCTGGGAAATCCCATGGACTGAGAAGCCTGGTCCACGGGGCTGCAAAGAGTCGGACACGACTGAGCATGCAGGCATACTCAGAGATGACTAGGTATGAATCAGTGCAGAGCTCTGTTGATACAGCTGTGCCCTCTGGAACAGGCGTCCCCGCAGGCCAGCTCCTCTGCACAGCCAGTTCCCGGATGGCTCACGGCCTGCTGGCCCCTGCTCCTAGCTGAGTAAGGCAAGAATGGCAATGTACAGTGACTAAGAGAAAAGGTTCACTCCTGGCCCCTCTACATTCTGGCTCTGTAGCACTGTGGACGCAACCACTAGGAACGTGCTTGCCCAAGTATACATGAGGATGTGGACTGAAAAAACCACACAGCCTAAAAGCTATGAGTTACGTTTTATTTGGTGGCCACAACTGAGGACTTAAGCCTGGGACACAGCTTTCGGTAGCTCTGAGAGCCTGCTCCAAAGAGGTCAGGGAGGAACCAGGACATAAAGGAGTTTTTGCAACAAAGACTAGGTAGTTGGAACATGAGAAGATTCTAATTAGAGAAAGCCAGGCAGCTCAGGTTAAGGAATTTAGCACTTTCCTATGTATGGGAAGATGCCAGAGTCTGTGCTTCATGAAGTCATTCCTTTGATATGCACCTCGACTACCGGGGGCAGTGTGCCCTGTTTTCACATCCCTAGTCTCCTCAGGGCGCTCGCTGGGGGCTGGTGGCTGCAGTGACTGGTGAATTGGTGGGCATTCTGTTTCCATCCTGAGTTCCCTCAGGGCTCACCATGGGCATCTGTAGCAGCTGATGGCTCCAGCATCTTTTGTATACTAACCTGGCAGGCAGCATTCTTCGTCCTCAGGGACAATCCACCAGATTGCAGGGTTGTCTCGAGGAATAAAGAGTAAATACATTTGGTGGCTCAGAGGGTAAAGAATCTGCCTGCGATGCAGGAGACCCAGGTTCGATCCCTGGGTTGGGAAGATCCCCTGGAGGAGAGAATGGCAACTCACTCTCAGTATTCTTGCCTGGGAAATCCCATAGACAGAGGAGCCTGGTGGGCTGCAGTCCATGGGGTCACAAAGAGTCGGATACGACTGAGAAACTAACACTTTCACTTTCAGTAGTTCTCCTAACTGATGCTTTCACCCTTGAAAGTGCCCATGAACCACGTGGCTGTCTTGCTGAACTATACATTCTCATTCAGCAGGTCTGGGCTGGGGGTCTGTGGTTTCATCCCTAGCCAGTTCCTTGGTCATTCAGGGCCGCTGCTTGGGAGCCCTAGTCTGAGTAGCAGTGGCTCCAAGGGTGGATTATTAGTAGCATTATTGATATTAAAACCAGTGGGCATATGAGAAAACACAGTGAAGCTTTTCATTAAAACACAATGAATTTCAGTTTGGAAAGCAAAACTGTGTAGTGTCTGTTGCCTGTCAGCTGGGCTCAGCTTGGTGGTCAGAAAGTGGCTCCCACTACCTGTCATTTATGCATCTCCAGATGTGATATTGTCTTGTCCTCTCCTCTACCCCTGGAGGAAGCAGATGGAGGGTGGTGGATACCGGGGTGGGTGCTGGTCTTTCCCTGGGCAGTGGTGCATAGCTGTTGGGAACAGAGCCTGACCACGCCCTGCCTGTACCCAAGCGTGTGTGCACAGGAAACTTGCTGTGTACTGAATTCATCTAAATGCTGGAGAAGATATGTTTGGGGCTCTTTGTAGCACTGGAATCTTTACTTTCTTACTGCCTCTCTTCATACTACCCCCTCACCCTTATACCACAGAAACAGCTCTTGCTGAGAGCATTCATTACCTTCTGTCACTGCAAACACCAGATATTTCTCTGTCCTCTTTCTTGACCTCTCATCAGGGTTGAAGGATGATGATCCCTCCCTCCTTGAAACACTCTCTTCCTCTGACTGTCCTGACGTTCCACTTTCCCGGTTTTGCAGGATTGCCCTTTTCTATTGGCATTAAACGTCAGAACTCCTCAAGAATTGAGTCCTAGGCTCTCTCTCCTCTTCTTCTTAATCTTTGGGAGGTGTCATTCACCCCAGTTATAAGCCTTAAGTCTGAAGTCATGTAAGTCTGGTACCACTTATCTGAGTATAGCCCAGCCATTTGTAGGTTATCTCTGCAGAACTACTGAGCAATTGCCAACCCCCTCTCAGAGCTCTCAAAGGCATCTCAAGATCAGAATGTCCAAAACCGCACTTGTGATCTGTCTTGCTTCAATCTGTCAATTTCCAGGTTTCCCAAATCAGTAACTGACCCCAGTTTATAGGGGGAATACCTCAATATCATCCTTAACATTCCCCCTTCTCTCGGGGTTCCTGAGTTGGGAAGATCCCCTGGAGAAGGGAAAGGCTCCCCACTCCAGTATTCTTGGGTTTCCCTGATAGCTCAGTTGGTAAAGAATCTGCCTGCAGTGCAGGAGACCCGAACTGATTCCTGGGTCGGGGAGATCCACTGGAGAAGGAGTAGGCCATCCACCTCAGTATTCTGGCCTGGAGAAGTCCATGGGGTTACAAGAGTTGGACATGACCCAGCGACTTTCACCTCTTAAGGCGTTTCTCTCAAAACCTGTCTATGACTTTTACACCTTAAGGACTTTGTCTCGAAACCTGTCTACTTTGCTTAATCTGCATCACTGCCACCTCTGTAGGGCTGTGACTACCGTTTTGGTTTGGAGCACCACCTGCCTTTTCCTCTACTGGAGGAGATCAGGAAAGCCAAGTATCCCACAAAGGCGAAGACAAGCAATGGATTTCATCTCTGCTCTAAGAATAGCTTCATTCAATATGGCAGAAAACCGTTCTTGTGGGATGGCTTGGATCACAGACAGGATGGCTTGGACCAAATTAGTCCAGGCTTGGTTTTCTCTTCCTGAGGGTGTAGGCATTGCTGTTTCATGTGGGTGACTTGACTGCTAAGGATGCGTGCGTGTCTGCTCAGTCCCTTCAGTTGTGTCCAACTCTTTTGTGACCCCATGGACTGTAGCTCGCCAGGCTCCTCAGTCTGTCAGATTCTCCAGGCAAAAGTACTGGAGTGGGTTGCCATTCCCTTCTCCAGAGCATCTCCCCAACCCAGGTATCAAGCCAGAGTCTCCTGTATTGCAGGTGGATTCTCTACTGCTGAGCCACCAGGGAAGCCTGACTGCTAAGAATAGGAGGGAGAAATTATATCAGTGTCTGTGGTTCAATCAATTTTGCTTTCCACATTTTAAGAGCAAATTCATTTGCTCTATATAATAGTCTGAAACATGTTTTCTTTGTTCATCCATTTACTCATTTGGGAAGATCTATTTTGGGGACTATTTTTTGCTTTATTGACAAGACAGTGTAATCCATAATGAGAAATTTTCCATTTTCACGCTTCTGCTGAGGACTATGGGAGGGTGAGAAGCATGGTGATGAAGACTGGCAGAGCCTGTCCTGTCCTTGACTTTGCCCCTTGCCTGAAGGGCTTCCTGGGAGCAGGTGTCATAGTCCCCAACTCAACTGAGCTGAAACCTTGGTTTTTATGTTTGTTTGCGTATTTATATTAATAGTATCTTGCTGTAAATCTAGAGCCAAGGCATACTTAAACATTTTTTAAAAATTATTTTATTTATTTATTTTAGGCTGTGCTGGGTCTTCGTTGCTGCTCGTGGGCTTTTGCCTAGTTGTGGCGAACCGGGATCTACTCTCTAGCTGCGGTGCACGGGCCTCTCACTGCATTGGCGTCTCTTGTTGCAGAGCACAGCCTCTAGGGCACATTGGCTTCAGTAGTTCCGGTTCCCGGGCTCTAGAGCGCAGGCTCGATAGTCGTGGTGGATGGATTTAGTTGCTCCGCCACAAGTGGGATCTTCCTGGACCAGGGATCCAACCTGGTCTCCTGTATCAGTAGGCAGATTCTTTACCACTGAGCCACCAGGGAAGCCCCAAAGCACACATTTGATGCCTTGGTTTTCTCTTAGTTAGCTGGAAATCATGTCTTTGCACTCAGACTATTTGGTTTCAAATTCTAGTTAAGCCTCTTACTTCCTAGCTGTGCGTTTTGGGGCACGTGACTTACCTTTTCTTTGCTGTGGTTTCTTCAAGTGTAAATTGGGGATCATAATACTATCTCATCGTTAGTGCTGTGAGGATTAAACAGGATGGGGTGTGTTGTTCAACACTTAGCCCAAGACTTTGTTTTTGGTGGCTATCTTTTTCTTTTCTTTTTGACATCAGTCTCTCTATTTTTCTTCAGTTTATTCTTTCTCACCATCCTTTCTTGGCATATTGTTTCTATCTATGCCTCAAACGTGGGCTTTCCCAGACCTTCTGTCTTGTTTTTACTCAGCACATATTTTGGGGGTGATCTAATTTAGTCTGTATCAACTCTCCTTTCCTTGGGTTTGACCCCAAGATCTGAAACCCTAGCCCAGCCCCTACACTGCAAAGCCCAGACTGCATCACTAGAGACCTGCTGGGTATCTCTGCATGGATGTCTCTTGGACAGTTTTTGGTCTGAGACCCCCTTTCTACCCCACCTTCTTGCCTCGACAGCAGCAACTCAGCCTTCTCCTTTCTCCTCGATTCCAGCTCCTTAACATCATGGATGTTGCCTTTGAACTTGTACCAGGCTTTCTAAATAATAATGATTATATTACTATACGACTTCAATAATTTTAAAAAAAGTAAGCCAGATAATCAAACTCTTATTCTTAAAACATGGCAATGCCTTTAAATGCAAAAAGTACTGCTTGCTTTTGTCCACCTTGGCTACAAGTTAAATGTTCCCAAGATCCCCTTCTCAGGTTTGATAATTCATTAAAATGGTTCACAGAACTCAAGAAAGCTGTTTACTTACTGTATTGCCAATTTCTATGAAAGGATACAACTCATGAACAGCTAGAAGACTAGCTGCACAGGGAGAGATAAAGGAAAGGGCACCAGGCTTCCCGGCCCTCTCCAGGGGTACCATTCTCCCAGTTCCTTCACATGTTTAGCAATCTAGACTCCAAAATCCTTAGGTGAGGGTTTTCTTTTCTTTCTTTTTTGGAACTGGAATATAATTGCTTTACACTGTTGTGTTAGTTTCTGCTGTGTGGCGTAGTGAATCAGCTCTATGGATCCATATATCCCCTCCTCTTGGACCTGCCTCTCACCCCGTCCCCAGCCCCATCCCTCTAGGTCATCACAGAGCATTGAGCTGAGCTCCCTGTGCTGTACAGCGGCTTCCCACCAGCTAGCTATTTTACACATGGCAGTGTATAAATGTCACCCTCATCTCCCAAGTCATCCCACCCTCCCATCCCCGGCCCCCAGGTCCGCATGCCCATTCTCTACGTCTACTTCTCTATCCCCTATTCCTGTCCTGCAAATAGTTTCTTTTTTTAAAATGGAGGCATCATTACACAGGCATGATTGGCTGAATCACTGACCATTGGTGATTAACTCAACCCTTAGCCTCTCTCCTCTCCTAGAAGGTCAGGGGTGGGGCTGAAAGTTCTAACCCTCTAATATTGCGGTTCATTCCCCTTGCAACCAGGCTGCATCCTCTAGGCATCATTCTATTAGTATAAATTCAGGTGTGGCTGAAAGGGACTTATTATGAATAACAAAAGACACTTCTCTTTCCCCATTGCTCAGAAATTCTAAGGGTCTCAGGAGCTTTGCCCAGGAACTGGGGATGAAAGTCAAATACATAATGCTCATCACATCACAGTATCACATCTTTCCTTTACATGTAAAATGAAATAAAACTCTTCACTGTGGCCAACTGTGTGGTCTTTATTCTATCGTCTTCCATTGGCTGAGGGTTGGTAGACTCTATTGTTGATCCGTGTGAAATAAGCACCAGGTGGAGAAATGACTCTTTTCTCCAAAGAATAATGCTTTTCTGCCAAAAGTGGAGCTTCAAAATTGCTCACAGCTTAGTATAGGACAAGAAATTACCAGCAAGAAGAAATCAAGATTAACTTTGAAAACGGACAGAAGAGGAGATAAATAGAACCATGAATAATGCCAGTATAACTCATAGCTTCATGATGACACATCCGAGGAGTGAAGGAGATTCACAAAATTTCAGCTAATTGTCCTAAAACCTCGCTTGAGAGTTAGCTGGGTCTCAATTTCATCTTGGCTGTCCCTTGAATGAGTCACTTTTTCTCTCTGAACCTGTTTATCCCCCTTTATAATGGGGGGGATTGGGATAGATCACTGGCGCTTCTAGGGAACAGCCTGAAAGTGTGTGGGGACATTTCTGATTGTCACAGGGATGGGTCTGGGGTCTACTGGCATTTGGTGGGTGGAGACCAGAGAATGATGGTATTCTGCACAAGACATCCTGAGTCGGTCCCACCAACTTTTCCTCAAGTAGGTAAAAATCTTGTTTGTAGTCACCTGGGCCTCGAACCTAACTCTGTTTTGCATGTACACTCAAGCCATTGTTTCATGGTTACAGTGAATTTTCAGGAAAGGCAAGTATCACCTCAATGGAAGAAAGCATATATTGACACTTTGTTTTGTTTGTAGCTCTGCAAAGAATTGCTTGCCATTTTTGAAAAATCATGCCACTGATGACAGCATTGTTCCTAGTGTCTGATGTGACGATACTGCATCAGACTGTCTGCAGTTGTAGGCTCTGAGTTCGTGGTGATTCTATACCGATTGTTAATATACTTATTTAGCTCTTATTTGAAAATGTCAGCTAGAAAGAATGAACGTGGATAATATATCAAAACTAGATATAAGCATCTGATTTGTTCTTTATGTCTTCTAAGTGTGAAATGAAAATGAAATGAGAAGTTAGTCGTTCAGTTGTGTCTGACTCTTTGTGATCACATGGATTGTAGCCCACCAGGCTCCTCTGTCCATGGAGTTCTCCAGGCAAGAATACTGGAATAAGTAGCCATTCCCTTCTCCAGGGGGTCTTCCCGACCCAGGAATTGAACCTGGGTCTCCAGGCAGTTTGAATTGAACTGCAGGCAGTTTCTTTACTGTCTGAAGCCATCAGGGAAGCAAGCATATTTGTCCTTCTAAGCGTATTTGTTCACAAACATTCCAAGGTTGAAATTCATTTTATTGTGCTGTAAATTGCTTTATTTCTTATTGTTTATAGCACAGATTGCTATATTTATTTTTAAAATTATGTACTTAGGTTGGTTATACATCTATATTTCCATTTAAGTCTAGGAAAGGGGATGGTAAATGGAAATTATTGCATTTAGAATGGATAAACAACAAGGTCCTAATGTATAGCACAGAGAACTATATTGAATATCCTATGATAAACCATAATGGAAAAGAATATAAAAAAGAACAAACATATGTGTATAACTGAGTCACTTTGCTGTACAGCAGAGATTGGCACAACATTGTAAATCAGTTATATGTCAATAAATTTAAAAAAAGTCTAGCAAAGGAGATATTGCAAAATATTTGTTATAAAAATAGGTTCTTGAGTCTCATAGGATTAGCACACTTTGGAGGGGGTAATTTTCTGTTCTAATATTTTAGGAAAATGAAGTAACATCAAATGATACAAAACACCCAGCCAGAACTCTTAACAAAAAGAATGAACAGCGCAGTAACCGAAGAGATTGAATATGCCCTTCACAGTGGCAAGTCTCCCGCACCCGCCCCATTCAAACAAATGCCAATTACAGAGCCCTCCATGTCTTCATCTCCACTGGGAGTTGAGTCCACCCTCATAATCTTCCCTGGCAACTGTTGCTAGGAAGATGCTGCTTCTCCACCTGACCTTCCAAAGACTTGAGATTGCAGCTAGTTTGTTTCCCAGCTGCTGATGAGGAGATCACACTTGCCCTGCCAGAGTGATGGAGAAACACAAACAGCACAGATATCAGCAACACTTTTAGGATGCTGGAGACTATATGCTAACACGAGACTTGGTGATCAGGAGATGTTTGATCATTGCTTCCATTCCTGGAGGTTTGGGAGGGAAAAAAAAAGATCATCACAAATGTCTGCTTTGCACTTTCTTGTTTCAGCAGTGGTGGAGACACTATAGGGAACCTGCTATTTTGGCAGAGCTCATGGCTCACAGGCAGGCAGTGTCCATGTCTCATTGCTTCAACTTGCGCTGCTCTGTTCTTTTGAGATTGCTGAATAGTGATAGTGATTATGATAATGATAGCTACCATTCGTTGAAACTTGCTTTGTTCCTGGCATTGTCCTAAGTGTTTTTCCTCAACTGCCTCATTTAATCCCCACGGCAACCCTTTGAGGGAGGTATCACAAACTCCCCTATTGTATTAATGAAGAAACTGAGCAGAGAGAGGTTAAATCTCTTGCCCAGTTCCACTTAGCCACTTTCCTCTGCTGTGTTAATCTGTACTGTGATTTTATTTTTTAAATATTTACTTATTTATTTGGCTGTCTTGGGTCTTACTTGCAGCATGTGGGATCTTCCGTTGTGGTGTACAGTTCGAGTACATGGGCTCAGTTGCTCCAACTGGAGTCTTAATTCCACAGCCAGGATCAAACCTGCATTTCCTGCTTTGCAAAGTGAGTTCTTAGCCACTGGACCATCAGGGAAGTAACTACGCTGTGATTTTAAAAGAGACTCTCTTCTTCAGTCAGCAGATGGACATCTGCTTTGCAGGCAGACACACACTGGCCAAGCCTTGGGATTGGAAAGTATGAACACGCAGCAGAGAACGTTCCTACTTTCAGATTGTTGCAAAAAAAATTTTCTGGTTTGGGATTCATGAGAATTTCTTGACTCTCAACCAGACTCAGCTTCTAACAGTGGCAGACATGGGGTGGAATAGGGGGAGAATTTGGGGAACACCACGTGGCTATGAGAAGCTTAGGATATTTCCCCGTGTGTTAGAAATGCAAGCAAGCCAGTGTTTTTAGAAGTGGTGAGCTACAGATGGGGGTTGGGGCAGATGTCCGTTTGCATCATTGAGAACCCTACAGTCCTCTCAGGAGTCAGAGATCATTAGTGGGTTGAAGGAGGAAGCCAAATGTCTCAGCCAGCCCAACCGTAGGCAGACCACCCTGGTGCTGAGAAAGCCAGGATCACTGAAGCATCTCCTTTGCAGGCTTCGATCCTTGGGAGACTTTAGCTTTATTTCCTTTGATGCTCATGGTATTTAAGCCCATTGCCTGGATCGTTGTTGTTTAGTTACTAAGTTGTGTTCAACTCTTTGCAACCCCATGGACTGCAGCATGCCAGGCCTCCCTGTCCCTCATGCATGGATAGAAGACTTTATATATCTTTGACACCACTGATTTCTGGACTTCAATTAAAAAATTTCCAGGCAAAATGTCCACCTTTGCTTTGGGTTATCTCTCCATTGACAGAATTGTCACCTCTGGTGCTGGAACTTGGAGAGAACAGATTCTAAATGGGCCCTTGACACCAATTAGCAGCTTCATTCCAATTTCCTCACATTTGGAGATACGGAAACATAAGGAAAGAAAGCACAGTTTTTGGACTTCCCTGGTGAGCCAGTGGTTAAGAATCTGCCTGCCAACGCAGGGGACATGGGTTTGATCCCTGGTCCAGGAAGATTCCACATGCTGTGGGGCAACTAAGAACCGTAAACGACAGTTACTGAGCCTGTGGTCTAGCCTGGAACCACAACTACCAAAGCCCACCTGCCCTAGAATCTGTGCTCTCCAGCAAGAGAGGCCACCTCGATGACAAGCCCGAGCACTGCGGCTAGAGATAAACTCCCCGCTTGCCGCAACTAGAGAAAGCCTGCGTGCAGCAATGAAGACCCAGAGCAGCCAAAAAAAGAAAAAAAAGAAAGCACCATCTTTACTTTTAAGGATCTCACAGTCAGGCGGACAGAACACTGCTTAACCAATGATTCTATTACAGCAGGAGAGGAGTCTAGAGATATGTATCCAAGCTGTTCTGGGACCATTTGGAGGGAATGGGAGTGGAAGATGATGGTTGGAGGCTTCCCAGAAAAGGAAAACTTAAGTTGAGCTTTGGAAAAAAAAAAAAAAGTAACCAGTCAAGACAGTAGAAATTATAGGTGGAGGGAAGAGTGGGGCAGGTGTTTAGTTACTCAGTAATCAGCTAACTCAACTGTTTCTCAAAAGACATACCAGGCATTGCCCTTCATGCTGGGTTACAGTGATGTTCTCTAAGTGGGCCTCAGATGAAATATTTCGTGTGACTCAGCTTATTCTTGCCTCTTTTGTTATTGTTTAGTTGCTAAGTCATGTCTGACTCTTTGGCGAGCCTGTGGACTGTAGTCCCGCTAGGCTCCACTGTCTGTGGGATTTCCCAGGCAAGAATACTGGAGTGGGTTGCTATTCCCTTCTCCAGGGGATCTTCCCAGACCAGGGATCAAACCCACATCCCCTGCACTGGCAGGATTCTTTACTGCTGAGCCACCTGGGAAGCTACCTTATACCATACAAATTTCCAGGCTGGTGGGAATGAACTGTTAGAAAACGGCTTAGTAGATTAAAAAAAAATCACTCTATCCTTTGTCTTCCTGGAAAGTTCCCCAGGCCCTGAAGACGCACGTGGATGCAAAATATGTGCTGATCTCCATCCTCAATGCACCAGAGGTTTCTGTTAATAACACTCATCCCAGATCACAATTGAGTGTAATTTAGCTCCAACCCTCATGTGAGGGAGTTGATCACTGCCCTCATTACAATTTAGGTTTTGGGGAAGGGGTTTCAAAACAGAATGAGACTGGGGATAATTGCCCTGGGAGAGTAGGGAGCCATAGCCCTGAAGGATGAAAGTTGGGTTGTTGTAGAAAGATGTTCAAATGATTAGGAGGATAAAGAAGGTTCATCTTTGTAGAGCTCTTCATGGTTTAAATGCCAGTCCCTTCACTCTGATGGAGGTCAGTTTCATGCTTATCTCCAATTTGCAATGTAGAAATCAAGGCCTGGGGGAGACAGTGAGAGGGTCAGGACCTGAACCTAGGCTTCTGGTTCTAGGCCTGATGCTTCCTCCCCTTTTATCAACTTTGTTGAAATCCCCTTAGACAACGTGTTTTCTGTAACGCTTGCTAGGACAGCATCTCTCAAGAACCTTCAATGGCTTAAGTGTAAAATGCCTCCTGGGTCAATAGTGTCTTACAATTGGCTACTAATTTCTTGATGCTTCTGTTTCACATCCAATTTGGTTTTGCCATTTTGAGGCTCACCTAGGTTCTCAGAGCTTGTTCTCTGTTGAGGAATTTCTCACGATAACTTTGGGGACAGGACAGGAGGTAGTTCTTGGTTTGTACTGAGGGGAAAATCTGTACTGGGGGACTTCACTTTGTATTCCCCTAGTGTGAAATCTCAAGCACAGCAAGAAATTAAGAATTAGGTCTTCAGGGCAGATAGGGATACAGGGCCAAAAGGTAGTGGGAGCTGGTAAAAATGCCACAGTGTGCTTGGAAAGCTAAGTGCCTAGGAGGCAGGAAATGGTGAGCACAGGGATGAGAGAGAGAGAGAAATAAAGGGAGAAAGAGAGAGGGAGAAAAAGAGAGAGAGAGAGAGAAAGAGAGTGGGGGGAGAGAAAGAGAGAAAGGGAGAGGGGGAGAGAGAGAGACAGAGAGACAAGAGAGTGTCTTCATTCACGCTGGCCCTCCCAGGGCCCAGCCCAGGCCGAGCTTAGTACTTATCAAGCCGAGTGACT
>NW_011491015.1:528141-538850 GCF_000754665.1 Bison bison bison | reverse complement strand
GTGGGAACTGGGCTGAAGGGACTGGCATACTGGCTGCTGATTCTGGGAGTCCCTTAGGGAGAAGTGAGTCTGAAGGCAAGAAGGCTGAGTCACAGACACACCTGGTCTTCCTAACGCACAAGTGCATTGTAGAAACTAGAGGAACGAACAGGCAGATGCCTCCAGGACCACTGCCCGCAGCACCATCTTAACCACCTCTCTTCTGCCCCTGCACTTGCCAACACGTTACCACCATCACCACTACCGCCAACAGATCCATTTCATCATCGTCTCTAACACAGCCACCATCACTGCCGTCAGCACCGTCACTAGCATCCCCATCTCCACCTCCAGCCCCACGGCCATCTCATCAACCCCTGCCACTACCATCCCCTTCACGGGGGCCCTTGTTACATGCCAAACCCCATGCTAAAGGCTTCACATGGGTGTAACCCTCGCAACACTCCTCCACAGTAGGAACGACTGGCCCTGTTTTCAGGGGAGGGGATTGAGGCTCAGAGCAGTAGAGTCATTTGCACAAGATCACACCCTAGAAAGCTGCAGACACAGAATTTCACCCCAGGCGAGTGTGTGCTTCTAAGAGGGAAGGCGCAATGGTTCAGAAAGCTGCCATGCTGCACACAACGGCGTGTGCTGGGGACTGGTTTTATGTCCAACTGGATATGAGAGGCTCCTATGGACTGTGACAGGCCCACCAATCTGTTCTTCCTTCCCTTTTCTGGTTTCCTTTCACACATTCTGGATCCTACGGTTTTTTAGGTCAGAGCAAATTAAAATGCTTTATATCCCCCCTTTTCTGAGCTGTTTGCACACAGTTCTGGAAACAGATGGAGTCTGATAGAAATCCCAGATGATAACTCAGATGTGAAAGCACTGTGCAAACATCCATGTAGCATAAATACCTCTGAGCATACGAGAGAGAGACAGAGAGAGAAACAGAGACACAGAGAGATACAGAGAAACTCAGAGAGTGATATACAGAGACAGAGAGAGAGAGAGATGGAGAGTGACAGAGACACAGAGAAAGGCAGACTGAGGGAAAGAAGGAGAAACAGAGACAGAGAGAGAAAGAGACAGAGAGAGCGCGAGAGATAATGCCTGATGACACCATTGGCTGTTCATGCCATTTGGGACCAACCCTGGGCCTTCAGGTCACCTGAGCCGATGACTTCTCAATAGCTTCTGTTATAGTTGAAGGAATATGATGCAAAAAAGTAAAGCTCTTAGCTGAATGTCAGGCTGATTAAGTGCCTGAGAAGGCTAGCGATTCTTTTCATGGACGAGAGCGTCTCTTGGCCAGTCATGACTCTGCCCCATCCCTGCAGTTCCCTAGCCTGGTTTCTGATCAGGAACAAGGGGAGGAGGACACCGCCTTCTTCCCGTAGGAGCCCCGTGTGGCCTGCCTGCTCTCGAGAGATCTTCCTCCTGGTGCTGGACCGGATGTGTATCCTTTCCATAGCATCTCTGGCTGGAGGTCAGAGTCCGGTGTGAACACAACTCAAAGTTCACTGCCAGGTACACAACATGAATTCGAGGACATGCCAGCATGGGTGGAAAGTGCCCTGGAAGCTGTCATTTCAAAGTCAAGATGGTTCTTACATGGTGATCCAGCGGCTAAGACTCGGCACTCCCAATGCAGGGGGCTGGGTTCAATCCCTGGTCAGGGAACTAGATCCTGCATGCTGCAACCAAACGTTCCCACAGCTAAGACCCTGCACAGCCTAATAAATTGAAAAAACAAGTCAAGGCGCCCTGCGTTTAAAGGGAGGCTTACAGCATGGGACTGAAATCACCAATGGTTCCCGTGAAATGGGAGCTGATTAAGGTTCTGACCTATAATCAATTAACCTGGAAAAAGGCTTTATGGGGACATATTTGGCCCAAAGGGGAGGGGCGGGGCTGCTTATGCTCTGGCAGCGGGGAGCTCAGAGTCTGTTGAGGACATTACCTGGAGCCCTCTGGGCACTCTGCAGCCGAGGAAGATTTATGGGCAGAGATGTATTATCCGTGGTCCTCACCCTGCGTTTTCTTTCAGGACACTGCCTTCTTCCTGTTTTGCTCCCTCCTTCACTCCACCTAAGCATCCTGGGGTAGCCCGGGGCTGCCACAGTTTCCAGGGGACAACCCGAGTCTGCTTTCATCTCCACCTGCATCTTTGTAACCGCAGTGGAATCACTGATTTCTTGGAGCCTCATCTTTGAAGTGGGAATAACGGTAGCCTCCCCATTTACCTTGCAGAGGTGTTGGAAGGACAGGAAGAAACAGCAGCACGAAAGTCCTTCTCAAAGAGTAAAGCTCTCTTCCAAAGCCAGGGGTTAACTGCTAATTCTATTGCTTTTGGTTTGGGGTTATTTTCCAGAGGTGGAGACCAAGGCCTGCAGCTGGTGAATAGAATAAGTGGCTCTTCCATCTGACCTTGAATTTGGTGACCTTGGCCAAGTTCTTTGGAGCCTAGAAAGCTTTATCAACAGAATTGGAAACTAATAACATCACCTCCTGCTTGGGACCATTTAACATCAAGGTCCAAAGTCAGGATGTAAAGCTGAGTGACAACGGGATGTCACTGACTAGTGAACAAGATGTGAGAAAGGATTCAGCCCCCCACAAGGCTGCTCTCAGTGTGGGGACATCATAAGCTTTTAAACATTAATTTTACTTCATTTGTACTTTGTAGATCTTCTGTAATACCCCCTTGAATTTCCCACAAAGCGTTACTTTTAAAATTGGGAAGAGTTAATGAAAATTTGAATTTTTGTCTGTAGCTTATTTCCCCATCTCCTTCTGCTGCCCACTCCGTCCTTCCCAGGTAACCTTCCCCGGCCCTTCCCAGGCCAGCCTGGCTAGTCCTGCCTTGGGCTAACTGGGGGGAGGCCTGCAGGGCTGGACAGACAGCGTCTGAGGAGCCAGTGGGTCCTGCCGCCTGGGACATTGGTTGCCCTGCTGGAGGGGCTGGGCTGGGCTTGGCAGCGTCTGTTGGTTTGGAATTGGGACAGAGCACAGAGTGTGATGATGGAGGTGACCCTCTGCTCAGTTCCAACCCTGTACCAGAGTCTTTCTGAGCCACGTCTCATCCCATCTTCCCATCAGCCCCGAGAGGAGTACGTTGCCATCATCTCTCTTGATTTTGCAGATGGGGATGCTGAGGCTCAGAGAGGTTAAACAACTTCCCTAAGTCACACAGCCAGTAAAGAACTGTGCTATAATTTGAACCTGAGGGCTTGAACTCAAACAGTGGGGCTTTTCCCACCAGTAGGAGCCTCTCAGAGGTATTAGGGGCAGATGCATCATGAAATGCACTGGGTGGGGTGTAGGGGGGGAAGAGGAGTTGTGGGGGGAGAGGAGGGAATGTTTGAGGTGGGGAGTACTGATGCAACCCCACCTTGATCACATATCACCAACAAGATGCGGCCCTGCATCCCTGCCATCCACACGCAGCCTCGCTGCCTCCCAGAGGAGGGGAGTTAGGGGCAGCTAAGAAAGGATGTGCGACAGACTTAGAGAACAAACTTACAGTTACCAGGGAGGGTGGGAGGGGGGAAGGATGGAGGGAAGGTTAGTGAGTTTGAGATCGACATGTACACACTGCTGTATTTCAAGTGGGTAACCAGCAAGGATCTAGTGTACAGCACAGGGAGCGCTGCTCAGTGCCATGTGGCAGCCTGGATGGGAAGGGAGTCTGGGGGACAGTGGATACCTGTATATGTATGGCTGAGTCCCTTCACTGTTGATCTGAAACTATCACAACATTGTTATTGGGCTATGCGATCACGTGTGCTAAGTCACTTCAGTTGTGTTTGGCTGTTTGTAACCTCATGGACTGTAGCCCACCAGGCTCCTCTGTCCATGGGGATTCTCCAGTCAAGAATACGGGAGTGGGTTGCCATGCCCTCCTCCAGGGGGTCTTTCCCACCCAGGGATCGAACCCATGTCTCTTACGTCTCTTGCATTGGCAGTGGGTTCTTTACCACTAGTGCCACCTGGGAAGCCCTATTGGGCTATATCCCAACACAAAATAAAAAGTTTAAAAAAACAAAAAGAAAGAAATGACGTGTAGGATTCGAACCCAGGGCTGTTGAGTTCCAGCTCACCCGGTGAGTTCCAGCTCTGCACTACCTTGTTTCCTCGGGGCAGGGCAGGAGCCCCCAGACAGGGGAGGTGGTCTTTCTGAACCCATAGCAGTGAAAGGGAAGGAGGGAGGAGCCCCCCCAAGCACAAAGTTTCCTTTGACTGCACGCCAGGACAGGACACAGGCCGTGCACCCCGCCGGGACAGGGCACCGCAGGCGTCTGCCTTTGATTGCAAAGGGCTGCGGCCCAGCAAAGACAGGACTCATACCTGTGGTCTGGGGCTGCTCTCGCATCCCCAGAAATGCCATTTGCAGATGGGGAAGATGTGAGAAGACAGGAAGGAGAAAAATCAACAGATGCACGGCAGGCATCCTGGGAGGTCGGGTCACAGCCTGGGAGGGAAAATAGGCCCCAGCCACGGGTCAGGGCATAAACACAGAGGCCCCTGGGCCTGGCGCGCTGGAGGGAACCACGCTGGGCTGGCTCGGGGAGGAGAGGTTTGCCATGTGTGTGGTGGCTTCAGAGGGAGCCCTGGCTTCTGAACCGAGAGGAAAGAAGAGTACCTTTCAGAGTGGTCGGGGCCATGGACGGTCTGCTCCCCGAAGCTCCCGTCGGGCGGCTTCCGGCCCAGTCCACTCTCCCCCACCCCAAACCCGCACCTCCGTGTGAAGCAGGAGGGACCCGTGACCCTGTCGGGAAGGAACGAACATTCTGGCCGGGAGAGACCCAAGGAGGAGGCTACGGGTCCTGGTACACACAGGGCCGTGACGACCTCGGGCCGTGACGGCCTCAGACCGTGTCTTTCTTTTCTGCCTTTTGTAGTTAAAAACTGTGCGGTTCTATTGTACAGCACAGGGAACTCTGCTCAACTGTTATGTGCCAGCCTGGGTGGGAGCGGAGTTTGGGGGCGAATGGATACCTGTATATGTATGGCTGAGTCCCTTCCTTGTTCACCAGAAACTAGCACGACATTGTTAATCAGTTATACCTCAGGACAAAATAAAACATTTTTAAAAAGTACGGTTCACCGCGGAGGACAGCGCTGAGCTCCCTGTGCTATACGGCAGGCTCCCAGTAGCTAGCTATTTTACACTTGGTAGTGTATGTATGTCAATCCCAACCTCCCGGTTCATCCTACCCATCCCCCCAACACTGTGTCTACACATCCTTTCTGTGTGTCCCTATTCCCGCCCTGCAAGTAGGTTCATTAGTACCGTTTTTCTAGCTTTCACATGTATGCGTCAATATCTGATACTTGTTTTTCTCTTTCTAACTTAGATGGGTGGGGTGGGGGTGGGAGGGACATCCATGAAGCCGGGTATATATGTATATAGATAGCCGATTCACTTCTTTGTTCAGCAGAAACTAATGAACTAACGCAACATCATAAAGCAACTATGAAAGTGAAAAAGGGAAGGTGTTAATTGCTAAGCCGTGTCCAACTCTTTGAGACTCCATGAACTGTTACCCCCCAGGCTCCTCTGTCCATGGGATTCTCCAGGCAAGAATACTGGAGTGGGTTTGCCATTCCCTTCTCCAGGGGATCTTCCTGACCCAGGGATCAAACCCAGGTCTCCTGCGTTGCAGGTGATTCTTTACCATCTGAGCCACCAGGGAAGCCCCTGATTATTTGCATATATCTTGGCATCTGAGCAGAAATCCCCAAATCAGTCTTAAATGCTCCTGTATGATACAATTGCCTAGCGATAAAGCCCCCCATTAAACACTGTAAGATCTCAGAAAAGCAGAGAAAAAATTCAGACATCCCAATTAGTGCTGGGATGTGCAGGGGCAGGTCTCCCTAGAGCCTCTGCTGCTGGAGAAAAACCCTCATTTGGGATTCATCAGCTGTTTTATGTGAGGGTCATTGGAACCTCTGGTTTTCACTAGTCACTCGGTTGGTCTAATACCAATTCCCTCCTTTCTTCCCTCCCGCCTTCCTTCCTCCCATAGATATTTATCACTAGCTCTAAAACCTTGGGCAATTTCCTTAGTTCCTTTTGCCTCAGTGTCCTCATCTGTAAAATGAGAATGCTCATACTACCTACCTCATAGGCTGTTATCATGATTAGATGTGTTAATACATACTCAGCACCTAGTATAGTGCCAGCCGGATCCAGTTGTTCAGTAAGTATTAGAGCTATTTAATTTAAAAAATTATTATATTTATTAAAAATTTTTATTATAGTTGCTTTACAATGTTGTGTTAGTTTCTGCTATACAGCAACGTGAATCAGCTATATGTATACATATATCACTTCATTTTTGGACTTCCTTTCCATTCAGGTCACCACAGAGCACTGAGTAGAGTTCTGTGTGCTACGCAGTAGGTCCTCATTAGTTATCTATCTTATACATAGTACGCTTGCTCCTTGGAAGAAAAGCTATGACAAATCTAGACACCATGTTAAAAAGCAGAGGCATCACTTTGCCAACAAATTTCCATATAGTCAAAGCTATGGTTTTTCAGTAGTCTTGTATGAATGTGAGAGTTGGACCATAAAGAAGGCTGAGTGCTGAAGAACTGATGCTTTCAAATTGTGGAGAAGGCTCTTGAGAGTCCCTTGGAGAGCAAGGAGATCAAACCAGTCAATCCTAAAGGAAGTGAACCCTGAATATTCATTGGAAGGACTGATGCCGAAGCTGAAGCTCTAATACTTTGGCCACCTGATGTGACGAGCCAACTTATGGGAAAAGATCCTGATGCTGGGAAAGACTGAGGGCAAAAGGAGAAGAGGGAGACAGAGGGTGAGATGGTTGGATGGCATCACCGACTCAATAGACAAGAATTTGAACAAACTCTGAGAGATGGTGAGGGACGGGAAGCCTGGTGTACTGTAGTCCATGGAGTCGCAAAGAGTTGGATGTGACTTAGCAACTGAACAGCAATAACAGTATAGTTTCAGTGGTATATATATGTGTTAGCTTTATTTTGGAGAAGGAAATGGCAACCCACTCCAGTGTTCTTGCCTGGAGAATGCCAGGGATGGGGGAGCCTGGTGGGCTGCCGTCTCTGGGGTCGCACGGAGTGGACACGACTGAAGCGACTTAGCAGTAGCAGCAGCTTTATTTTAAAAAATTATCTTTGAGAGGGAAAGGGTTTTATAGGTCCTCTTGTCCATCCTGCAGCTTTCAGGAAGCCCATCACCTTGTATGGTAAGATGTGCTGAAGTTAACAGCTTACATGGTCATATGTTCTTGCTTACTTCTGATCAAAATGACTGCTCGAAGTCCCTAAGGGAAATGGAGAACGGTAGACCCTGGGTAAAGTATCAACTGCCTCTGTCTTTTTTCTGTAAATAAATTAACTAAAAAAACTTCTTTTGGCTGCACTGGGTCTTCACTGCTGTGTGTGAGCTTTTCTAGCTGTGGAGAGTGGGGGCTCCTCGCTAGTTGCAGTGCACGGGCTTTTCACTGTGGGGGCTTCTCTTGGAGCACAGGCTCTAGAGGGGCACGGGGTCCTGTAGATGTGGCATGTGGACTCTAGAGCACAGGCTCACTCCAGCTTAGTTGCTCTGTGGCATAAGGGGTCTTTTTGGACCTGGGATTGAACCAGTGTGCCCTGCATTGGCAGGTGGATTCTTAACCACTGAGCCACCAGAGACGTCCACTTCTGTCTTAATGGTTCTTAACCCGAGTTGAGTTTGTGGCTGGGGGACATCTGGCCATGCCCAGAGATATTTTTGGTTGTCACAGCTGGTGAGGGTTGGGGGTGCTGGCATCTGGTGAGTGGAGGCCAGGTTTGCTGCTGATCATCCTAGAGTGCATGGGACAGTACCACCCCCTCACCCCGAAAAATAATTATCTGGTCTTAAATGTCAACAGTGCCACAGTGGAGAAACTGCCACCTCAATGGGAGGCAGTCTTCCAAGTAGAAAAAATAGGAGCCTCAGAGCCCATTAGACAGGGGTGTGCCTTCTGACTCTTCCTGTGTCTGCTGTGTAGCCTGGAACAAGTTCTCAAACCCCATGGACACAACATGACCTACATGAAAAATGGAGTTTAGTCAAGCTGACTGTGAAGTGTTACTGAAAGTCATTTGAGAAAATGTAGATATAATACTGGAGAAGGCAATGGCACCCCACTCTAGTACTCTTGCCTGGAAAATCCCATGGACGGAGGAGCCTGGTGGGCTGCAGTCCATGGGGTCACTAAGAGTCGGGCACGACTGAACGTCTTCACTTTCACTTTTCTCTTTCATGCATTGGAGAAGGGAATGGCAACCCACTCCAGTGTTCTTGCCTGGAGAATCCCAGGGGAGCCTGGTGGGCTGCCGTCTATGGGGTCGCACAGAGTTGGACACAACTGAAGTGACTTAGCAGCAGATATAATACCAAACACAGTACCTAGCACAAGGTAGCTACTCAAGGAATCTTCATTCTCATTGCTACCTCCAATGGAAAATGGTTTTTCATTCTCCCTTCAGTCTTCAGTACCAGCAGGATGGTTCCGAGTGTGTTTAACTGGCCATTGTTAGTCTCGTTTTTCAATTCTTTAATCCTGTTGTGGTATTCTGCTGAATTCTCTCCAATTTTGTCAAGTCCTTCTGAAGTAGTGCTAGACTCAGACGCCCCAAGGTTGAGGAAAGAGAGAATTATAGCAAAATTCTTTTACTGACACTCCCATTTATACATGTGCGTGCCTTCTGGATGGAGCCTTATCCTGCTGACAGTTCATGAGCTGGCCACCCGCTTGGGCCTTTCATCTGCCTCTCTATGTCTATGTATTCCTTCTAGTCATTCAAGCTTTGTTCCCCGGATTTCGTAATGAAGAATTATCAATGATAATTGAGAAGAAGATAGACATTTAAAAAGAGCTCAGGAGATAAATGTAAACTCATAGGCACAAAAAACCAAGAGTTAAAAAAAAAAAAAACGTCAGAAGGAAAGACAAGAGAACGAAAGGAAGAGAGATTGATATATTCGGTTGCAGGACACATTTGGGTATTACCCATCAGGCTTCATGGTGTGCTGGAGAAGAGGAATGATGTAATGGGGAAGCAAGCTTGGTTATGTGACTTGACAGAAACGTCAGTCTGCTGTTTTGGACTCATGGCCAGTTGGCCCCTTGGAATCCACAGTGTGGGGCCCTGAGACCTGGCTTCCTCACAGGAAGTGGCAGGAGAGCGCAGTTATCAAAGCCCAAGCTCTGGAATCAGACGAACCTTGATTTCATCCTGGCTTCACCACTAACTGCATCGTACGTCCGGGGCAAATGGTTTGCCTCTTCAAGGCTGCCATTTTGCAAGAGTAAAGTTGTAGAACTGGTAGTAGTAAGGATGCCTCATCCTAGGAATGTGCCACAAGGCAAGGCATGTAAAACATTGAACTCAGGGCTGGACACAATAGACATACTCAGTAACTGTTACTGATGAAGAAGATGATGTTGACACGGTTGTCTACTCATGAATATGTGCTCTGGCTGTCTAGTCTGGTTGGAAACACATACATACGGGACTGCATGTATATGCAAAGCTGAAATCCATACACTGTGTGTATATACCACATGTGTACAACACACATACATATGTACTGTTTAGTTGACAGTCATTTCTGACTTTTTTGAGACCCCATGGATTATAGCCTGTCAGGCTCCTCTGTCTATGAAATTTTCCAGGCAGGAATACGGGAGTGGGTAGCCATTTCCTACTCCAGGATGCATATGTATGTGCACATATGTATTTTAGCTTTTCGTGCACATGCAGTCATGTCTTGGAGTTGGTTTATCTGAATCTATCTCTTCCAACCTCTGGGCTTTGTAACGAATGTCATATTGGTAGCTCCGTCACGATAGGAATATTTTATGGCATATGTGTTTAGTTGGTAAGTCGTGTCCAACTCTTTGCAATCCCATGGACCATAGCCCCACCAGGCTCCTCTGTCCATGGGATTTTCCAGGCAAGAATACTGGAGTGGTTAGCCATTTCCTTCTTCAGGGATCTTCCCAATGCAGGGATTGAACCCACAGCTTATGCCATGTCTCCTTCATTGCAGGCAAATTCTTTGACCACTGAGCCACCGGAGAAGCCCATTTTATGGCATGTAAGTCACTTCAGTCGTGTCCTACTCTGTGCGACCCCATAGACGGCAGCCCACCAGGCTCCCCCATCCGTGGGATTCTCCAGGCAAGAACACTGGAGTGGGTTGCCATTTCCTTCTCCAATGTGTGAAAGTGAAGTTGCTCAGTCATGTCCGACTCTTAGCGACCCTATGGACTGCAGCCTACCAGGCTCCTCTGTCCATGGGATTTTCCAGGCAAGAGTACTGGAGTAGGCTGCCATTGCCTTCTCCAATTATTTTTATTCTATGGCATCAGATCAGATCAGATCAGATCAGTTGCTCAGTCATGTCCGACTCTTTTCGACCCCATGAATCGCAGCATGCCAGGCCTCCCTGTCCATCACCAACTCCCGGAGTTCACTCAGACTCATGTCCATCGAGTCAGTGATGCCATCCAGCCATCTCATCCTCTGTGGTCCCCTTCTCCTCCTGCCCCCAATCCCTCCCAGCATCAGAGTCTTTTCCAATGAGTCAACTCTTTGCATGAGGTGGCCAAAGTACTGGAGTTTCAGCTTTAGCATCATTCCTTCTAAAGAAATCCCAGGGCTGATCTCCTTCAGAATGGACTGGTTGGATCTCCTTG
>NW_011491015.1:527812-528041 GCF_000754665.1 Bison bison bison | reverse complement strand
ACAGAGTTTCAGCTTTAGCATCATTCCTTCTAAAGAAATCCCAGGGCTGATCTCCTTCAGAATGGACTGGTTGGATCTCCTTGCAGTCCAAGGGACTCTCAAGAGTCTTCTCCACCACCACAGTTCAAAAGCATCAATTCTTCGGCGTTCAGCCTTCTTCATGGTCCAACTCTCACATCCATACATGACCACAGGAAAAACCATAGCCTTGACTAGACGAACCTTTGTT
>NW_011491015.1:526808-527275 GCF_000754665.1 Bison bison bison | reverse complement strand
TGTTGAGCTTTAAGCCAACTTTTTCACTCTCCACTTTCACTTTCATCAAGAGGCTTTTTAGTTCCTCTTCACTTTCTGCCATAAGGTGGTGTCATCTGCATATCTGAGGTTATTGATATTTCTCCTGGCAATCTTGATTCCAGCTTGTGTTTCTTCCAGTCCAGCGTTTCTCATGATGTACTCTGCATAGAAGTTAAATAAACAGGGTGACAATATACAGCCTTGACGAACTCCTTTTCCTCTTTGGAACCAGTCTGTTGTTCCATGTCCAGTTCTAACTGTTGTTTCCTGACTTGCATACAAATTTCTCAAGAGGCAGATCAGGTGGTCTGGTATTCCCATCTCTTTCAGAATTTTCCATAGTTTATTGTGATCCACACAGTCAAAGGCTTTGGCATAGTCAGTAAAGCAGAAATAGATGTTTTTCTGGAACTCTCTTGCTTTTTCCATGATCCAGTTTGGCAATT
>NW_011491015.1:525053-526708 GCF_000754665.1 Bison bison bison | reverse complement strand
AGTGATGCTTTCTAAGGCCCACTTGACTTCACATTCCAGGATGTCTGGCTCTAGGTGAGTGATCACACCATCGTGATTATCTGGGTCGTGAAGATTGTTTTTGTACAGTTCTTCTGTGTATTCTTGCCACCTCTTCTTAATATCTTCTGCTTCTGTTAGGTCCATACCATTTCTGTCCTTTATCGAGCTCATCTTTGCATGAAATGTTCCTTTGGTATCTCTGATTTTCTTGAAGAGATCCCTAGTCTTTCCCATTCTGTTGTTTTCCTCTATTTCTTTGCATTGATTGCTGAAGAAGGCTTTCTTATCTCTTCTTGCTATTCTCTGGAACTCTGCATTCAGATGTTTTTATCTTTCCTTTTCTCCTTTGCTTTTCGCTTCTCTTCTTTTCACAGCTATTTGTAAGGCCTCCCCAGACAGCCGTTTTGCTTTTTTGCATTTATAGAAACTGGTAAACCTAAACATCAAGTTTCCCCAACCCCCCCCCGGAGAGCCAATTTACTGGGATACCAGTGTGCCTGTGCACCTTGCATCTCCAAGTAGACTGAACTCCTTTAGGGCTGGGGATGTGCTGAATCCACCCCTTGACCCCTACAGGGCTTGGCATGTGTCTTTTGTGTAGCAGTCTTCAAAGGATGGACTGGGCCAAAAGGATCAAAGGGTGAGTGGATGAAAGCAAAGGACAACGTATGCAGAAATGGAGCTAATAAAAAAGACAAAGTTGTGTCCGAAAAACTGGTAGATGAGTAGCCAGGAAGGGAGTGAAGGGTCAAGACAGGGAGTGTTTGGATGAGTAAAAATGGTCTGTTGATAGGAAAGAAGGGCTCTAGAAATAAAAAATCAAGACAGAAAATGAAATTCAGGATAAGAGTGGACTCCATACGATTTCAGACCACTGCTGGTAGTGTAGTTTTGGAGTTCCATTCTTTTAGATGAGTGGCATTTGTTAAAAATGTTGGGACAATTAAGGAATTGTTTATAAGAAAAACAAAAAATTGAAATCAACGTAATGTCCAAGAGGAGGGGACTGGTAAAGTAAACAGAATACATTCATTTCATAGAATACTTTGAGGTCATAAAGAATGATGGAAAGTTGCAATAAAGTGCAGTCAGAGCAATGAGAAAAAGGAGGGAAAACTTGAACAATGTTATTCACAACATTAAGGGGGAAAAGCAGGTTAAAAACTGCGTGTAGAATCACCCAGTTGTAAAGATATGCATGTGCAGAGAAATATCTGAAAGAGTGTATATTAAAAATACTAAGGGTAATTACTTTTTGAAGGAGTTTTTTTCCCTTTTCTTTTTTGCTTATTTTTTTCTATTTTTTATTGTTCTTTTTTTTCCTATTTAGAATACTTCTGTAATTAAAAAATGAAAACATTTAAAATGTGTTTTCCACCCTTCCTCTGTCTGTCTACTCCTCATTGTCTCCATGCGTGTGTGTTAGTCACTCAGTCATGTCTGATTATTTGTGACCCCGTGGACTGTAGCCTGCCAGGCTCCTCTGTCCTTGGGATTCTCCAGGCAACAATACTGGAGTGGGTTGCCATTCCCTTCTCCAGGGGATCTTCCCGAATCAGGGACTGAACCTGGGTTTCCTGCACTGCAGGCAGATTCTTTACCATCTAAGGTACTAGGGAAGACCCCCCCCCCCC
>NW_011491015.1:520895-524950 GCF_000754665.1 Bison bison bison | reverse complement strand
CCCCCTCTCTCTCTCTCTATATATATATATATAAAACTGCCTTTTAAGGTTATGGCTTCCTGAATATTGTTAGCAAAGTGGCTGAGAAAAGATCTGTGGACTAAGGAAGGATTTTCTCTTACTTGCGAATTTATCTAAATACATCAAAATTTTTATACTGATTTAACAAATCACAGTTAGAACTCTGAAACACTGTAGTAAATTGCTTTGATTGAGCACAAGTCAGCTTTAGGAAATTGGGACCGTCCTAAGGAATCACAAAGTCTGCACTGGGACTGGGGGCAGGATGTTGCATTGTTGAACGGTGACTCTCCAGAACAGCTGGAAAAGCTACAGGGTTCCAGCAGAATGACAAGACAATTCCAAACATAGCAGCCTCCCAGAAATGCAGGGCTGGTGATCTAAAGACCTCCAGACCCCACAACGGCTTCACTGAACTCAGTGTCTAATGAATGGCAGGTGTTAGGATGCAGGCAAGAGTTTCCTGTGGCAAATCCTGCCGCACAGATGGAAGATGCATTTCTGCCTGCAGGGAAGTAGTTTAGCGGGAGGCAGACCAGGGAGCTGAGATTTCCAATAAAGTACCGTTGGAGCCATGAATGAGCAGGCACAAGAAAGAAAGTTTTCATCTTCCGGGAGGACAACAGAAGAACTGGAAGTTTTCTCCATATTCCGTTTTTCTGAGAGGCAGCGTGGCGCAGTGACAAAGAGCCTGGACTCTGGAGCTGCAGGCAGGGAGTTTAACTTCCGGCTCATTGTACCTCTTGAGACTTGGCTGCTCTGTACCTCAATTGACCAATCTGTGAAATTGACATGGTATGAGTCCCTGACTCATGGGGCTTTTGTAGGGATTAAATGGGGTAATATACATGAGGCACTTAGAGCAGTGCCTGGCATGCGGGAGGTGCAATGGAAATGTTCCATGTATTATTATTTCTTGGTCTCCTTCCTTCTCTCTACTCTCCTTTCCTTACCATTCTGCCTTCTTTCCCCTCCTCCTTTTTCTACCCTTCTCTGCCTGTCTCATCCTCCCTACAGTTTAGATTTCCATGATTGATGGACTAGTTCCTATCTTCTGAGATAAAATTGAATCTTTCTCTGAGATTTTTTTTCTTCCAGGATAAATAAGACCTTACCTTTTGATACTTCCAGGAGAAGACCTTACGTTTTGATACAAACTGGTGCTAACGCCAACAGTTTGATTCTTCATGCAGTGTCCTAAGTGAATTTACTAAGTAGGTTGCTTATTTGTTTATTAAGCAAATATATATTTATTTTCCTTGTACCTTCCCTATGCTAGGCATGAGTCTGTTTAACCTACATGATTTCATTGCATTATCATTCCAACCTCAGGAAAGAAGTAACCCGTTCAAGGTCCCACAGGTAATGGTTCCTGCCATTCGTAGCCAGCTGAGAATTGGCATCGAACAGTTCTCTACAGTGCAGATGACCTTGACCTTGCATTGCCACGTGGATCAACCCCAAGGCCGCTGGATGATGTCACAGATATGAGCATCCTGTCTTCTGGAGCCGGCTAATGTTGATTTACTACAGCTGTTAATAATTTACCAGTACAGAAAGTAAAGAGAATTCTCCTACACCAGAAGAGGGATCTTTCATTATTTTTATAGCAGCCTCTTTATGATGGGAACGACCTGGCCTTTGGAAACTCCATGTTGACTATGAGATTATTAACTAAGCGAGAAGCAATATTATGTGTGGTGGGTAGTTGGTGGGTGGGTGGGTCATGGGGCAGTGTGTGTGTGTGTGTGTGTGTGTGAGATGGGCTTACAGCCTAGGGATACATAAGGACTTGTATAGGGCACAGGAATTAATTGTGGTGGATCCATAGTTTCAGATGAATTTAGTCATGTTGGTATTGACTTTTTAGGGGAAAAGCAGGTGAAGAGTCTTGGAGAAGGGACATCTCATAAAGTATGCACGTGCGTTGTGTCTGACTCTTTGCGACCTGAGGACTGTAGCCATACACTACAATACACAAAAAGCACACTAAATGCCTGGGTGTTTACTGAGCTATTGCCGTCTTTACAGGTACTAGGTAGTAAACTCTAAAATTAAGCATGCTGCTGCTGCTGCTAAGTTGCTTCAGTTGTGTCCGACTCTGTGCAACCCCATAGACGGCAGCCCACCAGGCCCCCCGTCCCTGGGATTCTCCAGGCAAGAACACTGGAGTGGGTTGCCATTTCCTTCTCCAACGCGTGAAAGTGAAAAGTGAAAGTGAAGTCACTCAGTTGTGTCCGACTCCAAGCGACCCCATGAACTGCAGCCTACCAGGCTTCTCCATCCATGGGATTTTCCAGGCAAGAGTACTGGAGTGGGGTGCCATTGCTTTCTCCAAAATTAAGCATAAGAATTATGATTTGATCTGTATGGAATTTAGCATTGTGGTCATTTATAGGGAGGTAACAAAGCATGACCACGAGCTTAAACGTTATAATCTAAGCCTTAAAAAATTCAAACCTGACAAAACTTCATGGTACCTCTATCAAAGCCTATTATATTCCTGAAACTTTTCTGTATTTTTTAAGATGCGCGTGTGCGTGCTCAGTCGCTTCAGTTGTGTCCAACTCTTTTTGACCCTATAGATTGTGGCCCGCCAGGCTCCTCTGTCCATGGGATTTCCCAGGCAAGATACTGGAGTGGGTTGCTATGGCTTCCTCCAGGGGACCTTCCCGACCCAGGGATCGAACCCTAGTCTCTTGTGTCTCCTATATTTGCAGGCAGGCTCTTTACCACTAGAGTCACCTGGGAAGCCCCTCATGAAGTTTGTCCACCTTATTTTTCCCTTCCTTTCTTCTCCCTTCTGCTCTATAACATTTTCTCCTGTTAGCAGATGCCTGTCCACATTCATGTTTGAGAAGCTCAGATCCTTCCCTTAAAACATTTTAAGCAAAGAGTTTTCACTTTTTCTCAAAGAAGGTATCTGCCCACAAGGATTCTTCTACTGGCTTCTGTGACATGCAGACGAAGAAGTCACACTGTTATTGTTGTTTATAAAAGTTAGGAATTTATAAAATGTTTGTACATTTCTCATTTTAATCAGCTATCAGAACAAATTTTTTAGGACACTCAGAAATATGTCTTGTTCAAGGCCATGTTCTCACTGCGTTGAAGAGCGTATCGATTTTAAACTTTTATGTACTCAGTCAAAATGCCTCCCCAGAGGCTGCACTGATTTTTACTCCCGTATCTGTGATGCAAGGGTCCTCATTTTCTTATACTCTGTCAACATGGTCTTTAGCTTTTGCTAATTCAATGAATTTAACACATTTCACCATTTTAAACATTTTCCAATTTACTAGTAAGGTTGGTCACTTTTCATGTATTTATCATCCACTTAAATTTATTTTTGAATATTATTTATTCATATTCTTTGGTCATTTTCCTGTTGGTGTGTTAAATTATATATTCCATTGTACCATTTTAATTTCCTTGTTGCTTCTTTTACTGTATATTTTTTGAGTTACTTTCCTAGTGGTTGCCTGGACTTACCAGAATATCTTAATTTATAACACTCTAGTTCTGACTAATACCAACTTAATTATAATAGTGTATACAAATTTTCCTCAGCTATATCTCCTTCCTCCTTTATGCTGTTGTCACATATTAGATATACTCATGACCATCAGCATAGTACATTCATAACTCTTTTTAGAAAAACTTTTAATATATTTTCATAATTTATAGAAACATTTAAAAATTATTTTATTCAGTTGTCTTCTAAATCATCAGATCAGATCGGATCAGTCGCTCAGTCGTGTCCGACTCTTCGCGACTCCATGAATCGCAGCACACCAGGCCTCCCTGTCCATCACCAACTCCTGGAGTTCACCAAGACTCACGTCCATCGAGTCAGTGATGCCATCCAGCCATCTCATCCTCTGTGGGCCCCTTCTCCTCCTGCCCCAAATCCCTCCCAGCATCAGAGTCTTTTCCAATGAGTCAACTCTCCGCATGAGGTGGCCAAAGTACTGGAGTTTCAGCTTTAGCATCATTCCTTCCAAAGAAATCCCAGGGCTGATCTCCTTCAGAAT
>NW_011491015.1:509516-520795 GCF_000754665.1 Bison bison bison | reverse complement strand
CTGCATATAAGTTAAATAAGCAGGGTGACAATATACAGCCTTGACGTACTCCTTTTCCTATTTGGAACCAATCTGTTGTTCCATGTCTAGTTCTAACTGTTTCTTCCTGACCTACATACAAATTTCTCAAGAGGCAGATCAGGTGGTCTGGTATTCCCATCTCTTTCAGAATTTTCCACACAGTCAAAGGCTTTGGCATAGTCAATAAAGCAGAAATAGATGTTTTTCTGGAACTCTCTTGCCTTTTCCATGATCCAGTAGATGTTGGCAATTTGATCTCTGGTTCCTCTTCCTTTTCTAAAACCAGCTTGAACATCAGGAAGTTCACGGTTCGCATATTGCTGAAGCCTGGCTTGGAGAATTTTGAGCATTACTTTACTAGCGTGTAAGATGAGTGCAGTTGTGCGGTAGTTTGAGCATTCTTTGGCATTGCCTTTCTTTGGGATTGGAATGAAAACTGACCTTTCCCAGTCCTGTGGCCACTGCTGAGTTTTCCAAATTTGCTGGCATATTGAGTGCAGCACTTTCACAGCATCATCTTTCAGGATTTGGAATAGCTCAACTGGAATTCCATCACCTCCACTAGCTTTGTTCATAGTGATGCTTTCTAAGGCCCACTTGACTTCACATTCTAGGATGTCTGGCTCTAGGTCAGTGATCACACCATCGTGATTATCTTAATTAAATGATACATGTGAGAAAAAGACTTACAAAGTAAACTTACACTGTCTTTTATACTTACATCTGTAGTTACCTTTATCAGTGCTGTGCATTTCTTTGTGTGTATTTGAATTAGTTTTGTTGTTGTTCAGTCACTCAGTCATGTCTGACTCTTTGTGACTCCATGGATGGTAGTAAACCAGGCTTCCCTGTCCACCACCATCTCCCAGAGCTAGCTCAGATTCATGTTCATTGAGTCGGTGATGCCATCCAACCATCTCATTCTCTGTCATCCCCTTCTCTTCCTGCCGTTTATCTTTTCCAGCATCAGGGTCTTTACCAATGAGTCAGTTCTTCACATCAGGTAGCCAAAGTATTGGAGCTTCAGTTTCAGCATCAGTCCTTCCAAAGAATATTCAGGACTGATTTCCTTTAGGATGGACTGGTTGGATCTCCTTGCAGTTCAAGGGACTCTTAGGAATCTTCTCCAACACCACAATTCAAAAGCATCAGTTCTTTGGTGCTCAGCTTTCTTTATAGTCCAACTCTCACATCCAACATGACTGCTGGAAAAACCACAGGCTTGACTAGATGGATGTTTGTTGGCAAAGTAATGTCTCTGCTTTTTAATATGCTGTCTAGGTTGGTCATAGCTTTTCTTCCAAGGAGCAAGCGTCTTTTCATTTCATGGCTGCAGTCACCATCTGTAATTATTTTGGAGCCGAAGAAAATAAAGTCTGTCACTGTTTCCATTGTTTCCTCATCTATTTGTCATGAAGTGATGGGACCGGATGCCATGATCTTAGCTTTTTGAATGTTGAGTTTTAAGCCAACTTTTTCACTCTCTTCTTTCACTTTCATCAAGAGGCTCTTTAGTTCTTCTTTGCTTTCTGCCATAAGGATGGTGTCATATGCATATGTGAGGTGCATAATATTCCTCCCAGCAATCTTGATTCTAGCTTGTAGCTTCATCCAGCCCAGCATTTTGCATGATATACTCTGCATATAAGTTCAATAAGCAGGGTGACAAAATACAGCCTTGACGTACCCCTTTCCCAATTAGGAACCAGTCTGTTGTTCCATATCCAGTTCTAACTGTTGCTTCTTTAATTGCATACAGGTTTTTCAGGAGGCGGGTAAGGTGTTTTGGTATTCCCATTTCTCTAAGAATTTTCCACAGTTTGTTGTGATTCACACAGTCAAAGGCTTTAGGGTAGTCAGTGAAGCAGAAGTATTTTTCTGGAATTCTCTTGCTTTTTCTATGATCCATTGGATGTTGGCAATTTGATCTCTGGTTCCTCTGCCTTTTCTAAATCCAGCTTGAATATCTGAAAATCTTGGTTCATGTACTGTTGAAGCCTTGCATGGAGAATTTTGAGCATTACTTTGCTAGCGTGTGAGATGAGTGCAATTGTCTGGTAGTTTGAACATTTTTGGCACTGCCTTTCATCGGGATTTGAATGAAAACTGATCTTTTCTAGTCCTGTGGTGACTGCTGAGTTTTCCAAATTTGCTGGCATATTGAGTACAGCACTTTCACAGCATCATCTTTCAGGATTTGAAATAGCTCAACTGGAATTCCATCACCTCCACTAGCTTTGTTCATAGAGATGCTTCCTAAGGCCCACTTGACTTCACATTCCAGGATGTCTGGCTGTGGGTGAGTGATCACACCACTGTGGTTATCTGGATAATGAAGATCATTTTAGTATAGTTCTTCTGTGTATTTTTGCCACCTCTGCTTAATATCTTCTGCTTCTGTTAGGTCCATATCGTTTTTGTCTTTTATCGAGCCCATCTTTGCCTGAAATGTTCCCTTGATATGTCTAATTTTCTTGAAGAGATCTCTAGTCTTTCCCATTCTATTGTTTTCCTCTATTTTTTGCATTGTTTACTTAAGAAGTCTTATCTCTCCTTGCTATTCTTTGGAACTCTGCATTCAAATGGGTATATCTTTCCTTTTCTCCTTTGCTTTTTGCTTTTCTTCTTTTCTGAGCTGTTTGTAAGGCCTCCTTAGACAACCATTTTGTCTTTTTGCATTTTTTTTTTTCTTGGGGATGGTTTTGATCACCGCCTCCTGTACAATGTTATAAACCTTTGCCATAGGTCTTCAGGCACTCTATCAGATCTAATCCCTTGAATCTATTTGCCATTTCCCCTGTATAATCGTAAGGGATTTGATTACTCAGAGGGCTGAGTCTCTCTGTTGTTCACCTGAACCTGTCACAACAGTGTTAATTGGCTATACTCCAATACAAAATAAGAAGTTAGAAAAATAAAATAAAAACACAGAGCTCACAAAGTCTTTAAGCAAAATAAAATAAAATATTTGTAAAAACTGTTTCTCTACATCGGGATTCCTCAGATACAATTTCTGTTAATTTTTTTCCTGTGATTAGGCCGTACTTTATTTGTTTGCAGTTTTGTGATTTTTTTTTTTTTTGGTTAAAAACTGGACATTTATAAATGCATAATGTGACAGCTTTGGAAATGATGTTTCCCCTCCCCAAGGATTTTTTTTTTTCCTACTTGTAATGATTTTGTTTGTTGGATCTAATTCTGTAAAATCTGTTTTCTTAGTATGTGTAGTCTTTGAAGTCTGTACTTAGTTAGCTTAGCAGTCATCTGAGATTGGATAGAGATCTTCTTAAATGTCTGAAACCAGTAAGTCTCCCAGTGTTTGCCAAAGGGCAGTGTGTTGTGCTGGGAGCATACTTCAATACTCAGGCAGGCAGTCTATGACTCTGCCTTAGCCTTCACCTCTTGTTTGTGCAGGGCACCAGAGTCAGTGAGAAATGAGAACTTTTCACCTTCTTAGGTCTTGTATGGATGTGTGACTGTTCACAGGTACATGCACAGAGCTGTGCCTGCAAGGGGCCCTCCAGAGTCCCAAGAATATTTTGGGCCTTTCCAAAACTCCTTTGGCCACATGACGCAAAGAACTGACTCATTTGAAAAGACCCTGATGCTGGGAAAGATTGAAGGCGGGACGAGAAGGGGACGGCAGAGGATGAGATGGTTGGATGGCATTGCCGACTCAATGGACATGAGTTTGCGTAAACTCTGGGGGTTGGTGATGGACAGGGAGGCCTGGTGTGCTGCAGTCCATGGGGTTGGAAAGAGTCAGACACGACTGAGCGACTGAACTGAACTGAAAACTCCAATGGACATCTCACTCCAAAACTTTTTCTTTTAATTAAAAATTTTTTTTGGATCAGATTGTTATTCGCCGCCACTGTTACTACTTCAGGCAGCTATAATGTTAAACAATTGCTGCTGATTATTTTTTCCTAAATAAAAGCTCAGGGGAATCCTACTTGTGCTGAGCAAGCTCTGAGTCAGGTCAAATAAAGAAAAACCCTGTGAGTGGAATTTTCCAGGAGAGGACCAGATAGGACAAATTATGACAATTCTCTGGGAATAGGGCTTTGGGAGAGTTCCAATTTCATTCTGTCTTTTCCAGTGGCTGCTAGGCTGCTGTTTCTCATTGTGATTGCTAGAGTGTTGATTTTCAAGGCTACTACAAGTAGGCTGGGGAGAAAGGGGTTGGGAATAGGGCAGGTTAAAATGCCACGAAGTTCACTGTTCTTACCGAGATTTAGCCATTTTTCTTGAATAACTGTGTCAGGGACTGCTACCACACTGTGGTTAATTTCCAGAATTCTGAAAAAGTTAACTTTAACAATTTTTTTCTAGGTCTTAATTTCTTTAGTGGAGAGGAGGAATTTCAGAGGTCCTTATTTCACTATTTTCACTGATATATATTCCTTATATTAATTAATTTTAAATTGTATGCATAGATATAAATGAGTATTACACAAATACATACACATAGCTATATATTTTTCTCTAACTACTGCCTTAGTTATACCTCATGAGTTTTGATATGTATATTCGTTATCATTTATTTATTAATATTTTAAAATTTTCTTGCTTTTCTTCCTTATCACTCTCCTCTCATGTTTTTATTACCAAGGGAGTTTGTTATTTCTTCTCCTTCTTCTTCCTCTTCTTTTTCTTTCTTCTTCCAGGATCACTTCAGTATTTATTTAGACTAAATTATAAGCTTTATTCATTTATTTGTTTAACATTATCTCTTAAACTGCACATCTTTCTTTTTTAACTAATTTTTCGTTTTTTCCCTTTAGCACTCCTGAGTAGTTCTTCAGTGGGAGTCTTGATGCAAATTTTTTTTTTTTTAAGTTAAATTTCTATTTGTTTTTCAATTATTCAATACAGTAAAATTCCGCTTCGGTTTAACAAAAGGCTTTTATAGTTTCTTGTATTTGATTGGAATTACTCTTGAAAATATTTGCTTTGGGGACCAAAAAACAATTACCCTTGAAATAGCAACTATTCATCTGAGCTTTTAATGACTAAAAATGTCTTTATTTTATGGTTATTTGTTTTGCTGGATTTACACTTCTAAGTTCAAAATAATTTTCTCTGTTCATTTGGTTTTTTTGTCTCCAAAATCCAGAGTTGAAGAAGAGTTTTATGTCAGTCTCTTTCTTGTGTCTTTATCTTTTTAAGATAATTTTCCTTTTTGGCCATTTCAAGGAATTTTTGTGTGTGTGTGTGTCTTAGGTGTACTAAAATTTCATCAGGCACATAGCTCCATTAATTGCTAGTTGTAAGTACTTGGCCAAAGTTTTTAGTATTTTTCTAATTGGTTGCTTCTTTTGTAATATGGGGAAAATGTTGGTTCTAAACCCAGGTTTACTATGAGGGTTAAAATATATATTGTATGGAAATCACTTAGCCCAGTGCCTCTCTCTGAAAGAGACAAGTTTTTTAGGCAATATATTATTTACTTCATTTTACTCAGTGAGCTATTTTAATCTAAATGCTCATGCTTTTCTCCACTGAGCACTTTTTCTAATAGTTTTCTGATGTTTTTCCTTTTCTCATTTTCTCTCTTTCCTTTTCTATTCATTTTCTGATTTTTTTCCTTTTCTCATTTTCTGCCTTTCCTCCTCCCAGTGAAGTTAGACCTCTTTGATAGATTCTTCAAATATCTTAACTTATATATATATACACACACACATGTTTTGTATATATATAAAGCTTATATATAAATATAGGTTATATATGTTGTATATATACATACAAAACTTACTTTTTATATATAGGTTTATAATATTAAACCTACTTTTTTCTTATGTACTTAGATATCTTGTTTTAGCTCTTATCCTTCACATGGCTGCTTTTTCTTAAGTCTCTAGGGACCTCATTTGGTTTCTATGTTCTAGGAATTTCTTATTGTATCTAGTCTATTGATGGTGTGCCTTCTTGTTTTACAGCACTTTTATGAATTTATTCTAACAACAACAAAACCCAAAAAACTATTCTTTGTTATTTTAAGAGATGTGGGCAAGAGTTAAAGTAGTTAATAACTTAAATCATCATTTTGATTCCATCTATTGCTTTTCTCTCTCTCCCAAAGATCATTTTAAGATAACTTGTTTTTTTTGTAGATTTCAAAGTTCAGGTTCTCTATAGAAATTTTGGAAGTATAAAAGCAAGAAGCATTGACATTAATTCCACCATCATTCTAGAGAGAATGTTAACATTTCATTGTTTGTAACTTCTAGTTTTTTATGCTTATGAAAAATGGAATTCTACTGTATATTTGTTCTTGTAACATGTAACATATATATGTAACATGTATATGCACATATATTGTGAGTATATTTGTTATTAATCTTCTAAACATTATTTCTTAGTAAACATATAGTATTATATGTATATACCAACACAGACTTGATCATCTCATTGTTGAACATTTCTGTTTTATTGGTGCGGTGATTTGCCTCTCCACAGAAAAATATTTGCACAAGTCTATGGCTATATCTTTGGAGAAGGCAATGGCAACCCACTCCAGTACTCTTGCCTGGAAAATCCCATGGACAGAGGAGCCTGGTAGGCTGCAGTCCATGGGGTCGTGAAGAGTCGGACACGACTCAGCGACTTCACTTTCACTTTTCACTTTCACGCATTGGAGAAGGAAATGGCAACCCACTCCAGTGTTCTTGCCTGGAGAATCCCAGGGACAGGGGAGCCTGGTGGGCTGCTGTCTGTGGGGTTGCACAGAGTTGGACACGACTGAAGCGACTTAGTAGTAGTATGGCTATGTCTTTGTTTAGAATACTGGGGTGAAAGGACTTGTAGAGATTTTTCTCCCCCATTATTTGAAAAGGAAGTCCGGAGAAAGTTGTATGAAATCATGATCCTACCAGCAACAAGGGCTGGGATTTCATGGAAGAATTCCTATCCTTTGGTGGTAGATTGAAGAAGGAACCCAGCTTCATTGAATACAGTGCTTTCCAAAGCTAGCCAGTCATCAACATCACCTGGGGTGCTTCTTTAAATTACAGAGTTTTGGACCCACCCTTGGAAATTCTGATTTACTAGGTCTAGTGCTGAGCCTAGGAATCCATGTTTTTAACAAGCTCCCTGGTGATTCTAATGATTAACTGGGTTTAGGAAATAAGATCTCACAACTGAAGGGCCTGGGGGTGGGAGCAGGCGGGTGGAAGGTGGGGGCTGCCCCAGGTGCTTCCCAGTAGGGGATGTAGAGATGGTGGGAACCGAAAAAGGGCGGTTTTGAAAGCAGGACTGACCACCCTCGGGGCTTTTTAAACACGAAGAACAAAGGCACAGGCTCTCAGGGAGGACGAAGACGTGGAGCATCTGACACTTGGGCGGCTCCCTTTCCGTCTCTGGTTCTAGGCGTTCGTGTAAACTGAAGGAGTTGGACTCATCGGAGGCTTTTCCAACTGAGGGAGCCCAAAGCCACAGTGGTGGAGGGGTGGCTGAGTGGGTGGAAGTCCAGGCTTTGCCCCAGCCCACCCTCCCCAGGGCCCCTGACTCTGCTTTATATTGAGGTCTCTTTTAAGATTTTCTTTGGAAAAACGTCTTTGGCTGCCAAGAAGTTTGACAATCTCCAGACTAGATGACCTTTCAGTTCTAAAAAGTCATATAAGTTTGTGAACAAAAGCCAGGGGGAGGAGGAACGGTCCAGAAGATGGGGTTGAGTGAAACAGAAGAACAATCCAGAATGGGCATTTCAATCCTCACTTTAACCTTAGAACTAACTCTTTGGGTTGTGACAGGAGCTCCCAATTTCCATCTCAGGATCGACGTACTTCCTGAGTCAACTCAGAGTGACCTCCAAGGAAAATTCTGGTGGCCTTCCCATCATACTTTTATATTAAATTTGGGGGGGGACGTCCCTCCCTTCACAGGACCTGGAAGCCCAGAGAAATCACGAAGGTTCCTCTGCTAATATGTTGGTCATGTCTTGCTATTTGCAAGTGTTTCAACAATAGGGTATGTTTGACCTTCTTTTGGCCTCCTTTCAAGCTGGGAATTTAAGGTGTTCTCTGAATGCAGAGCAAACAAAGCTTCGGCTAACTTGCTGCTTTGATCTCTGAGAATTCATAGGAGCAAGAAGGGAGGAGATGGGCCAGGGGCCCTGGAGGAATTAACTGTGAAAACCTGGCCAGGCTTTGTTGGATGGGGAAGCTGGGGTGGGGTGTCGGGTGTCTGGGGAACAGATGTGAGCCTGACTTGATCTTCTGCAGCTGCAGACAGAGGTTTGCCAGAGGTGAACGCGGGTTCCCACAGAGGCCGTTAGTCCTCTCAGTGTCGCCCACCCGTCAGTGGTCTCTTCTCCCGCTGGAGCGGGAGTTAGTGCAGAGCTTTTGCAATCTGATTCCAGCGCCTCTGCTAACAGGTTGGATGGAGAAAGTGTTTCTTTAGAGAAACCGGGGATTTGATGGGTTTTATCTCTGTGTTATTATACTCATTTCTAAACATTCCAGAGAGGTGATGGAGAGACAAAAACAGCCTTCCTCCGTAACCTTTAACTGCTTTGTGATCTCAGTTGAGATGGTGGGCAGGGCAAGGTGGGGCTGGGACAGAAAATGAGCGACTTTCTCCAGAGCAGCCAGTCTCTGAGTATGTTCAGTGGAACACTCGTCCCAAGAGATGCTCTGAAAGGTTCACGATCAGATAGGTTTGGGCAGTTCTGCATGTCATATTTTCTTCTGGAGATTCACAGCACACATTTGAATGCTAGGGACTCTGAAACATCCTAGAGTCAAGAGTCAGAAGTCTTTGATTTCTTTGACTTTGTTGAGCTGAAAACGTCTCCAACTTAACTGACCAGGAACCATCATCTTTTTGGGTGAGGTAGTTCAGTTCAGTTCAGTTCAGTTCAGTTGCTCAGTCATGTCTGACTCTTTGCGACCCCATGGACAGCAGCATGCCGGGCTTTCCTGTCTGTCACCAACTCCCAGAGCTTGCTCAAACTCATGTCCATCGAGTCGGTGATGCCATCCAACCATCTCACCTCTGTCATCCCCTTCTCCTCCTGCCCTCAGTCTTTTCCAGTATCAGGGTCTTTTCAGATGAGTCAGTTCTTAGCATGAGGTGGCCAAGGCATTGGAGTTTCAGCTTTGGCATCAGTCCTTCCAATGAATATTCAGGGCTGATTTCCTTTAGGATGGACTGGTTTGATCTCCTTGCAGTCCAAGGGACTCTCAAGAGTCTTCTCTAACACCACAGTTCAAAACCATCAACTCTTCAATGTTCAGCTTTCTTTATAGTCCAATTCTCATATCCATATATGACTACTGGAAAAACTACAGCTTTGACTAGACAGACCTTTGTTGGCAAAGTAATGTCTCTGCTTTTTAATATGCTGTCTAGGTTTGTCATACTTTTCTTTCAAGGAACAAGTGTCTTTTAATTTCATGGCTGCAGTCACCATCTGCAGTGATTTTGGAGCCCAAGAAAATAAAGTCTGTCACTGTTTCCATTGTTTCCCCATCTATTTGCCATGAAATGACGGGACCAGATGACATGATCTTAGTTTTCTGAATGTTGAGGTTTAAGCCAACTTTTTAACTCTCTTCTTTCACTTTCATCAAGAGGCTCTGAGGCAAATTAATATCAAGTGGATCACACTTCAGGAAAGGCTGGTCTATAGGCTGCAGAAATAGAAGGCTCTTCTTGGTGTCCACAGTGGGGAGGGGTTCCTGGAGCTTCTCCTTTTGCCCTTGACGGCATCAGTCACCCAAGAGTTCTTCCTAGGAAACCCGCTCCTCTACATTATTCTAATACAGTAGCTCTGCTTTTGATTTTATTTGGAGGAAAAAAAATCTATAAACTGAAACATCGTTGAATCAAATTCCCACATAGAGGAAAAAATTTCAGAACCTAGACTGAGTCTATTTCTAATCCCCAGCTCCATATTTTCTTCCTATTGAAGGAGCCAGAAGAGGTGAGAATGTGGCATCCTCTCAGCTACAGTAAATGATTCAGGAATCGGTAGTTGACCCATTAACCAACCAACCCCCAATAAAGCTTATCATGGGAACTTTGGTTGGGCGACTTATAAGCAAGTATTGTCTTTTCTATTGCACTTGTGAGGATGCGAGCTTGTTGAACCCATGTTTCCATGAGGGACAACCTGATAAAGGAGTCAGTCAAGGGATGGGGAGAGACTGGATACCAATGAATCATTTGTGTGCCTGGATCCAACCAAGCCTGAAGTCGGTGTGATTTGTGTATGCCAATATTAGTGCAATTTTCTGTTGTAGAAGCTTGAATTATCTTTACTGTTACAGTACTCATCAGAGATCTCTTGGAACTAAACATCCCAGATGATAAGAATCGATTTCTCTTTTTTCATTGAGGTATAATTGATTTACAATGTTGCTGGTATAGAGCAAAGTGATTCAGTTTATATATATATGTGTGTGTGTGTGGGTGTATATATGCATATTATTTTTGGATTCTTTTCCACTATAGGTTATTATAAGATATTGAATATAGTTTCCTGTGCTGTACAGGAAAGTCCTGTGCTATACAGTAGGTCCTTGTTGGTTATTTTATGTGTATAAAGTGTTGTTAGACCCAAATTCCTAGTTTATCTGTCTCTTCTATTTTCCCTTTGGTAACCATAAGTTATTTTATGCCTGTAGGTCCATTTCTATTTTGTAAATAAATTCATTTGCATCATTGTTTTTAGGTTCCACTTGTGATATCACATGATATTTATCTTTTTCTGTCTGATTTACTTCACTTAGTATGATCATGGCATTATTTCATTCTTTTTATGGGCTGCATAATATTCCATTGTTTTATATATAATATTCCATTGTTTTATATATAATATTCCATTGTTTTATATATAATATTCCATTGTTTTATATATAATATTCCATTGTATATATATATATATATACATCTTCTTTATCCATTCCTCTGTGAATGGACATTTAGGTTGCTTCCATGTCCTGGCTATTGTAAATAGTGCTGTAATGGACACTGGGATGCATGGGCCTTTTTGAATTAGAGTTTTCTCTAGATATATGCCCAGGAGTAGGATTTGGGGATCATATGGTAACTCTATTTTTAATTTTTTAGCAAACCTCTATACTATACCAATTTACATTCCCATTAATAGTGTAGGAGCATTCCAATAAGAATTCATCTCACTACATCTTTGTAGCTTGCTGCTGCTGCTGCTGCTAAGTTGCTTCAGTCGTGTCTGACTCTGTGCGACCCCATAGATGGCAGCCCACCAGGCTCCCCCGTCCCTGGGATCT
>NW_011491015.1:508902-509416 GCF_000754665.1 Bison bison bison | reverse complement strand
ATTATTTTTGGATTCTTTTCCACTATAGGTTATTATAAGATATTGAATATAGTTTCCTGTGCTGTACAGGAAAGTCCTGTGCTATACAGTAGGTCCTTGTTGGTTATTTTATGTGTAGAAAGTGTTGTTAGACCCAAATTCCTAGTTTATCTGTCTCTTCTATTTTCCCTTTGGTAACCATAAGTTATTTTATGCCTGTAGGTCCATTTCTATTTTGTAAATAAATTCATTTGCATCATTGTTTTTAGGTTCCACTTGTGATATCACATGATATTTATCTTTTTCTGTCTGATTTACTTCACTTAGTATGATCATGGCATTATTTCATTCTTTTTATGGGCTGCATAATATTCCATTGTTTTATATATAATATTCCATTGTTTTATATATAATATTCCATTATATATATATATATACATCTTCTTTATCCATTCCTCTGTGAATGGACATTTAGGTTGTCTTCCATGTCCTGGCTATTGTAAATAGTGCTGTAATGGACACTGGGATGCATGGG
>NW_011491015.1:492074-508802 GCF_000754665.1 Bison bison bison | reverse complement strand
AGATGGCAGCCCACCAGGCTCCCCCGTCCCTGGGATTCTCCAGGCAAGAACACTGGAGTGGGTTGCCATTTCCTTCTCCAATGCATCCTTGTAGCTTACTCCACCCCTAAAATCAGAGCAAGCAATATCAAATAAATTGTTATAATAATCATCATTAATTAGTAATCAATAATTCTTTTTTTTGAGTAGGAGATACTTGAAAGTTTATCTAGTTCAAAGCCCTGTCTCATTCTTCAGATTTGAATCCTGCCTGCCTGTCATTTTACTTTCTGGTCCTGGGCTGACTGCAGATCAGGCCTCATCCTTCCCCCATAAAAGAGGTTCCACATTTTTGAAAGTAGCTAAGCCTTCTCTCTTACACACCGAAACACATCCCTAGCCTTTCCTGGTACAGCCAGTTTGGGTGTTTCTCACTGTTGCACTATGAACCCGCTCTGGATGGCTTCTGAATTTCTTCCAACTCAGGTTAACTTTCATGGATGAAGCCTAAAGCAGCACATGCCTGTTGTAGCCTATTTAGAAAAGCAAGAAGAGGGAAACGAAAACTCAGCAGCGGCTGAGCTGCCAAGAGATGGCTGTGGTTGCCATGTCGGGTCACCACCATCCCTTCATTTTTCTGTTCGCGTGTGTGGATGAGCATATGCATGACTGTGCTGGGACTTTGCTGCCCTCCTCCTCCCTTCTTGTTGCCTGGGAGGCTGGCCTGCCGTGGACCACACCTGCAGCAGATCTTCTGTGGCCCCCAGTCCCAGGTGGGTTTGGACTGTGGTGTACTCTGGGCACAGATCTGGCTTAGGAGAGAGGTCAAGGTGCTTATGTCTCTGTTTCCTCCCGGGAAATTGCCTGGGGCTTGTGTGTCCGTCAGCTGGGCACTTCTCCTCCCAGGGAAGCTTGCAGAGTTGCTTCTGCCCTTGATCTGTTGCTAGCTCTGGGCTTTCCTCATGGTCCCTTTCTCTCACCCCTTCATCGGTAAACTCCCCTGTGAGTGTCCTATTTGAACATGCCATCTGTTTCCAGTAGGGATTTTGACTGATAAACTTGTATTTTACAAATACGAAACATACTCTGTGGAGTGATTTATAATCTGCTGTGTCATTTCTTGGGATACTGAAAACCTCTCCTTATAGCGTTTAACATTCCTCTACAACATCATTGTGAATGGCTAAGTGGGTTTTTATTTTTAACAAATGTACCATAGTTTATTTAAACCTTGAGAACTAGAGAATTAATTTTTTTCTCCAATTAACTTTTCCCCTATTACTTTGGAAGTACTTGGATGAATATCCTTGTAGGTAAATCTTCACACACATTCATCATTTCTTCTTCAGGATAAATTTGTAGAAACAAAACTGCTGGATCTGTAGTCATGAACATTTGGAAAAAGTTCTCTGTCTGTTGCCAGATAGCCCTCCATAAAAGTTTTATAGCAATTTATAAACTGTTTCCAATTGTGCCTAGGAAGATTGCTTCTTACATCCTCTCCACTGTTTAATACTACAGTGAAACAGTGACCTCGCTGAATCTTCCCAGCACTGTGCTTGGCGAGTAGTAGGTGTTCAGTTACTGACAATGCCCCACCCCTTTCCCACAAAGAAATGTATTTTACCCTTAGGGTTTCCATCAATAAGAACATCCACATGCACACTCACACTCACACATATGGGTGCACACCCATGGGTCTTCTCATCTCTACTTGCAAGCTGTGTATTACTCCTCTAGTCTCAGTATTTTAGAAATGATATATCTATTCATACTGTAACCAAGAGGACCATCACCCTTTCATAAATCCTTGGACAGAAAGAGATCCAGGAAGTCCCAAGTCCACTGGGTCCTAAAAAAAGAAATCACAAACTCTGTCATCAGGACATGCTCAGATGCTGCACCCCCAGCCAGGGCTTAGGTTTAGCTTGGATGAGTTCAGGAAGCAGGAGAGGGTCTGGTGGAACAGTCTAGAACCTGCTTCCTCTGCTGGCTGCCCCATAACTGACGCTGAACATTCTCCAAGCCTCCTTCCTGCTCCCATGGCTTCTGACTAGTTCAGAACTCAGAGCTGACACCCATAGCATCTGAATTCCCATTGTTGTTCAGTCACTAAGTCATGTTCGACTCTTTGTGACCTCATGGACTGCAGCACACTAGGCTTCCCTGTTCATCATCAACTCCCAGAGCTTGTTAAAACTCGTGTCCATTGAGTCGCTGATGCCATCCAACCATCTCATCCTCTGTCGTCCCCTTCTCCTGCCCTCAATCTTTCTTAGCAATGGACTCTTTTCCAATGAGTAGACTCTTCGCATCAGGAAGCTGCATTTTACCATCTCAGCTTGCCTGGGAAATCTCTGAGAAAACTGGATGTTTTGAAGTTTGGAAAACTGGACCTTTCATTACTGCCAGCTCCAGAGGGCTTAATCCAGACCCGGCGTCCCCATGGGCCCTCAGAAAAGATCTGCTTATGGATCTGTTACGACACTCCATCACTTTCAATGTTCTGTTTTGAAACCCAGTGGCGAAGTCCAGAACATTCTCTGATTTTATTTTTATTGGAGTCCAGGAATCAGACAGGAACTCTCTCTGGTCCCCAGCGACCTACAAAGGCCACTCCTTAAACATTTCTCACAGGCCCTGTTCCCAGAGAGACCCAGGCAAGCACACAGCCTGGAGACCCATGGGGCGTAATACAGGTTCCCCCGGGGCTCAGTCACCCTGGAGGCTCTCGGCCACGATGTGAGCTTTCAGAGATGTAGAGGGGAGCTGTTGCAGTTTTCTGATGTGCTCAGTTGCCCCACTGTCCCGAGTTGTGGTCTGTTCAGGGAAGAGGTGTGTATTATTAATAGTTAAGTAAGAGTCATGTAACAATGTGCATTTCCAACTGGTGGCTCAGAGGGTAAAAGAAACTGCCTGCAACGCAGGTGACTGGGTTCGATCCCTGGTTCGGGAAGATCCCCTGGAGAAGGGGATGCAACTCGCTCTAAAATTCTTTTCTGGAGAATCCCATGGACAGAAGAGCCTGGTGGGCTACAGTCCATGGGGGTCGCAAAGAATCGGACATGACTGAGTGACTAACACACACACACACACCCCCCCCACACGTGATTTAGGCTGGACAAACCGTGTGCTAAAGTGAGAAGAGTTCAGATTTGGGATTTGGAAGCCCTGGGTCCAAGTGCATACTAGTTGTGTGATCCTAAGCAGGGTACTTTGTGTTTCAGTGGCCTCACCACTGAAATCATAATTATGAAATTATAATATCTCACAGGGTTGTTTGGAGCCTGGAATGAAAAATGAACCTGAAACCGCGTATGTGACTTTTGGTTCCCACTAGTTTTTCATTAATAATTCCATTTCCTGATTTCTGGCTGTGCTGTCTTTGTTGCTGCGCTTGGGCTTTCTCTAGTTGCCGAGAACAAGGGCTGCTCTTTGTTGCTGGGCGCAGGCTTCTCAGTGAGGTGGCTTCTCTTGCTGTGCACCAGCTGCAGGTGAGCAGGCTTCAGTAACTGCAGCACTCGGGCTCAGTACTCGTGGTGCACAAGCTCGGTAGTTGTGACTTGGGCTCTAGAGCGCGGGTTCGGTAGTGCGGTGCCTGAGCTTAGCTGCTGCATGGCACAGGGAATCTTCCCAGACCAGGGATTGAACCCTGTCCCCTGCACTGGCAGGCGGATTCCTATCCACTGCGCCGCCAGGGATGTCTGTGTATGTACTTAGCTGCTCAGTCGTGTCCAACTCTTTGGAACCCCACAGACTGTAGCCCTCCAGGCTCCTCTGCCTAGGGGATTTTCCAGGCAAAAACACTGGAGTGGGTGCCATTTCCTCCTCCAGGGGATCTTCCTGACCCAGGGATTGAACCTGCATCTCTTATGTCTCCTGCATTGGCAGGTGGGTTCCTTATCACTACTGTCACCAGGAAAGTCTTCGTCACATCATCGGTAGTTTAGAAAAATTTCTTTTACTTTCCTGTTAATTACTGGAAATGTCTTCTTTTCCAGTATATGCATTAGATGATATAAATTTCCCTGGAAACACTACTTTTGCTGTATCCCATAAACTTTGACAAATTATATTTTCATTTTATGGCTGCTTTTACTGTCTTCTTTTTATTCTTTTTTTGCCATTTCTTTATATTTTGTAAGGGTGATCCTGCTTGAAATTTGTTGCGATTCCTATGCCTGAAATTTGATGTCTTTAAACAAATATGGAAAATTTTGACCCATTATTTTCTTGTGAAATATTGCCTTTGCCCCATTTTCTCTGATGTAAATATTTGTTAGACTTCTTGCTCTATCTGCCATGTTTCTGAAGGTTATGTTCACAATTTCCAAACATGTTTCTCAGTGTTGCATTTTAGATAATTTATTTGTATCTATCTTTCCATTCTCTAATTTTCCATTTGGCTGTGGCTCATTTTCTGTTGAGGTTTTAATTTCAATTGCCATGGTTTTCATTTCTAAATGTTCTCTTTTTCAATTTTGCTTGTTTTTTTAAAAAAGTCTTTTATTTCTTGTTTACATTTCAAATTTCTCTTTTATTCCCTTAAATGTAAAATTTATATTCTTTGTCTGAAATTCTAATGTCTGAAATACTTGTGAGTCTGATTCAGCTATTATTGTGTCTGCTGATATTCACATAATGCTTCGTTTCTACGTGTCTTTTGTTATGTTTGGCGGTGAGTTGCTCGTTTTCCCTGGAACACACATAGGTGATCTAAAATATTCTAGTAGCTATGTTAAAAAGGTTAAAAGAAACAAGTGAAATTAGTTTTGATAATATATTTTATTTAAGCCAATATGTCAAAATTGTATCACTTTAACATGTAGTCAATAAAAATTTTTTTAAGGAAATATTTATATATATTTTTGTATGGAGTCTGAAAAATTCAGTGTGTATTTTATACTTTCAGCACATCTCAATACAGACATTCACTTTACCAGAAACACTTGATCTATATTTAGGTTCACAAAATTTACAGTTGAAAAAGTAGATTCACATACCCAAGCTGTTTCAAACATACTTTGAGTTTTCCTACAATTAAACTGAGTATCAGTGTTTAAATTGAGTAAAATAGAGTAAAAAAGTTTAGTTCCTCAGTAGCATTAGCCATATTTCAAGGGCTTGACTTCTACATATGTCTAGTGGCTATTGAATTGACTGTGTGGTCTTAGAACAATTAAATTTTGCTCTTGACATTCCAGTTTAGGCATGCTTTCTAGAGTCCAGTCTTTGGCAAATACTGTATAAGTTAAGACTTGTGGGTTCTCCGATCTTGGGATCTATTAAAAATATCCATGTATGGGTCCCCTTGGATTAAAGGAAATGAATTTTTGCAGGTGGGATCTGGGCATGAGTATTTTTTTTTTAAAACCTTCCCCATGATTCTAATGGACAACCTCAGCTAGGTGCCCTGGAAGATGAATTTGGGGCTAATATTACAATATGATGCTTCTTATGGTCTGAGCAACCTATGGAAACACGGAAAGGAATCAACTGGTACCAAGTACAAGGCTTGGTACTTTTTAATGCCTCTGTCAGAACTAAAATCTTTTTTTTTTTTTAATAATTATTTATTTTAATTGAACGATCATTGTTTTATAATATTTAAAATCTTTTAAAATTTAGACTTGGCTAGTATTCTTATCAGTGGGAGAACTCTATCAATAAGGTTTTCAGTTGCTTTATTACTTTAGAAATAAAAAATATTTAGCCTTTTAGTCAACATTAAGTTTGCTGTGGCCTTCTGACTTCCAACAGGACATGCTGTTACCATTTTATTTAAAATGTTTAGAGGAGACTTCAGTTCTGTATGAATGCACCTGCCTATACTTATCTGTGAACTGTAAGCTCCTAGGGAGATCTTGCATGCCAAAGTTACAGCACAGCTGCTTCTTGCTAACCTATATTGACATAATAGCTTTCACTCTACCATGACTCACCACTGTTGATCAGCCAAATTGGTTTTAGCAACACATCTGACATAACTTGAGTGACATCATCGTGGCTGAGCTAGTTTGGGTGAATTTCATGAAGATCTTCCTGTTCCGTGCCTGAACTTGCCAACTGGTCGTTTAGATACCTTTCCCAGTTTCAATGGTTGGGCATTTGTATTACTTAATTAACTTACTATTCTTATTTCCAGAAACCTAATGATATTTTTTCATTTCACTAATGACATTTTTTCATTTCACTTATTCAATCAGCAAAATTTCATGGTGCAGCTACCCGGCTCCAGGCATTATGTTAGGTCTGATTAGCAATTAGGCTTCATCTTGTGTGGCAACCCTAATCATTGATAGCATGGTGTTGAAAAACATTCTGAATTTCTGCCTAGGCTTAGTGGGAAAGAAAGTCATGAGCAATTAGTCATGTCTGCCATAGACATTGGAGAAGGTAATGGCACCCCACTCCAGTACTCTTGCCTGGAAAATCCCATGGATGGAGGAGCCTGGTAGGCTGCAGTCCATGGGATCTTGAAGAGTCGGACACGACTAAGTGACTTCACTTTCACTTTTCACTTTCATGCATCAGAGAAGGAAATGGCAACCCACTCCAGGATTCTTGCCTGGAGAATCCCAGGGATGGGGGAGCCTGTGGGCTGCTGTCTATGGGGTTGCACAGAGTCGGACATGACTGAAGTGACTTAGCAGCAGCAGCAGCAGCCACAGACATAGGAGGAGATGCGACCGAAGCCATAGATTTGATCCCTGGGTTGAGAAGATTCCCTGGAAAAGGAAATGACAACCCACTCCAGTATTCTTGCCTGGGAAATCCCAAGGACAGAGGAGCCTGGTGGGCTACAGTCCATGGGGTTGCAAAGGGTTGGACACAATGGAGCAACTAACACACACACACACACACACACACACACACCCCTGAATAGAATCTCCAGTTACCCTCCTGTTTTAGTCCATTCCAGCTCCTATAAAAAAAATACCATAGACCAGGTAGCTTATAAATAATGGAAATTTAATTCTCAGAGTTCTGAAGGCTGGAAGTTCAAGGTCAGACTGCCAACATGGTGGATTCTCATGAAGGACCTGTTCACTGAAGGACAATTTCTGGGTTGCAGTCTGCCAGCTTTTTGCTATGTCCTCACATGGTGGAAGGGAGCTAGGGAGTTCTGTTGGTTCTGTTTTATGAGGGCACCAATCCTGTTTGTGAGGCCTCCACCCTCATGGTCTAATCACCACTTAAAGGCCACAGCACATACTACCATCATATTGAGCTTTAGAGTTACAACACATAAATTTTGAAAGGACACAAACATTCAGACTATAGGGCTTCTTAAGGAAGACCTACCTCTCAATTCTTGATTTGAAGATGAGTTTTAAGCCTGAATTTTCCATGTACTGCAATCTCATGTGTTGCAGATTCAAGCATCTCAGAAGAGCTGCCAAAGATGCTGGGTCCAGACTTCTCCCTCTTTCTCTCTCTCCTGGGAGAAAAGATGTTTCTATTCCTCCTTTGCATGTCCTGACAGGCCCTCGGGGAGCAGGCTGTGGAGAGGGCAGCAGATCTGGCCAGTGTTGGCAAGGACGGCTTAGGATCCACAGGTGACCGTGGCCAGTCAACCCCCCATGAGTGCCAGCACAGTTATGAAGCCAGGAGACTTGCTGATTAAACTGGAAAACTGCTATTCTTAGTGGCAAGCTGTCATCCAGCCCTTTTGAAAAAGGAGAGAAACCACTCAGCCAAGGTCTAAAAATACTTAGGGACTGACAAGCAGCTCTGGCCAGAACTCGGGCATACAACCTTGTTGAGATGGACTGTGTAGAGGAAGGCATAGTGCATCAGAAGGACCTTGCAAGATCACAGAACACTGTGTTTTGTGACCCAAATAAACAGGTTTTTTTCTTTTTAATTTTCTATCCATGTCCCTTTTGGACTTCCCAGGTATCATGGTGATAAAAAATTTGCCTGTCAATGCAGGAGACTCAGGACATTTGGGTTTGATCCCTGGAAGCTGGCAGTTCAATCCTGCAGGGTTGGAAAGATCCCCTGGAGGAGGAAATGGCAACCCACTCCAGTATTATTGCCTGGAGAATTCCATGGACAGAGGAGCCTGGTGGGTTAGAGTCCATGGGGTCACAAAGAGTTGGACACCACTGAGTGATCGAGCATGATTGAACACACATGGCCCTTTAATTATTAATTATAGCTAAAATAAAATTTGTAAGTATTTCATATTCAGTTCAGTTCAGTTGCTCAGTTGTGTCCGACTGTTTGTGACCCCATGGATCGAAGCATGCCAGGCCACCCTGTCCATCACCAACTCCAGGAGTTCATCCAAATTCATGTCCATTGAGTTGATGATGCCATCCAGCCATCTCATCCTCTGTCGTCCCTTTCTCCTCCTGCTCCCAATCCCTCCCAGCATCAGGGTCTTTTCCAATGAGTCAACTCTTCACAGGAGGTGGCTAAAGTATTGGAGTTTCAGCTTCAACATCAGTCTTTCCAATGAACACCCAGTTCATTTCCAACGGCCTCCTGTAGGATGGACTGGTTGGATCTCCTTGCAGTCCAAGGGACTCTCAAGAGTCTTCTCCAACACCACAGTTCAAAAGCATCAATTCTTCAGTGCTCAGCTTTCTTCACAATCCATACATGACCACTGGAAAAACCATAGCCTTGACTAGACAGACCTTTGCTGGCAAAGTAATGTCTCTGCTTTTGAATATGCTATCTAGGTTGGTCATAACTTTCCTTCCAAGGAGTAAGCGTCTTTTAATTTCATGGCTGTAACCACCATCTACAGTGATTTTGGAGCCCCCCAAAATAAAGTCTGACATTGTTTCCACTGTTTCCCCATCTATTTCCCATGAAGTGATGGGACCAGGTGCCATGATCTTAGTTTTCTGAATGTTGAAGTTTAAGCCAACTTTTTCACTCCCCTCTTTCACTTTCATCAAGAGGCTTTTTAGTTCCTCTTCACTTTCTGCCATTACAATGAATAATAATGATAAAAGCTGCTTATATGCTACCATATTTCCAACATGGCAGACACTGTTCTAAGCTGTTGTGTACTTTATTTGATTGAGCCCCTCAATATCCCTGTGGGGTAGGTAATAGCATCACTGCCATTTATAGATGCGAAAACTGGGTTTTAGATGTGAGGAATCTGGGTCACTCTAGGTAGCCCGAAGACAGTCTAGTATGTGGGATGGCCTGAAATTGGCCTTTGATTTCCATCCCTCCTCTTTGATGGCTGTGGGTTGCTTGATATTGTTTTCCTGGGTGTTCACAAGCTGCTCTCTTTCAATATCTCCCAGGAAAATCTTTTTGGTTATTGGACCTCTATGGAAAAGTTCTCAGTGCTTACTTGCCTTTGGGTCTCCTTGTGGAATTTATGCGTCATGTTCTGTTGAGCACAGTGGTCTGGTTTAATGATGCCTGTTTCAGTTTGCATAGAGATGATCCTCCCTTCCACCGACACAAATGTTAGCTGCCTTACTTGTAGTATTGCTTGTGGGTTGACTCAGTGCCAACAGGCACCTTTGCCTGTGAATATGTTTATAGGGTTTATCTTTTTTGAGCCTATTAATATTCTCCTCCTGTGCATTGAGCCCTGGGCACAGTGGAATTCTCAAAGGCTTTAGGGTGATACCAGTATGGGCTCAGTTCTAACTCATTAGAATCCCCATGTGACGCAGCTACTGTGCAGGCGTGTTCATCTTTGTCCTTCTGCATTTGTATTTCAGGGGTTCTTGGGAGGGATGGAAGATGAATCTCAGGTTACCATCTTGAATTGGAAGCCAGCACCTCCAATACAGGTTATATTTCCTTGATTCTGATGCTTCTCACTTAACAGTTTTCTGTTTTATGGTTCTCTTGTAGCTATCTCAAATTTTATGTGGATGGGGCTTGGGCACAAGTTCATAAATAAATAGCACAAACAAATAAGCAAACACAAAAATGGTGACAATAATGCTTTCTTAGTCAGCAAAAGACTGCCTGCCACATCTGTGTTCCTTTTTCAGCAGGAAAAGGGAGGAAAGAAGAAAGAAATGGAGAAATGCCTCACTCATGCTGGTGATAACAGTAAGTCCAAGTCCCCTTTCGGGTGTCTCCGTGTAAATAGGAGCTGAGGCAATCGAGGTGGCAGATGGCATGCCATTTGGGCTGCCTCCTGCCCTGTGGGTATTTTTGCCTCATTCTAGTGTCTGGCTAGAGCCCTTGGTGACAGTGACTTCAGCTGGTTCATCTTGCAAGCCTCTGGATTATGTTTTGTATAGAGGATATTGGCTTAACAACCTCAAAGGAATCAATGGTCTTTCTCTGCATATCAGCCCAGATGAATTCTTCATCAGCTGCCTCCCTCAATGTGGGCCCATCAGCTGATCCTAAAGAGTGGGGGAGCCCAATTATAGACAGCCCCACCAGGGAGGGGCTGGAGCTGAGAGGAGCAGGCATATTTTCCTTGGGCCCAGCTGCAGAACACACCACAGGGCTGCCCTCTCTGGAATGCACGCTGCTGTCTGAATTTTGCCATCCATAAATGCCTCCCTGGACCAGCTTTTGCCCCCTCTGACCCCTTGCTTCTCAGAACTGCTTATAAACGAAGTGCCTCGGAGGTGGGCCCTGGGCAATTGCTCGGTGGAAGTGGACATAAGTGAGGCTGGCCTGTTCTTCTCGAAGGAGCAGAGGGAACAGCACAGGAATCCAAAACCACGCTCTCTGAAGAGTTGGCCAAAAAAAGGGAAGGAATGCAGACATCTTTCATAGCCCCTAGATGTGTCAGCCGTCATAAAAACGAGTTTCTGGGTGACTTTTAGGGTTTTTTTCCCCCACAAAGTAGGATAAAGTCTTAAAAAAAATTAATCTTAAATAGTTGATGTATCAACTGATCTCTGCCTTAGAGCAAATAGGGCCAAAACACAAAAAGCACTGATTACTTCAGGACACTGAGGCAGCTTGTGAATATTAGCGTAGTTGGAAATAACCATGAGGCAGTAGTCTAACACTTGGAATATCTGTTCTCTGGGCATCTTCAAGGGCCTTCTGTAAGATGAGGCCACAGGGTAGAGAGGTGGCAAGTTTGGACTCTGATACTTTATCACATTGCTGGCTCCAGTATTCCTGTTTTTAAAAGTTCCTGGTGGTTCGCGGCTTCCCTGGTAGCTCAGTTGGTAAAGAATCTGCCTGCAATGCAGGAGACCCTGGTTCGATTCCTGGGTCGGGAAGATCTGCTGGAGAAGGGATAGGCTACCCACTCCAGTATTCTTGGGCTCCTCCTATGGCTCAGCTGGTAAAGAATCCACATGCAATGTAGGAGACCTGGGATTGATCCCTGGGTTGGGAAGAGTCCCTGGAGAAGGGAATGGCTACCTACACCAGTGTTCTGGCCTGGAGAATTCCATGGACTTAGGGTCCATGGGGTCACAAAGAGTCAGACACGACTGAGCAACTTTTGCTCCCTGGTGGCCCAGATGGTAAAGCATCTGCCTGCAATGCAGGAGACCTGGGTTCAGTCCCTGGGTTGGGAAGATCCCCTGGAGAAAGAAATGGCAACCCATTCCAGTATTCTTGCCTGGGAAATGTTATGGATAGAGGAGCCTAACAGGCAACAGTCCATGGGGCTCGAAGAGAGTTGGACACGATTGAGTGATTAACACTTTTACTTTTGTTTTATTCAAATGCTCAAGCTGTGTTTAAGAGTGACAGTGTGACAAGGTGAGAGAGCTTGCATTCCTAGCTCTAAGGCAGACGTGTCTTCCAAGTGATTAGCTTGCTGCCATCAAGGAGTTGAGGGACAGAGCTGGTCACCATCACTGTTATTCTAGGATCTCAGAGGATTCCCCCGGGTGCCCCATCAGCTGTGGGGATCCCAAGCCTGGCGGTAGGCCTCCCTGCCTCCCTGCTCCCATCCTCTCTCATCCCAGTAGCCATGTCCAGTTGATGCTACTTCCCCAAGGTCCAGGGTTCATCCTGGTCCCCATCCTCCTCACTGCAGCTCCTCTAGCCCAGGCTCCCTGTCTCTCACCAGATGGTAGAGACAGCAACCTTGCCTGCCTCCCATACAATTTGCACACGGCACATGGTGTGCCATGGAGTTCACAGCAGCTCTTAGCCGTCACCAACTTGAACCCCTTCAGGAGTTGCTAAGATGCTTGCCTATTCTGAACCTGATGTGTGTGGACCTTCATGATCTGGACTCTTCTGGCTTTTTAAAAAATCTCAAGACAGCCCATGCCTCCAGTCACCTCCTTCCTACCTCCAGCCCCTATCCTCGGTTGTTTAGAATTATTTTTAGCCACTTACTAGCTGGGGGATCTTGGCAGGGGGGAGTCAGTTAACATTCCTGTTCCTCAGCTTCCTTATTTGTAAACTGGGGATAATGGGGTTGCCAGGGGTTGTTGAGGATAAAATAAATTAAAACAGATGTCATGCTATGACCAGAGCCAGTGCCGTTTTGTTGCAGAAATGTCATTGGATGGGCCCAGTGATAATCACTCTAAGTGAAGTAATTCAGACAAAGACAAATTTCATACTATATCACTTGTGTGTGGAATCTAAAAAATGATACAAAGCAGAAATATCCTCACAGAAATAGAAAGCAAACTTACGATTATCAAAGGAGAAAGGGAGGGGAAGGATAAACTGGGAGTCTGGGATTAATAGATGCATGCTATTATATATAAAATAGAAAAACAAGGGCCTATATTCAATAACTTGTACCTTTAATGGAAAGGAATCTGAAAAAAGAATATATATATATATATATATATGTAAAACTAAGTCACTTTGCTGCACATCTGAAACATCGTAAATCAACTATACTTTAAAAAAATAAATGAAAGTGTTTCAAACATGTGTAAAATCTAGGCACATTAGAATGCCAGCATATTGCTTTTCTGTAACCTGAGTAGTAAGAATAAATACCTCTCTGGTAAAGAAATGTAGTACCTTAAACCACTTCTCTCCTGTTCACCCTGGAGGGCTCAGCTGAATGCCATGATAGCTAATTATCACCCAGAAGCCCCCACCCCTACCTGGACAGGGTCCCCTGCAAGGTGCTTTTGTAGCGCAGTGATCAGCACTTCTGCAGAATGGGACCCATCCATGTTGTGGCATCACCATCTGCATCCCACTCTGTCCCTGCAGCAGACTGAAAGTGTTTTGAGGGCAGGAACTTTCTCAGGTACCTGAGGCCTCTTGGTAAGTACATATTGCTAATATGAATATTCATTGAAAAGACTGATGCTGAAGCTGAAGCTCCAATACTTTGGCCACCTGATGCGAAGAGCCAACTCATTGGAAAAGACCCTGATGCTGGGAAAGATTGAGGGCAGGAGGAGAAGGGAATGACAGAGGATGAGATGGTTGGACGGCATCACTAACTCAATGGACATGGGTTTGAGCAAGCTCCGGGAGCTGCAGTCCATGGTGTCTCAAAAGAGTCGGACACGACTTAGCAATTGAACAACAGCAACATATATACATATATAAAATGAACAAAATTGGCTAGATGGGAGAGACTAGGCCAGCCTCAGGTGGATGCTTGTGAACCCGGGGAGGGTCATATTTCTTTTCATTATTGGATAAATGGTTAATTCTCTTTTAACGACCCAAAGGAAAAACAAATTTACCAAGTTGACATTTAGCAAAAGCCATTTCGGCATCTAAAGATGTTCTTAGTTCTGCAACTCTGAATGACCTTGCACTTGAAAATGTCACTGCCAGTTTGCTGGGCTGATTAGGTTTGCCCGTTCGCTCTTGCTTCTAAACCCCTGCCCTGCCCATTTCTTTCCTCAGCTGGGGTTTTCTCCAACACACTCCCACTTTGGCTAGAATTCCATGCTTCCTGCTCTGGCCTCAGCTCAAGGTGAGTTTCTTCTGGGCTCTTGAGAATAGCTGGGGAGATACTCTCTGTATTTAGGTCTCATGTGGTTGTGACTGGACACAGGGTGGTATTCTGGGGAGGAGACAGTTTCTGCAGCCTGGACCACGGCTGAAGGGTTCCATCATTCCAGTTGACCATGGCTAACTAAAATGTGTGAGCTTGCCGGGAGCTAATAGTTCCAAATCCGTGTACTGTATAGGGCTATGGGAACAGATTATGGTGGGTCTTTTCCAATGCATTTGATTTGTCCATTGTCACATGAATCAGAGAGGGGGAGGAAGGTGTGTAATACACTGAGCTGTTTCTCCAAAACTTACACCTGGAACCTCCTTCTGAGAATATATAATCTCTTACCTTGCCTTGTCCTATAAGAATTAAAAGAAAATAAAATGCATTTTGTCACTTTCTCGTGTTACCAAAATTGAACTTAAGAATTTTTAGACATGTTTTTCCCCATCTAATTATTGATGCATGCTGTTCAATTTACTCTAAATTAATTATGTAAGAAAAGCATGATTCATCCACAAAGACACTCAGTAATTGCATAGTTGATCATACTTGGTTGAGAAACACAATTTTAAAATGTAAATGGAAATTTAATTATGTGTTAGCATTGAAAATAGGCAAGACCTGCTTTTGTGACCTCACATTTGGAATTCCTGCATTTTAATTGAAAAAAATTCAACTGATTAATTTTGAGTTTTATCTCTAAATATTGACATAAAAGAGGAGAACGGGTCACTTGCCGTTATTTATTTAAACTATCCCATTGGTGGAGTGAATAGTTTCATTCCTAGTAAAGGAAGAAGCATGCATTTAATTCTCATTATAGCTTTCTTACTTTAACATTGGCTTCTGGAATGCCAGAGACAGCCTGAAGGGCTACTAAGGCTTTTGACTAAATAAATGAAATTTAGAGATTAGGCTCAGAAAATATAGGAGTGATTTGGCAGAATTATCATTTCTTGAAAAGTTTTTGATGTGGACCATTTTTAAAGTCTTTATTAAATTTGCTGCAATATTGTGTATCTTCTATGCTGTGGTTTTTCAGCTGCAAGGTGTATGGGATCTTAGCTTCCTGACCAGGTGCTGAACTCACACCCCTTCACTGGATGGTGAAGTCTTAACCACTGGACCACCAGGGAAGCCCCAGAATTATCACTTTTAAGCTTCTTGTGTGGGAGGCAGCTTCTAAGATGATTCCTTCTTCTTGAGTGTGAGCTGAACCTGGTGAAACTGATGGGATAACAAAGAAACTGACGGGATATTACTTCTAAGGACAGATTGTAAGGGACTGTGACTTCTCTTTTGCTCTGCTTCTCTCTTCTCACTTGCTCTCTCCGATGAACCTGGCTGCCATGTTATAAGGAAGCCTCCACACAAACCCTCCGGGGCGACTTCCAGCCAACAGCTGGTGACAAACTGAAGCTCTCAGTCCAGTGCCCCATGAGGAGTGGAATCCTGCTGAAAACCATGGAGTGAGCTTGGAAATGGATCTCATCCCAGTCAAGCCTTTAGATGACTGCAGCCCACCTCAACACCTTGATTGTAGCTTGTGAGACCTTGTGAGCCAGAGGATTCAGCTAAGCTGTGCCCAGATTCCAGAGTCACAGACATAATGTGACATAGCTTGTGCTTTTATTTTAATTCATTAAAGTTCAGAGTAATGTGTTATGCTGCAATAGGTAAGTAACACATTATTGACCAGAAATGTATTAATGTCTTTTGTTACCTGAATGCTATTGACTAGAGTGCCTCAATATATATACTGCTGTGTTCACTTACATAACAAATTATAGGCCACAGGTGTCAGTTTCTGCAAAAATCCCCTGGTCAACAAAGAGTTAAAATGTTTTGTTTCTTGCTTGCTGATTTCCACATCACTGTTTCTTATGCTTCTGGTCTTTAAACAGAGGCGACACGTTAAGGGAAATCTGGTATACATGGCATAGAAACACAGCAAGGTTACTCAGATCCAACCTGGGCAGCTGAGCCTCAAATCACCCACAGGTCTGAATCATGCATGTGCCCATCTGCCTTCTCCAACAATCACCCTAAAATTAGACAAAGAGGTTCTCAAGCAGTTTTGTTCATTTTAAAGAGAAAACGTATTTATTTCCTTTGTTGATTTTAAAAAGATGCCGTTGCCACCTTTTGTGATGTGAACCCAGGTGATGGCTAAGGGAAAAAAAGAGCATCCATGGGGCAGCCAGGAAAAGAGAGCGTGTGGGGCACCCTAGGAGAGGTTTTGACAGCCAGGACCAGAGGCAGAAAATAGCCCCTCTGCTCGCATTTGATCCGCTAAAAGTAAGTGTCAAGACCATGTCACACTGCAAGGGATGCTGGGCAATATAACCTAGCACTGTACCTGGAAGGAGGAGGAGACAGATTCTGGCAAAACATAGCCTGTCTGCCAAAATAGTTAACTCTTATGAAGTTAAACTGAGCCTCTATGATGTACAGGGGCTTCTCTGGTGGCTCAGTGGTAAAGAATCTGCCTGCCAATCCAGGAGATGCAGAAGATGTGGGTTCAGTCCCTGGGTCAGGAAGATCCCCTGGAGGAGGAAATGGCAATGCACTCCAGTATTCTTGCCCCCCAAATCCTATGGACAGATAGCCAGGTATAGTCCATGGGGTCTCAAAGAGTCTGACACAACTGAGCGACTAAACACATACATGATATACAGACACCATACTAAGCATTACAGATACACACGAGGTAGAAAAGAGTGGTCCTTGTTCTCAAAGACATCACAGTCTAGCTGGAGGCATCTGTTGATGAAAAGTGGTTTGGAAATCAAGCCTTCTGCCAGCTTCCACCACCCCATGTAAAAAACAGTGGCAGCTACAGAGCGGTCTGTTCATGGGCTGAACAGTACACGTTCACCCTGTGGAAGGCTCAT
>NW_011491015.1:478722-491974 GCF_000754665.1 Bison bison bison | reverse complement strand
CTCACCTGAAGACTCTCTTTGTTAGCAACTATGGACATGACAAACCTCTCCCTCCCCTGGGGCAGTGTCTGTGACTGTGAACTTGCAAGTGACATGTGCGGGAACCAACTTGGCTAGTGGTCTGCAACTCCAGCGACCGCTACTTGCAAGAATAATGTTTTCTAAGGTAGTTTTCAACATTTTTGCCAGGAACTTGGAAATCAGGGTGTAAACTGGAGCAAGATCTTTGGAAACATGATTTTGTACTATAGACTAAGTGGAGAGTGAAAAAGTTGGCTTAAAGCTCAACATTCAGAAAACGAAGATCATGGCATCCGGTCCCATCACTTCATGGCAAATAGATGGGGAAACAGTCGAAATAGTGTCAGACTTTATTTTTCTGGGCTCCAAAATCACTGCAGATGGTGACTGCAGCCATGAAATTAAAAGACGCTTACTCCTTGGAAGGAAAGTTATGACCAACCTAGATAGCATATTCAAAAGCAGAGACATTACTTTGCCGACAAAGGTCCGTCTAGTCAAGGCTATGGTTTTTATGGATGTGAGAACTGGACTGTGAAAAAGGCTGAGCGCCGAAGAATTGATGCTTTGGAACTGTGGTGTCGGAGAAGACTCTTGAGAGTCCCTTGGACTGCAAGGAGATCCAACTAGTCCATTCTGAAGGAGATCAGCCTTGGGATGTCTTTGGAAGGAATGATGCTAAAGCTGAAACTCCAGTACTTTGGCCACCTCATGCGAAGAGTGGACTCATTGGAAAAGACTCTGATGCTGGGAGGGATTGGGGGCAGGAGGAGAAGGGGACGACAGAGGATGAGATGGCTGGATTGCATCACCGACTCGATGGACTTGAGTCTGAGTGAACTCCGGGAGTTGGTGATGGACAGGGAGGCCTGGTGTGCTGCGATTCATGGGGTTGCAAACAGTCGGACACGACTGAGCGACTGAACTGAACTGAAAATATATATAACCTGTGACTCAGCAGTGTTCTCCTTCCTACCTTGGGAACTAGTTTGATCATGCACACGAGCATAAGGATGTTCATCACAGAGATGTCTGTACTAGTGAAAAGCTGACAACAGCAGAAATGTCCATCAATGATAGAATAAAGTATGGTGTAGCCACACAATGGAGTATTACACAGCAGTGAACACGAATAATTTATAGCTTCTTGCATTAATATGAACGAATCTCAAAAATGTAATGTTGAGTGCAAAACACAAGTCATACAGATGACTTCATTTATGCGAAGTTCAGAAACATCCCAAACTAAACAATATGCTCCTTAGGGATATGTATATAGGGCTGGTGATTCGTGCTAGCTATTACTTCCTTGCGCTCTGAGAGGGGGCAGGCAAGGGATTGGCATGGAGGGATTGAACTTGCATTATTCAGTCTTTCTGCTTGTTCCTGCCCTTTTATCATCAGAAAAATGAATGACTTGGCCCTACCTGTCCCTGGAGCGTCTCATGCTAACTTTGGCATTGTAGTGACGTCCTGGCCAAAGCCTAGAGGATGGAGGGAGGAAAGGACAGAGAAAGAGAGAGGAGGAGGAGAAGAAGAAAAGGAAGGGGAAGAAAGAGGAGGAGGAGAGGAGGAGAAGGAAGGGGAGGGATCGGGGAGGGAAAGTTAGAGGGAGAAAGAGAATGAACATGTGTGTGGAGGGTAATATGTTTTAAGAATGGAAGACAGAATCAGGTTTTCTGACCCCACTTACACGTTCAAAAAATGCATATGCGGACTAGACGTCTATTGAACAATTTCATAGCCCTTTCACTGTACAAAGCAATTCCGTGGATTTCATGTCATTTCATCCTCACAGCAGCCCCACAAGCGCATGCAGTCGTTCCCATTTTCCCTATTCGGAGTGTAAAACTCAAGGAGGGTAAGGGATTTACCCAAGGTCATCATGGTGGGGATGAGAACTTTGGTGTTCGATCTAAAAGGTATAGATGCAGAAGTTCAGGGAATATGCTTGGAAAAATCTTGTGGGAAATAACTTCAGTGAAGTCTTGTCCCTTTGAATACTGCCATCTCAGCCTGGTAGTCCCCCTTCTCCATTTTAATTTATGATTTTTGCCCCAGGGTACATCATTTGAAGGGCAAATAAAGCCCTAGCAGTGTTCTCCCTGCACAGACTGGAGGCCTGCTCCTTTGAGCAGGTGGCTTGGTACTTACAGATGTGGTGAGCTTATACATCTGGCAAGCATTAGTTAGTGGGCAGCACACGCTATTTCACAGCCCTAATGAAATCTCGGTCTGCTGCATTTTAATAAACCATCCAAGGAAGCAAGATTCCTGGCATTCTGTCGGCCAGTAAGGGTCTGGAAGAAATAGAAAAATTTCTATCATCACAATGGATTCAGTTATTTTCATCTTGTACAAAGTTACTCTGGGTTGAAAGGCTGGACAAGATAGCTCTTGATTAAATGCAAACTATGTCTGACTAGTACATAAATTATGTAGTGGAGGAACAGAAAAATCAGTGTGCTTTTATTAGCTCAGTCCCCATCATGGTTTAACTCAGACTGAGAAGCTTGTCTGCCTTGAAAGTATGTTAACAGATACATGGCTGACACATTTCTTTGAAGGAATATTGGGGTCAGAGATTGAGTTTTAGTGATGGGCATTAGCTGTTCTGAGCTTCCCAGATGGCTCTAGTGGTAAAGAACCCAACTGCCAGTGCAGGAGATGTAAGAGACTCAGGTTTGATCCCTGGGTTGGGAAGATCCCCTGGAGGAGGGCATGGTAACCCCCTCCAGTATTCTTGTCTGGAGAATCCCACGGACAGAGGAGCCTGGCTCGCTACAGTCCATGAGGTCACAGAGTCGGACACAACAGCGACTAAGCACTCATTAGCTGTTCTGGATATTGCTATGTTCATCTTTGCGGTTGTACTTCTTTATTTTGTGTTTATTAGCCCATTGGTTCTGCTCTTACCACATTCATACCCAAAGGTCCTTTTTTATATCTTTTGGCTTATTTGCTTGATTTGTAAACCCATGACTTGCCTTCCTCATCCTCACCCATCCATTCCATGTTCCTAGACATATATTAAATGTACAGTTTCTTCTTTCCCCAGGAGTCAGTAGCCTAGCTACTTGAAATGGGGAGGACAATGTAGTCAGATGGAATTAACTGCATTTTTTGTTCTCCTGGGAACTTGAATTTAGAAGGGAGTAGTAGTAAATAATGCAGTTCAATAAATATCCCTGGTTCTCCTTCTTACATGGTAGGACTGCATTTCTTGGCTCCATTGTGGTTGGACAGAGCCTTTGAATAGTTTCGACCATGGAGCTTTGAGCACAACTGACATGGGTTTTTTCAAGGATGTGCAAGACTCCTAAAAACCTTTCCCCCTTTTCCCCTTTGACATGGCAACCTGCTGGAGATCCACACCAACTCTGATGAACAGATTCCCTACCAGTACACCATGGACTATAAAATAAGTGAGAAAAGAAACTTTATTTCTCAGAGAACAAACTTATAGCTACCAGGGGACAGGTGAGGAGAAGAGGGATAGATTGAGAGTCTGGGACTGACATGTACACACTGCTGATTTTAAAATGGATAACCAACAAGGACCTACTGCACAGCTAAGGGAACTCTGCTCAATATTTTGTAATAATTTAAATGGGAAAAGAATTTGAAAAAGAATAGATACATATATATGTACAGCTGAATCACTTTGCTGTATACCTGAAACTAACACAGCCTTGTCAATCAATTATACTCCAGTATAAAACGAAAATTAAAAAAAAACTAAAAAAAAAAAAAAAAGCCGTTGAAGTGAAATTGTTTGTTACTAGTTTATACTAGTAATAGTCTATACTGACTGATCCAGAGGGAGAAAAAAAAATTCAGGTAAGAAAGAAAAGGAAGAGAGGCTAGAAAGTCTGGGATTAACATATACACACTGCTATATTTAAAATGGATAACCAACAAGGACCTACGTATAGCATATGGAACTCTGCTCAATGTTATAAGACAAACTCAATGGGAAAATGTATAACTTAATTCACTTTGCTATACGTCTAAAGCTATCACAACACTGTTCATCAGCTATGTGTGAATATGTGTGCTAAGTTGTCTCAGTTGTGTCCGACTCTGTGTGACCCCGAGGACTGTAGCCCGCCAGGCTCCTCTGTCCATGGGATTCTCCAGCAAGAGTACTGCAGTGGGTTGCCATGCCCTCCTCAAGGGGATCTTCCCAACCCAGGGGCTGAACCCACGTCTCTTAGGTCTCTGGCATTGTCAGGCGGGTTCTATACCATTAGTGTCAACTGGGAAGCCGATTAATCAACTATACTCTAATATAAAATAAAAAGTTTTTTAAAAAAGGAAAGAAAATCAAGGAGAGAGTGCTTCTTATGTCTGTGTGCTGGGCTTGCAATGTACGACCTTAGGACTTGTGGTCGTTCATTAGTGTCCATTCACCCAGTATGTAACATTCTGAGTCTGGCTTCTTTCATTGAGTATGATGCATTTTAAATTAATATATGCGTTTGCATGTATCCATAGTTGGTTTCTTTTTATTGCTAATTCAGAGTAAGTAGCTGACAAACCTACCCCACAGGAAGCTCACCATCACTGCATGGTCAAATATTGTACCCTATCTGCTTGCAACCCCAAGATAACACTGATACCTTATTTTGCTGTTGGCAGAAAAGAGATGTAAACTTTTTAATTTTTAAGAAAATCCCCAGGAATCCAGAGGTTTCAGGGTAATGCATGAAGCACTGGAAAGAACCTATCATTTCCCAAAAGGTCATGAAGATCAGTTAACGTTACGGAAGTATGTCTCAAAACTGCAACACATGTGCTTATGTGTGTCAGGGTTATTTGACACTCTCAGTGTATTTTTCTGGCTCAACTGACTCAAGTATTTGGAATAAATGCTTAATAATGTTTTTATTTAAAAAATAAACTGAAAAGTACTTATAGAAAAGTACACAGATCACAAATGAACATACCACTGAGTTTTCAAAAACAGACCGCACCCTTGTAGTGGAACTTAGATCAAGAAATAGTATCTGCTTCCTCCAGGGTCACCATTTACCCTGACTCCTAACTCTGGACATTAGTATTGCCTGTGTTTATACTCTAAATGCATGAAGGCACACGTGATGTGAGCCTAATTCTTTCACTCAGCACTGACTGTGGGATTTACCCATGTTTTGAATGTAGTGGCTCATCCTTAATTTACAGTATTTCATTGTGTGACTTCCCTGGTGGCTCAAACGGTAGTCTGCCTGCAATGCAGGAGACCTGAGTTTGATCCCTGGGTCAGGAAGATCCCCTGGAGAAGAGAATGGCTTCCCTCTCCAGGATTCTTGCCTGGGGAATCCCATGGACAGAGGAGCCTGATGGGCTACAGTCCATGGGGTCACAGCGACTAACACTTCCACTTTCATTTGAAAAGTCTTTATTGAATTTGTTACAATATTGCTTCTGTTTTTATGTTTTGGGTTTTTTGGCTGTGAAGCATGTGGGATCGTAGCTCCCAGACTAGAGACTGAACCCACACCCCCTGCATTGGAAGGCGAAGTCTTAACCACTGGCCCACCAGGGAAGTCCTGGTTTGTTTTCTTGAATAGACCCTTTCATTGTCACATAATGTCCCTTCTCATCTCTGGTATTTTCCTTGTTGTGAAATCTTCTTTCTCTGAAATCAAAATAGTCACTTACTAATTTCTTTCGATTAGTGTTTGTATCACATGTCTTTTTCTATTTGTTTACCGTTAATTCATTTGTATCATTATTTTTAAAGTGGATTTCTTATGGACAGCATATAGTGAGTCTTTAAAATTCTTTCTTAAATCCCAGCTGATAATTTCTGACTTTTAATTGGTGTGTTTAAGCCACTTACATTAATTATTGATACGGTTGAATTTAGGCTACCCTATTATTATTTGTTTTCATTCCTTTATTTCATCTCTCCTGCTTTCTTTGGGTTGAGTATTTTTTAGTCTTTTATTAAAGTTTTTCTATTAACTTTTGGGTTTCTCTCTCTTTGTGTAGATTTTTAAAGTGTTGCTCTGGGGATAATAATTACATATGAATTTTTACAGTCTAATTAGACTAATTTTACAGCCTAATTAGTCAAGTAGAGTGTAGAACTCTCACAACCAATTAAGTACCTTTCATCTCTGTCACTTCTGTTGTTATGTGTATTATACTTACATACAGTGAAAACCTCACTAGGCAAAACTGTAATTTTTGCTTTTAATAGTCATAAATATTTTAAAAACTTAAGAGGAAATAGTGCAATACGTTATGCAGCTATTTATCATTTCTATTGGTTTTCCTTCCTTACGAAATTCCGCATTTCCCTTGGTGTCATTTCTCTGTGTAAACGGCTTCTTTTACCATTTCTTTTTCAGCAAGTGTGCTAACAATGACTATCCCACTTTTCCTTCATCTAAGAGCATCTTTATTTTGCACTTATTTCTGAAGGATATCTTCACATGGAGAATTGTGCAGCAACAGCTCTTTTCTTTCAGCATGCTATGTAGATGTTCTCATTCCTTCTGATCCACATTATTTCCATAAATAATCTTTAGTAACTTGAATTGTTGCTCTTTTTATGTAATGTGTCATTTTTCTGTATCTTTGGTTTTCATCAGGTTGACCATGATGTACCAATGGCACAGTTTTCCTTGAGTTTCTCTGATCTGGTGTTCCTTGAGATTCTTAAATCTTAATTTATGCCTCATATTACTTGAGAAATTTTTAGCTATGCTTTTTCAAGTATTCTCTTTTTGCACCAATTTATTTCTTCTCTTCTGGAACCCTAATGATACATACATTAATAGTTTCCTGATAAGGAATTCTAAATTCTAAATAATTCTAAATTATTTTTATATGAAAATGTGCAGCCTAAGACTGCAAGATTGGCATGAACTTTTCAGATAAAGCTTGTGTTTGAGTACATTTTGGCTCACAGGGGCTTCGTCTCTCTGCTTAGAGAGAAGGCAAGATGGAGAAGGGACGATCCCATGGGGATAGGTCATGGGGGTAACAAAGAGCCCTGTTCATTGGTGACCGACCGACCCTGTGAGGGTCTGCAGCCCCTCTTTCCTCAGGAAGACTTTTCTTTGGAGGTTCTCTGCTACTTTTTTTTTTTTTGCTGATAACTGGTACTGTCAGAAATTTTATGCAGACTTACTGATTCTAGAAAACAGTAGAAAACACCCCTGGCTGCATGAATCACGGGCGTCTACTGGGACTGTTCCTGTCTCCACTGTAATGGTTCTGGGAGGTGGCATCCCTGGGAATTGCATTTCTCCGACATCCTTGCCTCAGGCACGAAGAGGCTCTCTTGCCATAATGATGCATTGAAAGTGTGCATTGAGACACCATTTTTGGAGAAAATTGTCATTTAATTTTAGAGATGCTTCCTGTTGACGGACAGGATGGGGGTGGAAGATACTGAGGGCTGAGAGTGCCTTCCCACGATGGGAGCAGGACTGAAGTTCTTCTCAGCCCTGGGCACTGGGCCCAGAAAGGGGGATGGAGCGGAGAGGAGAGAGCGAAGGAGACAGACGATGGGGTCTGCAGACGCCTGAGTGGGGCGACTCTGCGGGGACTGGATGAAAGCCCGAACAAACCAGCCAAGCTTTCTGCATCATCCCCTGGCTCCCAGGTGTTCTTGTGACTGGCCTCCAGGGAGAGTGTACTAACCGACTTTCACAACCAAGCCAGCATGTCTTGTAGCAGAGCGAATTCATCAGGAGTATAGAACTTCCTCGTTTTCATTGAATACATTTGAAAGAATCGGGTGAGGTGAAGAGATATTTGGACCTCTTCTCAGGCTACTCTCAGCTTTGGGATATGTAGGAAAATCTTAATCTATTCTTTAAAAATTTTATTGAAGTATAGTTAATTTACAATGTTGGGTTGAATTTCTGCTGTATTGCAAAGTGACTCAATTATGCATATACATATTCTTTGTCATATTTTTTCCACTATGGCTTGCTACAGGATGTTGGATATAGTTCCCTGTGCTGTACAGTAGGATTTTGTGGTTTATCCATCCTATATATAAAGGTTGGCATCTGCTAACCCCAAACTCCCAATCATTCCTCTCCCACCCCCACCCCCTTGGCAACCACAAGTCTGTTCTTTGGATTTGTGAGTCTGTTTTATTTTTTTCTCCTAGATATGTTCATTTGTATTGTATTTTAGGTTCCAATCTTGTCTTTAATGGCCAGTATTCTAGGATCAACAAAAAACTCACTCCTGCACTCTGGATGCTGTCCCTGTTACCTGCCATGAAGGGTGATCAGAGCTGAGTGAACCTCGATGTTTGCATCAGTCATTTTTGTGAGATGGTTATTTTCTCTCATTGGGGCTGTGATTTGAAATTGGATAACCTTAAGATGTAGACCCGGAGAAGGCAATGGCACCCCACTCCAGTACTCTTGCCTGGAAAATCCCATGGACGGAGGAGCCTGGTGGGCTGCAGTCCATGGGGTCGCTAAGAGTTGGACACAACTGAGCGACTTCACTTCCACTTTTCACTGTCATGCATTGGAGAAGGAAATGGCAACCCACTCCAGTGTTCTTGCCTGGAGAATCCCAGGGACGGGGGAGCCTGGGGGGCTGCCGTCTATGGGGTCACACAGAGTCGGACACGACTGAAGTGACTTAGCAGCAGCAGCAGCAGCAGCAGCAGCAAGATGTAGACCCTTGATTGTATTTAATATTTTGAGTCATTTTGTGAAATCTCCTAATATTAGGATGCAACCTTTGTCCCAAGTTTCTGTCTCTACTTGCCTTCGCATCAGCTTATATTGTTATTGTTTAGAAACAATAGCTGTTATTTACCTATTGCTGTTGCTCTTATCGCTAAACATCAAATAGTGCCTTCCCAATGGCAACCCACAACAGCTGTGTCCTCCTGGTTTTCTCTTCTTCCTCTTCCATACCTTTCGTTATTTACCCACGGTTCAGGGAGAAAGCCTCTTGCGGGCGAGGAGATGGTGCTGTCAAAACAAGAAAAGGAAAAGCTTACCCTCCTTTCATTTAATGTTTCTTTATTGTGGAAATGCTTCTGCTGAAAGCTGCCAAGACACAAAAATGGCCGAGGGAGGTGGGGAGGTTGGCAGGAGCCCAATCTCCAGACAAGGCAGGGAAATACCAGCCGCAGGATAAGGAGAGGAAAAAGAGATTCCTGGGGTCAGGGGAGACCCACCTACATGTGGTTGGCGCGGATAAACCTCAGGCAAGCAGGAGTGGAACAATTTTCCACTGTGAGTTTTCCACAGGTAGCAGTAGCCCCTCCTGTGAGGGATGAAGTAGGGAGCGGCTGGTTTGGTGCCTGGGACTCTGGGCTTAGCAGTGGTCAGCAAGAAGAAGGAAGGACCAATGACAGACCTGAAGTTGGGGGTTCTTAGTCTTGGTCCAACATTTGGAGAAATGAAAAAAAACAATTCTTGGGTTTTATCCTAGATCAACACTTCTTGAGCCCTAGTGTGTGTTAGAATGATCTGGGAATCTTGATGAAATAGAGATTCTGATCATTGAGGTCTGCAGTGGGGTCTGAAATTCTGTGTGTCTAAATGAGCTCCCTGCTGATGCTGCTGCTGCTGGCTCCAGGACCCACAGTTTGAGTAACAAGGGTCTCAGACTCAGTTCAGTTCAGTCGCTCAGTCGTGTCCAACTCTTTGCGACCCCATGAACCACAGCACGACGCCAGGCCTCCCTGTCTATCACCAACTCCTGGAGTTCACCCAAACCCATGTCCATTGAGTTGGTGATGCCATCCAACCATCTCATCCTCTGTTGTCCCCTCCTCCTCCTGCCCTCAATCTTTCCCAGCATCAGGGTCTTTTCAAATGAGTCAGCTCTTCGCAGCAAGGGTCTAGAACAGTTCAATCATAATCTCTCAGGGGCAGGTCCTAGTTATGGGCTTCTGAAAAGGCTCCCCAGATTTATAGGGTTGAGACCCATTGGCTTAGAACCTCATAAACGATGGGAGTTCAGGAATTTGTGGACCACCATGACGAAAGCTCACCATGCTGCGGTGGTGTGACAGATGATCCCCTCTGCGTGGAACTTGAAAGATCTCCAAGTCTGCTTGAGGGAGCAAGGGACAATTCATTATAGCACATGGCCTTGGTGTCTTTGAGGGAAGAGGTTTGCTGTGTGGAGTCAGAGTGTTCTCAGCAAAGTCCACGTCAAGGATTTCTGTGGTCAACAAGAAAGATGGTCACCACCATCTCCTCTTGGTGATGGGAGATGAAGTCACAAAGCTCCCTCACTCTGGATTCTCCTAGTTACTATGATTCTCTTTTTAGAGTGATTCTGTTTGAACTTCAAAAACTTCTCTTTTACCCTCAAAATGGCATAGCCAGTTCAATTCAGTTCAGTCATTCAGTTGTGTCCAACTCTTTTTGACCCCATGGACTGCAGCACGCCAGGCCTCCCTGTCCATCACTAACTCCTGGAGCTTGCTCAAACTCATGTCCATCAAGTTGGTGATGACATCCAACCATCTCATCCTCTGTCGTCCCCTTCTCCTCCCGCCTTCAATCTTTCCCAGCATCAGGGTCTTTTCAAATGAGTCAGTTCTTTGAATTAGGTAGCCAAAGTATTGGAGTTTCAGCTTCAGCATCAGTCCTTCCAATGAATATTCAGGACTGATCTCCTTTAGGATGGACTGGTTGGATCTCCTTGTAGTCCAAGGGAGTCTCAAGAGTCTTCTCCAACAACACAATTCAAAAGCATCAATTCTTCGGCGCTCAGCTTTTTATAGTCCAACCCTCACATCAATACATGACTACTGGTAAAACCATAACCAGGTCTGTGTCAAATGCATTTTTTTTACCTGATAGAAAATGGAACCATTCCAGAACTGTCAACCCAGAACTCAGACACAAAGCAAAATTAAAATAAAAACACTTTGAGAGAAGGAAGTAAATACAATATAAAAAAACTGAACTGTCATGGCTGGTTGGAGTCAATTCATAACCCATCAAATGTCCACCTAGTTTATATGGTGAATCATCCATCTTGAGAGTCCCTTGGACTGCAAGGAGATCAGACCAGACTAAAGGAAGTCAACCCTGAATATGCATTGGAAGGATTGATGCTCAAGCTGAAGGTCCACCTGATACTTTGGCCACCTGATGTGAACCGCCGACTCATTGGAAAAGACCCTGATGCTTAAGAGTGAGGGCAGGAAGAGAAGGGGACAACTGAGGATGAGATGGTTGGATGGTATCACCAACTTGATGGACATGAGTTTGAGCAAGCTTTGGGAGATGGTGATGGACAGGGAATCCTGGTGTGCTGCAGTTCTTGGGGTAGCAGAGAGTCGGACATGACAGAGTGACTGAACAACAAATTATTCTTTGGGTAATTTAACCTACTGCCTTGCAGATTATTCCTTTGATTTCCCGCATGAGCCTAAGGCTATTCCTTCAGAAGCCAGAATTTACCCTCCCTTCCTCCCTCTCCATGGGCTCTATCATTCTTTCTGATTTTGATTGCCCTGTCATTCTGTGACTTTGGATAATAGGCCATTATTCTAGGAATTACCATTATATTTTATTAATAAGACCCAGGAGAAATTATAGCAGTGAAACGCTGAAAGATTTGCGAGCGGAGCCCTCATATCTCTTGTCGAGTGTGGCCCTTGGCCACTGACGGATGACGACAGCACATGCTCCCTCCCCACCTCCCACCCTTTGCAGCCGGGGGAGTACCAGCCAGACCCTGGATCTGGGCACTGGCGGCTGAGCCTGGCCCACGGCCTCCCTGGAGAGACAAGAGCCGGCAGGGATGGTGACACAGAGGACTTACTGTGAGCGGGGTGGCCAGTCACCCCCGCAAGTGGGGTCATGGTCAAAACTTCAAGCATGGGCTGACAAAGGAGAAAGCTGTGCACATCTCACGTACATTATCTTTTATGGTGTTTCTTTCCCCTGATGATCAAAGAAGTATCTGCTTATCATAATAGACACATTTGGGAAGTACCGAAAAGCGAAGTGTTAAAGAAATGTACCATTTTTTCGAGGCATCCAGAAAGCTCATGTGTGGGCATATTTCCCTCTCATTATATATTCTTGATAGCATATTCAAAAGCAGAGACATTACTTTGCCAACAAAGGTTCGTCTAGTCAAGGCTATGGTTTTTCCTGTGGTCATGTATGGATGTGAGAGTTGGACTGTGAAGAAGGCTGAGTGCCGAAGAATGGATGCTTTTGAACTGTGGTGTTGGAGAAGACTCTTGAGAGTCCCTTGGACTGCAAGGAGATCCAACCAGTCCATTCTGAAGGAGATCAGCCCTGGGATTTCTTTGGAAGGAATGATGCTAAAGCTGAAACTGCAGTACTTTGGCCACCTCATGCAAAGAGTTGACTCATTGGAAAAGACTCTGATGCTGGGAGGGATTGGGGGCAGGAGGAGAAGGGGACGACAGAGGATGAGATGGCTGGATGGCATCACTGACTCGATGGACGTGAGTCTGAGTGAACTCCGGGACTTGGTGATGGACAGGGAGGCCTGGCGTGCTGCGATTCATGGAGTCGCAAAGAGTCGGACACAACTGAGCGACCTGATCTGATCTGATCTGATATATTTTTGTGTGGTTTTTCCCTTTCTATAGTTAAGCTCATTCTATTTACATAATTCTGTATACTCTTGCTTCCTATGGCATTGCATTAACTCACGTAGTTCAAGAAAACTCTTCTTGAACATCATCTGACAGTGATTTTACCATAGAATTAAAATCCTGGCTAACCAATTCCTGTGCATATTTACCACTGATCAAGAGGGGTCTTTTCTCCACTGGTGAATTCCCCTAAGGCACGGTGCTTGGGGAAATTCCATCAACCATCTAGGCCATATGTCAGCGCCAGCCTTTTCTAGATCTGTGGCCACCCCTCCCCCACTCTGCTGTGTAACTGTGGGCAAAGTGGGAGTCATAATAATTAGTGGTGCAGAGTTGCTGTATCTGTCAAAGGAGAGCATTGCTGTAAAGCACCCGGCAGAACAGCAGGGCTCTTGAAATCCGCTTAAGTCAGTTGCAGCAGAATTTCAAGTGTCTTTGCACTTGGTGTCCCCTCCACTTGGAATGCTTCCCTCCCCCCAGCAATTTGTGTAGGAATCTGCTTGATTTCCTACTAAGTAGTAATTTCCCACTCCGCTGATTTGCTCAAAGATGACAGTAAAAAGGAGGTCTTAGTGGAGAAAGAAGCTCACATGGGTTTCTTCAAGGGCAGTTGTTCTGCATGGCCACAGTGCTTTG
>NW_011491015.1:472888-478622 GCF_000754665.1 Bison bison bison | reverse complement strand
CTTTGACTACACAGTGCTTCTCCATCCATGAGATTCTCCAGGCAAGAGTACTGGAGTGGGTTGCCATGCCCTCCTCCAGGGGATCTTCCCCACTCAGGATCAAACCTGTGTCTCTTAAGCCTCCTGCATTGGCAGGTGGGTTCTTTACCACTAGTGCCACCTGGGAAGCCTTTTGATTACACAAAGGAAAGGAAAAAGAAAGGAAACTGAAGTCGCTCAGTCATGTCCGACTCTTTGCGACACCATGGACAGTAACGTACCAGGCTCCTCTGTCCATGGGATTTTCCAGGCAAGAGTACCGGATTGGTTTGCCATGTCCTTCTCCAGGGGATCTTCCTGACCCAGGGATCGAACGCAGGTCTCTTGCATTGCAGGCAGATGCTTTATCTAAGCCACCAGGGAAGCAATAATAAAGCTATTGATTACACAAAGGAGAGCAAGATAAAGCCATCCTTTTTCTTTTTAAGTGAGGTATAGTTTATTTGCAATATTACATGTTTCAGGTGTACTTTACAACATATTGATTCTATATTTCATAGGTTATAAAGTTATTATAAAATATTGGCTATATTCCTGTGTCATATAGTATAATCCTGTAGCTTATTTACTTTATACATGGTAGCCTGTATTTCTTAATCCCCTGCGCCTGTCTTGCCTCTCTTCTCTTCCCTTTCCCCTCTGGTAGCCATTAGTTTATTCTCTATATCTGTGAGTCTGCTTCTTTTTTATATTCCACATATGTGACAACATATAGTATTTGTACTTCTCTGTCTGACTTATCTCACTAACATGATACTAACTCTACCCGTCATGTTGCAAATGGCAGAATTTCATTCTTTTTAATGACTGAGTAGTATTTCACTTTTTATCTTCTTCATCCAGTCATCTGTTGATAGACACGTAAATTGCACCCATGTCTTGGCGATTGTAAATAGTGCTGTTATAAACATCAGGGTTTCTAAGTAGTGGTTTTGCTTTCTCCAGCTATATACCCAGGAGTGGAATTGTTGGATCATGTGGTAGTTCTGTTTTTAACTTTTTGAGGAACCTCTGTACAGTTTTCCCATAGTAGCTGCACCAATTTACATTTCCATCACCATTGTACGGTGTGTGTTTAGTTGCTCAGTCGCTTCAGTCGTGTCCGACTCTTTGCAACCCCGTGGACTGTAGCCCACCTGGCTCCTTCGTCCATGGAATTTTTCAGGCAAGAACACTGGAGTGGGTTGCCATTTCCTACTCCAGGGGATCTTCCCGATCCAGAGATCGAATCCGCATCTTTTATGTCTCCTGCATTGGCAGGCAGATTCTTTACCACTGCATTATCTGGGGTTCCCTTTTCTCTATACCCCACCAACATTAGCCACTTGTATTCTTTTTTGATAATAGCCATTCTGACAAGTATGATGTGATATGTCATTGTGGTTGTGATTTGTGTTCTCTTATGATCAGTAAGTAATATTGAGCATCTTTTCACATGCCTGTTCACATCTGTATGTCTTTTTTGGGGAAAATGTCTATCCAGGTTTTTGTCCCCTTTTTAATCAGGCAAGGTTTTATTTTGTTGTTGTTATTGAGTTATATGAGCTGTTTATATTTTGTATCAGCCCCTTATCAATCAGAGCATTTGCAAATATTTTCTCCCATTCTGTAGATTGTCTTTTTGCTTTGTCGATGGATTCCTTTGCTGTGGAAAAGCTTTTTTTTTTTTTTTTTTTTAATCTTTTTAAAATTGGAGGATAATTGCTTTACAATGTTGTGTGCAAAAGCTTTTAAGTTTAATTGGGTTCCAACTATTTATTTTTCCTTTTGTTTCCTTTGCCTTAGGAGACAGATCCAAAAAAACATGATTTATGTCAAGGAGTATTCTGCTTTTGTTTTTTTCTAGGAGTTTTATGGTTTCCAGTCTTACATTTAGGTCTTTAATTCATTTTGAGTTTATTTTTGTATATGGTGTGAAAAAATGTTCTAATTTCACAAAATGAGGTCACCCCTTGAATGTTTCCTGCAAAACTCTTCTCTTTCCTTTCCTTGGCTCTCATTCCCTGACCCCCCCTTCCCCCTTCTTTCTTCCTCACTCTTGATAACTGGGCTGCTTCCACCATCTTTTACTTTCTTAAATTGTCATATCTAATAAAGACCCTAGGCCTAGGGTGTGTGGACTTAGGCTCAGTTTGGGCTGGATTTACGTGGGAGGCATGGAGCCCAGTGGGAGGGGAAATTGGAGTGGACCCCAGCAGACCTGCATTCTCTCTTCTCTCTCTTACCACACAGCCCTATATTTGTAAAGTGGGTACACTGAGAAAATGTCCCTCAAAAGTTAGAAAGAGAAAAACAAATATCATATATGAACACATATATGTGGAATCTAGAAAAACAGTTTAGATGATCTGATTTGCAAAGCAGAAGTAGAGACACAGATGTAGAGAAGAAACATGGATACCAAGGGGGACGGGAGGGTGGGAGGAACTGGGAGACTGGGGTTCACACATATACACTATTGATGCTACTTATAAAATAGACAACTAATGAGAAGCCTCTGCGTCACACAGGGACTCACTCAGTGCTCTGCGGTGACCTCAATGGGAAGGACATCCAAAAAAGAGGGGATATATGTTGATTCATAGAAACTCACACAACATTGTAAAGCAACCAGACTCCAATAAAAATTGATTGAGGGAAAAAAAAAGATTCTGAGGCTGGAATAAGATAAAGCAACTAAAAAAGCTTAACTCAATGTTTGCTCGTTGGAAATGCGCAATTAGAGAGTCCGGTTTTCAAATAGTGACATGAATTCCACCCTTTTATTTCCTGGGACAATCCACTGTGGAGGTTGCATTGTTGCTCTAATTCCTGTGTTTGCTCAGCAAACACGCAGCAAGACCGTCTTTGGGATGAGCATTGTGCTGGGTGCCAGGGTACAAAGACGACGCCTGGGTCCTGGTCACGGGACATCGTAGCAATTTTAATACGATGCAAATTAAGTTATATGTTTATGGTTATAGGTTTTTGAAGCAGAGTTAAATCTTACCATTTTTGGCTAACTGGGGAAGGCCCTGAATGACAGCATATTTCAGAATAATCAGTCTCATATAAGTGCCGATTTGAATTAAATGGAACTTAATCTTCTTTAAATACATACTGTGGTTGAAACTAGGTTAACAAGTGTTATCTAATAAAGAGATCCTTGGTGAGAACCAGTTAAGAATGACTATAATTAGTGATTGTTTATCATTGTCAATTTAAATCCTTGGGTATTCCTAAAGTACTTAGAAGTGCTTAAGACGTGTCTGCCCTCTTAAGAGGTTTTAAAAACATTTTCTCTACAACCTTGTTGACACAGTTAATTAACAGTTAGAACAATAGACACAAATGCTTTCTTCTCAGGTTGTACTGGGGTAAAGCTTAAAGTACGATTATTTAAAAAATTCTAGTGTGTGAAAGGCAGATGGATGAGTGCTGGATGGCGTCTTAGCTCTGGTTAGTAATGGGCTGCCGAAAACATAAAAGTCCAAGCTTCTCCTCCATTCTTACTGCCTAATGGTTTTGTTCAAAATGTTTCAAATTTCTCAGTTTTTTTCTACGAAACTGCTTTTACTTGAAATATCTCTGACATGGTACTTTCAATCCTGAAATGAGCCATTAACTAGGGAGCTATTTTACTTTATGTGGACTCTTTCTGACAAGAAGGAAATGGCAATCCACTCCAGCCAGTATCCTTGCCTGGAAAATCCCTTGTCAGAGGAGCCTGGCAGGCTACAGCCCACAGGGTCGCAAGAGTTGGACACGACTTAGCGACTAAACCACCACCACATCTGACGAGAAAGGCAGTAGGCAGGTTAGATCTGTGGTTTGGGACTTTAAAATACAAACAAACCTCCCAGGATAATAGTATTACTTTCTGGGTGGAATCAGCTGTGAAAGATAGAGAATCTGTGCCTTTTGTTTTAATGCAGCCAAGTGTGCATTAAAGATGTGCATGGGCTTGTTCCGGGCTTCTCTGGTGACTTGGTAAAGAATCTGCCTGCAGTGAAGGAGACTGGGGTTCTATCCCTGGGTTGGGAAGATCCCCTGGAGAAGGGAATGTCAGTTCACTCCAGTGTTCTGGTCTGGAGAATTCCAATGGACAGAGGAGACTGGCGACCTACAGACCATGGGGTCACAACGAGTCAGACACTCTTGAGTGACTGACACTTTCTTTCAGGCTTGTGCATGACAATTTGTTGGGGTACAGGGAAGGGAGGAAAAAAGTGGAAAAGGGGGGATTTTAAACGGCTGGGGGTGTGTGTGCCTGGAAGTGTGGCTCTGGGGGTCTTCTGGTAACCTCCAGGGCTGTGGGAACACGGCCCCTCCCTGCTCCTCCAGGCAGGATTTCATGATGGCCTCTTTCCTGGGCACGAGTCAGGTGTGCAGGGATTGGAGTAGGCCTGCCAGGCCCCTTTGTCTTGGCTGCCAACATATTTGGAGCCTTTGCCCGGCCCCCTGGGGAGACAGAGCTTGGCCACAGCTGGGGTCCCTCTGTCAGCAGGGCTGTGGGGAGAAAGGAAGCCCTTCTTAAGCCTGGGAGGAACACCAGCTTCTAACAATGCGAACATAACCCTTGTATAAGAAGAAAAGAAAGAAAGGAAGGAAGGAACAAATGAATGAACAAACGAAAGAGCAGAAGGAAGAAAGAAAGAAAGGAAGAAAGATAAAGAAAACACCAGTTCTTAGCGTGGATTTGAATTCACTTTGGCTTTCCTTGTCACTGAATGCACCCAATGGCTGGGAGAGAGGGTCGCTTGGTCCATGGTCCTCAGGTGTCGTCCCTGGACCCACAGCATCGGCATCTGTGAACTTGACCCAAATGTGAATTATTGGGCCTCTCTCAGACCTACTGCAGCAGACGCCCTGGGGCTGAGGCCCAGTGATTTGTGTTACCAAGCCTCCAGGTGATACCCATGTAGCAGAAGTTTGTAAATCCCTGGCTTAGAAAAGTGCTAACATCTGGCCTTGAGGATTTCTTTGTTGCACACTAAAAGAGGGATTTTAGACTTAGCATCTCTGAGTCCTCATCTACCCGGTGGAGGTGATACTGAGCATCCCTTTATTCAACAAATACGGATTGCATCCTTACTGAGCCAGGACAGTGGACAGGAAAACCAGAAAGGACTTGAGATCAGAGAGCTTAAAGCCTGGTGGGGAAAACAGATGTTGAGTGAATCATCACAAAATAAAAGTATATTGACCAACTGCAGTGAGCACTCTGGAGGAGAGCCACAGGCTCTGAGAGTTTGGAACAGGGACACCTGACCTAGTTTGGGAGCTTGGAGAAGCTTCCCCAAGACAGTGACATTTGAACTGTCAGCTGAAGGAGGAGAAGGTTGAGAAGGTGTGGGGGGAAGGGAGTGTGGGGGTCCAGGCAGGAGGAAAAATGGGTGAAGCCCATGAGCAGGTGGGGTGGGCACCATCTGGCTAAGGAGAAGTGGTCCCCAAATTTATCTGCACCCTGAAATCACCTGGGGAGCCTCAAAAAACACTGATGCCTGGGTTACACATATAGAGGTCGTGATTCAGTTAAATATTAAGCAAGTCTAGTGACTCTAACATGGGACGAGTCTGAGAAGCACTGGACTGAAAGGTGAGACTGTACAGAGCTCAGAAGAGGAGAGGCGTGGGGAGGAGGTGAGGGGCCGGGTAAAGATGCCGTTCTCTTAAGTGCAGAAAGAGCCCCTGCAGGGCTGTGGCGGTGGTGTGG
>NW_011491015.1:470100-472788 GCF_000754665.1 Bison bison bison | reverse complement strand
GGTGGCACTAGGGAGAAAATGAATTTGGGGGAGGTGGAGGAGATAGAGATGAGAGGATTTACCCGTCTCAGTACAGAGGACAAGGAGGTGGGGAATTCATATGTGCGTGCTCAGTTGCTTCAGTCGTGTCTGACTCTTTGCAATCCCATGGACTGTAGCCCACCAGGCCCTCCTGTCCGTGGGATTCTCCAGGCAAGAATACTGCATTGGGTAGCCATGCCCTCCTCCAGGGGATCTTCCTGACCGGGGGATTGAAGTCTTTTATGTCTCCTGCATTGGCAGCCCAGTTCTTTACCACTAGCACCACCTGGGGAGCCTGAGGAATTCATAATGGACCTTATTTCTGGCTTGCAGATGTGCAGAGGCTGGCAGGGGACCCGTTTCAGGGGAAATCATGAGTTCGGCTTTGGATATATTGAGTTCACTGCAAAGTGGTGGAAAAAATGCCATACACAGTGACTTACACAAGTAAGGGACTTGCATGTCTTGTGTAACAAGGAGACAGGGGCTGGAGTGGTGGCTCGGAGGCCCTTTGAAGAGTTTAAGCTCTGCGCCTTTGCGCTAGTGGTTGTGGCTCTGTGGTCCTGGGTGGCGGCTGTCCCTTTGGCTGCCTGTCGCCATTGCAGGCCGGAAGCAGGAAGCAGCAGGAAGGGGCCCGCGAGGGAGTGTGGGTCACGGGAGCCTGGGTCAGAAGCGTGCACACTTTCCCTCAGCTCCTCCCCTGTGCCCTTCGGGCCATGACTGTGTACCCGGCCGCCCCAGGGGGAAGGCAGTATGGGGCAGCACACTGCACCCCAGATGAAACTAAGGGTCTGTCATAGGGATAAAGGGGAACGGACGGTGGGTGCCTAGCATGGTGCATACCCTTGAGACGATTTTGACAGTCAGGGAGAGATGCCAGGCAGGTCGCTGAGAGGGAGTGAGGGGTGAGCATTTTATGGGCGTGATTGTAGCAATGGCATTACAATCCTTTCCAGTGAAAAGGGGACCTTTCCTTTGTGACTCCTGCTGTTACCCCAGTGATCAGTGTCCAAGTTAAAGAAATTAGTAATCCTGATCTAAGTCTTTCTCCTAAGTAGTTTTGAGAATCATATGATCCTTGGGCTTGTAAATGTCTGGTCAGCTGACAGGACAACTTGAGTCTTACAGTACAGGAGGGCTGGGTGGCCCTCCCTGCTGGTCCAGGGGTTAAGAATTCCTCTCCAATGTAGGGGACACAAGTTCGATCCCTGGTCTGGGAAGATTTCAGATGCCCCCAGGTGACTAAGCCCGAGTGCCACAACTCCTGGGCCCACAGCTTCAGTGCTTCCGTGCAGCAGCTACTGAAGCCTGTGTGCTCTAGTTCCTGTGCTCTGCAACAAGAGAAGCCACTATAACGAGAAGCCCCACTCGCTGCAATTGGAGAAAGCCCATGCGTATCAGTGAAGATTCAGTGCAGCCAAAGAAATTAAAAAATGTCTGGGTGTCTACTAGGTGGGGCACTGCATTAAATTCTTGAGTACTGTTGGCCTGTGTGTGTGTGTGTGTGTATGCGTGCATACACGTGCATGCTCACCTCTGGGTATGTGTAGCTAACTGAAAAATGGCCCCCATTCTGGTACACCTGTAGGTGATATGACTGCTTGTCTTCTCATCAGGGCAAGCGATCTATTTCTCCACCTCTTGAGTCTGGCCTTGGCTGTGTGACATTATCAAATGTGATGTAGGTGATGTAGCTTATAAAACTTCTTTTTAAAATTGAGTTATAATTGATCTACAATATTCTATTGATTTCATTACAGAGCTTCTGTGTATTGAGGCTTGCCCTCTTATTGAAGAACCCTGGATCACGGCCACATGAATGGGTGCAGGCTAGTTTGTTGGGTGTCCAGGTTGCTCCTGTCATCCCAGCTGATACTGTGCCAATACCAGACCCAGAAGCCGAGACCATCCTAGGCCACCCAGTCCTGGCTGAGCCACCCAGCCCAGAAAAATCACCCAGTGCTTTAGCTGCTAAGTTGGGTTTCTGGGGTAGCTTGTTACATAGCAAAAGCTAGGTGACACATGTGTAGCTCGCATGAATTTTTTCTTGCAGTGTGTTGTGTATTGTTTCGGGGAGGCAGTATTGAGTAGAAGCTCTGAATATGGGTTTTAGGATTGCAAATCTGGCTTACACACTTCCCAGCTGTGAGATTTGTTAGTGCTGTGCCCCAATTTTTCTTGAGTGTTAGATGGGAAAATAAGAGACTTTATAGTGCAGCTGTGAGGATTAAGAGAGTGGGCTGACAGTCTTGCATGCTGTATCCGGCCTGTGTTCGACTCTCAATAATGTTCCTTATCCTTGGGACTGTTATCTGTGTCAGAGGTGGCATTGGTTTTTACTGCCCAGTAGACACTTACAGCGGAGAAGGCAATGGCACCCCACTCCAGTACTCTTGCCTGGAAAATCCCATGGTCGGAGGAGCCTGGTGGGCTGCAGTCCATGGGGTCGCTAAGAGTCAAGAGTCGGTAGGACTGAGCGACTTCACTTTCACTTTTCACTTTCATGCATTGGAGAAGGGAATGGCAATCCACTCCAGTGTTCTTGCCTGGAGAATCCCAGGGACAGGGGAGCCTGGTGGGCTGCCGTCTATGGGGTTGCACAGAGTCAGGCATGATTGAAGCGACTTAGCAGCAGCAGCAGCAGTAGACACTTATGGGGCTTTCCAG
>NW_011491015.1:465418-470000 GCF_000754665.1 Bison bison bison | reverse complement strand
ATGGCAATCCACTCCAGTGTTCTTGCCTGGAGAAGACAGGGACAGGGGAGCCTGGTGGGCTGCCGTCTATGGGGTTGCACAGAGTCAGGCATGATTGAAGCGACTTAGCAGCAGCAGCAGCAGTAGACACTTATGGGGCTTTCCAGGTGGTGAAGTTGTTAAGAGACACAGGTTCGATCCCTAGGTCTGCAAGATCCCCTGGAGTAGGAAATGGAAACTCACCCCAGTATTCTTGCTTGGAAAATTTCATGGACAGAGGAGCCTGATGGGCTACAGTCCATGGAACCAAAAAGAGTCAGACACGACTGAGCAACTAACACACACACAGACACTCATGAGAGAAGGACTTTGTTGTGACTCAGAGTTGGGTCTAGGTCAGACTCTGCTGGGCTCCTCTCAGAGGCTCACATTTTATTTTGGGGAAATAGGATTTAATCGCAGTAATGAACATCAAAGGCAGCTTATGAGGAGTATGAAGCCGTAAAAGAGAAAGGAAGACCTGATTGGCAGGACCCAAAGGAACATTCTCTCCTCCAGCTCCCAAGGAGCCAACGGGAGACAGAGAAGCTTGGTCAAACCCTCGCCTTGTGCAGAGGTGAAGATGAGGCTCAGTGGATTAAGCATCTTCCCAAGGCTGTCTGTCTACCGGGGTCCCTTCCCCCAGCCTGGCACACGCTGTTACTTTCCCCCTGCCTCCCCCCGCCCCCCGCTGGGCCATCATTCCCTCTAGCAGGGCTCAGGGAGAGTGAATTGCAGCTTTTCCCTCTTAAATCGATAAAATCCACAAACCTCATTAGACCCTGAGGAATTATGCCAGATTCTGCCAGCGAGGCTGTGCCTTGGGGTGGGGTGTGTCAATCAAATACTGCTATTCTCCAGGGCTGCCTTCCAAGGTGACTCTTGGAGGTAGCTTTTGACTATGTTCGTTTGGCTATGTTCGTCCGTTCATTCTGCCCCACCTGGACAGGTGTGCGGCTTGCTGGGGGCTCCTGGCCTTGGTTCCCCCCTTCCATCTTGCACAGTGTCTTCATCTCTGTGTGGATGTGGAATTCTGCCCCTTGGTCTGCCTCCCCTCTACCTGCAATCTGGCTGCTTAGTGATGATACAGCTTCCTAGCAATACCTCTTTGCTGGGTCCCTCTGACTTTTGATTTCCTCGCCAGGGGTCTGGCTATTCCCTACTGCCTACACTATCGAGGGTGTAGCCCAGTTTTACCATCAGGAGCTCCCCAGGCCCCTGCCCCAGCATCTAGTGGCTAATGCTTGGTGTGAGTGAGTGCAGTGTAATTTTGTGGCAAACCTGACTTTGCTGATGGGGGCCACGGGGGTGGCAGAGACTGGGAGCCCCCTCTGTGCAGCCCCAGGAGTCCCCTTGGGCTTGCCACGCCTCCTGACAGGGTCTTGTCTTCAGGTTTTTAATCACCACCCTTTCCCATCATTAGGAAGGACATTAAATCAGGCTGGCTGATTGCCAAGGTGATGCTGGCCCTTCCAGACCGGAGGGGGAGAGGGCCATTCTCTTTTCAAGTTGTCAGTCTTGTCTTTTTTCCTGGACCAACTCTGAAAACGAGGACAAAACACAGACAAAAACAACCAACACGTTGAGCTGACCAACGAAGCCCAGAAGAGGGGAGGGAGGGGGCCCAGGCTCATCAATAGCGCTTTTGTCTGTTGGGGGCTTTTTAACACTCTCGCTCTGAGCAAATAAAGACTTTGCTTTCTAAGCATCAAACTCTAAATGGGCTCAAAAATTATGGAGGAATTTTTCTGGCCGTAATTAAGCTGTCCCCAGATTCAACAGGTTTAAAGCCCTGAAAAATTTCAAGCCTCTGTGTCAGAGATATTCTGGGCTTGAGCCAAAGCAGAGGGCAGGGGCAGTTCATCAGGACCCCGTCCTTGTGAGCAGGTGGGCACCCGCGCTGTGTCTGGCTGCCTGGGGCCTGTTCTGCTGAGCCGGAGGTCAGGGCCTGTGCGGATGTGCTGTGGTCTCCTCTGGCCCGCTATGGTTGGCCTGAACAGAGGGCTTGGGCACTGTCCTTCTTCGGGAGTCTGATGGAAGACCCACGGAGCAGCAGTCAGGAAGGCGAAAGGAGATGAGGCCTGGGAAGAAGTGGGGCCGGGGTCCTCAGGCCCTGCTTGACCCCATCTTGAGCTGTAGAAGGCATTTTTAAAATCCGGCTGCACTGGGTCTTAGTTTTGGCACAGGGGCAGAGCTTCACTGTGGCACACGGAGTCTCCAGCTGTGGCACACTGGCTCGGTAGTTTCACTGTGTGGACTTAGTTGCTCTGTGGCGCAAGGGCTCTTAGTTCCCTGACCAAGGATCGAACCCACGTTTCCTGCATTGCAAGGTGGATTCTTAACCACTGGACCACCAGGGAAGTCCTTGTAGAAGGGTTTTTGAAGGACTTGATGCGATCAGGTGTGCTTCCTGGAAAGCTGAGTCTGGCAGAGGAGGAGATGCAGAGGGCACCAGCTTGGAGGCCAGTGGAACAGCCCAGGCAAGAGAGGATGGGGCTCTAGATCAGAGACGGAGTAGGAACTTCAAAGCTATGTAGTTCAATCCCGGGTCGGGAAGATGCCTGGAGAAGGGAATGGCAACCCACTCCAGTATGCTTGCCTGGAGAATTCCATGGACAGAGGAGTCTGGCAGGCTACAGTCCATGGGGTTGCAAGAGTTGGACACAGCTGAGCCATACATGCCACACACACAGGGGTTCCACTAGATTCACAGTTTGGAATTGGACCAGGGAGTGGAAGCTGTGTCAGCAAGGGCTCCCAAGAAGCTGAATCCTGGATGGATGGATGCTGGTGCCACTCACTGATAGAGGGGACCGTGGTGGGCAGGGGGCAGCAGGGCTGAAGTGGCAAAGTACAGGCTGTGTGTGAGTGTGAGTGTGTTTCTGGGTCTGAGGTGTGTGTATGCTAATGATGTGCCTAGTTTGTGGTCACTTTAATAGAAGAAAGTGAGGAAAGCAGAATTTTATCCTTGATTAGCCATCAAATATCGGCAACTGGGGACTTCCCTGGTGGCTCAGATGGTAAAGGATCTGCCCACAATGGGGGAGACCTGGGTTCGATCCTTGGGTTGGGTAGATCCCCTGGGGGTAGGCATGGAAACCCACTCCAATATTCTTGCCTGGAGAATCCCATGGACCGAGGAGCCTGGCAGGCTACAGTCCATGGGGTGGCAAAGAGTCTGACTTGGCTGAGTGACTAAGCAGAGCACTATGGGCATATTAGAGAGGAATGAGAAGGAGACAGTGTCTACTTAATCTCTTGTTTTTGTGTAGCTTTTTAAAGTCTTTCTTTTTTTTTTTTAATGTGGACCATTTTTAAAGTCTTTGTGGAATTTGTTACAATATTGCTTCTGTTTTTTATATTTTTGGGGGCCACGAAGCATGTGGGATCTTAGCGACTAGACCAGAGATTGAACCTGTCACCCCCCTGCATTGGAAAGGGAAGTCTTAGCTGCTGGACTACCAGGGAAGTCCTCCTTCCCTGTAGATTTTGACCGAGCTTCCCATGCGTTTTCCTGTTCTGTCTCTCACACACCTGGAGGCAAGTGTTGTTGTCACAGTTTTGAGAGGGCTACTGGGAGCGGCAAAGGGCTTTGTCCAGGACGGCAGACAGGACCACGATCTGGGTGAGCAGATTGTCCGGCTTGGGGACTGAGCCTGGGCAGAAGACACTTTTCTAGGTACCAGACGGTGCTGAGCTGACCCTGAGATGAGGGTGGAAGGTTCAATGCCTTCCCCTCCACTCCTGCGGATTCTCTCCTCCCTGGGGTGGGACCGAATGGACCCAGCTGAGCTGAAACGCACACACAGCAGTCCCAGCATTTCCACCCGATGCTTACGTGGCAAGTTCTGGTGCTGCCAGCCTGGCGTGGGCAGGTCTGGTGCCTGCCCCCGCCCTCCCAGGCTCCAGCCCTGGCCAGCGAGGGCTGGGCACTCATTGCCATTCTAAGGAGACCAGTGTCCTCTCCTCTCTGGAGGGCCCTGTCTGGAGGCATTTGTCTCTGCCTGCTGCTGTGTGTGACCTGAAAGCCTGGGTACAGATGCATCTGAAAGCCTGAGCATCCACCTTCCAGCTCAAGGTCGCCTGCCTTCCTCAGCTGACTTGGGCAGCTGGCCCCTTGGCTAACGTCCTTGGTCTTGGTCCTGTCCTTCTCAGAGTCTAGCTCCCTTCTCTTCACTCTCAGGCCTCAGCCCCCAGGTGAGGAAGGTTGGGCAGAGTCTAGTAGATTCCACTGATGCTTAGATCGACTGTCTAAGCTGGTTGTCACGAAGGGGTCTGAAGACCACACCACTGAGTTTTCCAGTGCCGAGCACAAGTCAGGAGCGTGCTCCCCAGGGCACCTTGGCTGGTCCTTCTCCAAGGGACCGAAGGTCTTGGGATTACAGGATGGTCTTTGAGCTGTGGCAGCGATGGCGTCAGGTTCCCTAGTACCTTGGAACGTCCCCTTCTGCTCCTGATGTGTGGAATGCCTCCTGGCGAAGGGTCTTTCTCCCTCATCTCCTGTCAGGCGGCTGAGGACTTCTCCATCTCTCATCCTCAGTCCTCAGTCTCAGCGAGGCTCTTG
>NW_011491015.1:464285-465285 GCF_000754665.1 Bison bison bison | reverse complement strand
CTCTTGGAGGTCTGTTTCTGTCAGGCCGCATGTTGCACGACTGCAAGGCCTGTGCTCACCCAACTCCAAGACAGAAGGAAGAGCCAGGAGTCGGTGGCAGAGACACCTATGGTTTCACAGGTTGGGGAGCTTACACCCAGCTTTCTGAAGCAGGGTCCTGGAGCTGCCTCCACTGTGTTCCGCTGACAGAGAGGCTGTCAGGCTGGCAGGACACGGTGGCAGTCGTTGGGGATGCCCCGTTGGACGGGGCATTTACCAATTACAGGGGGAACTGATATCAGGTTGGCTCACCGGTTACCAGGGAAACCAGCAGAGGGGCACGCCCCTCACCGCCTCTTTGATAAGCGTAGTGGAGAGTTCTGATATATAGCTGGGACAATCTTAGCTGGGGCCTGGGGCAGGTCAGTCAGGGGAGTAGGTATTGGTGAAGCAGGTGCTGATCGAGCAGGGAGAGTACACACAGCAAGAGAGCAACCAGCTTGAGTAACCTGCCCATAATTTCACATTGTGGTCTTTTTATTCTAATTAATTAGTTCATCTTTAGTATTTATTTTTAATTGTTGAAAATTAAGTGTATACTCTTTTAAAATATTTTTTTTTTTTTTGACGCAGACCAGTTCTTAAAAGTCTTCAGTGAATTTGTTACAATGCTGCTTCTGTTTGGGTTTTTGGGCCTCAAGACGTGTGGGCTCTTAGATCCCCAACCAGGGATCAAATCTGCACCCGCAGCACTGGGAGCTCAGAGTCTTAAACGCTGGACCGCCAGGGAATTTCCTCAAGTATAGTTGATGTACCGCAGTTTAGTCTTTACTCTAGGAAGTTTTATTAGTCTTTATTCTAATCATCACACGTCGTGATGATTATAAAATCTGACCTTGGAAGAATCCTTAGCTGGGCCTAGGCAGTGGCTAGAAGTCTTAGAATGGAAGCTGGGCATTAAGAAATGAGCTATTCAACCTGTGACATTTTTCAGTGGGGGAAATGGAGGCACAGAAGGGGG
>NW_011491015.1:453585-464185 GCF_000754665.1 Bison bison bison | reverse complement strand
TCTGTGCGTGTGTGCTCAGTTGCTGCAGTTGCGTCCGGCTCTTCGTGACCCCGTGGGCCATAGCCCGCCAGGCTCCTCTATCCGTGGGATTCTCTAGGCAAGAATACTGGAGTGGGTTGCCATGCCCTCCTCCAGGCGGTCTTCCTGACCCAGGGACAGAACCCAGGTCTCCTGCACTGCAGGCAGATGCTTTACCGCCGAGTCACTCGGAAGGCCGTGGAGGGGCACACACACACGTGAACCACTGTCGTCACTCGCGATGGCTGCAATGTTGGCCCCAGCCCAGCTCAGAGGGGCTGGCAGCCGGATCTCGGGTGGATGGGTGAGCACGGGGCTGTGAGCGTGTCCCGGACAGGCTCCCTTTGGGCCTTGCGTGAATTCAGTCCCTGCTCATGACTGTCTGCGTGGCAGGCGTGACAGCCATGAGGCTTGGCACAGGGAACCAGGGCCGGACCCACAGGGTCTGGCTCCTACAAGATGTTCTGGTGGATGCCATCTCTGAGTCAGGACGGCCAGTGTTCCAGAGCCGGGGAACCTGGGCTCCCAGGACACTGCAAGGGGTCCTCATTGCGAAAGTCTGCCGGAGGGGAAAGACTCGCTCATTTTTCCGATGGTGTTACACCAAATGTAGGTGCAATGTGCTCTGAGCAAAATGATCCTAATAAAGTCAGACAGGGACTTGTTAGCCGATAGAGGAGGCCGCCTTCCCTCCTCTGTTTTCCCTGTTGTGGGCTCAGCCTTAGAATCCTGCCCTGCCCCGTAATTTGGAAGAACAGCAGTAACAATGACAACCAATGCCAGTTGTATCCGCAGGGAGAGTCCTAGGAGGTGAACTCTAATTATCTAAATTTGACTCCGAGGGGGATTCGAGGTTTACAACCCCGTGTTCTCTGCCACAGAAAGCACTGCTGCTAATGTCTCTTTTTGCTGAGGGTGTGGCTTGCAGCAAAGTGCCCCATGGCCAATTTCAGGTGATTCCCAGAACTGTGCTGTTTGCCAAAACCCACTCAGAGAGTTCATTGTATCTCAGGGTGGTGGTGTTTGGGAGGGCTACTTCTAGAAACTTCTTAGAGTTGCCATGCTTCGTGAAGGAAAGTTTAAGCTTTCTCCCAAATTACGTTTCCATCAAGAAGCATCTAGTTCTTGCACTCTCTTACACTTAATCACACCAGCTTTCCCATGAGGAGTGTGGGTGTGTGTCCTACTTAGTGGCATGCGTACGTGCTAAGTTGCTTCAGTCATGTCCAACTCTTTGTGACCCCGGGGACTGGAGCCCCCAACCTCTCTGTCCATGGGATTCTCCTGGCAAGAATAATGGAGTGGATTGCCATTCCCTTCTCCAGAGTAAAGTGACTTTTAAAAATGGCTTTTATGTTCCTTCACAAGAGTTCCTGCTACCTTAGGACCAGAGGAGACCCAGGACACCAAGGGTAATTGGGGCAGCCTCACCAGCTAAGTGCCTCCCTCCTGCTTCTAAGGCTTCCACATTCTAGATCTGCATCTCAGCAAAATTACAGGTAACGGCCAGAAACAAGGGTTGAATTTGGGTGTCATGGTCAGGCAGGCTTGCATTTAAATCTAGGCTTTGCCTTGTTGCTAGTGCAGCTATGTGTGCATGACCTAACCACCGAACAGTAAATTCTCTGCAGCACAAAGGACTTGCCCAAACGCCACAGCTAGGAAACTTCAGCCCAGCTTCAATCTGTGTTAGATCGCCTTAAGGTGACCCCTGCCCTGGAACTGAATTCTTGCTCAAGTAAGTGCAATGTTGTCAAATTGCAAAATCCACATTGTCCCAATCCACCCTTCCAAACCATTTCCAGTAATTCTCCACTCATCCCCTTCTTGGAGAAGATAATGGCACCCCACTCCAGTACTCTTGCCTGGAAAATCCCATTGGCGGAGGGGCCTGGTGGGCTGCAGTCCATGGGGTTGCTAGGCGTCGGGCACGACTGAGCGACTTCACTTAATTTTTTCACTTTCATGCATTGGAGAAGGAAATGGCAACCCACTCCAGTGTTCTTGCCCGAAGAATCCCAGGGACGGGGGAGCCTGGTGGGCTGCCGTCTATGGGGTCGCACAGAGTCGGACACCACTGAAGCAACTTAACAGCATCCCCTTCTGTAATTGCTCATTTTCCCAATAACCCACCTGGTTCTTTCTTTCTTACCTCTTTTCATTTCCTATAACCTCCTTTTCTGACTCCCTCTCTGTTCTCCATTAACCTCAGTTATCTTTGTTTTAGGCGGAGCTGACCTGTTTGCGGTGGAGTCTCTCTCCTCTATGCAGAAGTCTGAATAAAATCTGTCTTGCCATGAGTAAGACATGTCCAGCTCCATTTTTCTTTGACGAGACTTGGCTTCCTGACCTGGAAAATGGAGATATGAGTGTTCTTCTTCTATACGTTACTCTGTGATTATGACTATACTCACAGTAACAGGTTGTGGCCATTTGGACTGTCTCCTAAAGCAGAAACCACACTTGTTAAACGTGCAAATGTGATTTGCATTCAGTTGATGGTGAACTGAATAAGAGAAAGACTCCCAGGTACACAAAAGCAAAAGCAGCAGTTGAAAGTGGAACCGTTTATCTTAGATTGGGACTTGAATCCATGTGGCTGGGACTTGAACCCAGCTTAAACCCAGAGGGCCTGGTTTCAAGACCCAATGAAGCTCAGGTTCTTGGTCTATCATTGCAGAAAGAATTCAGTGAGAGACAAAGTGATAGGTAAGAAATGGATTTATTTGAAGAGGAACACACTCCATAGACAGAGTGTGGACCATCTCAGAGGGTGAGTCTGGCCACCTCAAAATGTGGTGTGGTTAGTTTTTATGGGCTGGGTAATTTCATAGGCTAATGAGTGAGAGGATTATTCCAGCTATTTTGGAGAGGGGGTGGAGATTTCCAGGAGTTGGGCTACTGCCCACTTTTTGGTCTTTTGGTGGTACCTTGGAACTGTCATGGTGCCTCTGAGTATATCATTTAGCTTACTGATAGAAGATCAAGGTCTAATCAAAGTTGAATTGTCTGCCATCTGGGACCCATTGATTCTAATTGGTTTATATTATATCTCTGGGCTATGTCGTTCTTTCAGAAGTTGTGCCCTGCTACCTTCCCTCCTGTTTCAAAAGCATCTTTACATTTGCCTGCTGCGAAGGAGAATGTGAGTCTATTAAAGAGTGGACAGTGTATGCAAGACAGACTAGCGGAAGAGGGGTGGGGTGGAAGTGGGGGCTAACGAAGCAGAAAAGAGGTGGGAATGTTCAGGATTAGGTTGGAAAGGGTCCTGTAAGATTGAGCAAGTGCTTAGATTTCATTTTTTAGCCAGCAGGAGAGTTGAAACTGTTGTAGTCACGCATTCCGGGAAACAAACTCACTCAGAAGGACAATGCAGATAGTGGAGTGCAGTGTATTACACCGGCGGGCACGAGGCAGAGTCTCCTCTTAGCCGAGGACCCCGACCAGTTTTTGTGAAAACCTTATATACCCTAAGTGTACGTGCCCAAACCCACCTCCCCAAATTCCCTGAAACTAGTCTGAACAAAGGAAAAGAAAGATACAGTCAAAGTTAACCTGTGATTCGTATGCCTTAGGCCTAGGTAGTTAACAGTGGACAATTATCAATAGGCCTGTGGTCATACCCCAATAAGCATAATAGAATTTATGATTCTATTCGGTTACACACATAATTAGGGTATTTTTTTTTTAGGGATGGAGAGTCTAGGTAGGAGCCCTGGGGCTCTTCCACCTGGAGTGCGGGGGCATTTCTGATTTTCCAGTTTGTATGTCGTTTCCATAGATACAGGGCATATAGCTCAAAGTCCACAGTCCAGTCCAAGATGGAGTCCTGCTTTCAAGATGGAACCTGTTTTGTCTGTTTCCTCCTTCAAAACCACAGGGTGAGTTTTGCCAGCCAGGACAGGGTATTTGGTGTAAGGCTGGGAGGTATGGGGACCAGGTGTGGGAGTGGTGAGGAAGATTTAGCAGAAAGTGCAAACCACAAGGCAGAAAAGAGATGAATCTGATTACATTCAAACAACTGATTACATCAAGTCACCATGGACAAAGTTAGACGGCAGAATGGGAGAGGATGTATCTAGGATATGCAAGGAATCTTCAAATCAGCAGGAAGAAATTAGCAAGTCTTAACAAAATGAGGGGAGGATATGAACAGATACTTGTCAGAAGAATCCCCCCACCCTAAGTAATAAACACATCAGGAGGTGCTTCATGTCATTAGAAACCAGTTAGATGAAAATTAAACAACAATAAAATATCCCTTTATGTCTGTTAGACTACACTATATATCTGTTAGGAAGCTGGATAATGCCAGGTGTGGTGGGGTGGGAAATACATGTGCCTTCCCCACTGCTGGGAGGAAATTGGACTGGGGAACAAGCTAACTGAGTATGCACACACCTTGGGAGCTGGTTCGTAGCTGTAGCTGGAGGTTTGAACGAAGACGTTCACTGCAGAGTTATCTGTCATGGTAGAGGGTTGTCCCTCAAGCTAGAAAACCAGGCTGGCAAAGTGCTGTGGGTACGGATGAAGTTCAACATCCAAATGGTGGAAACAGATCCCATATACGACAGCAGCAGAGCTGGACCTTAAGAACATAATGAGAACTCTCTGCTTCATTTAGGAAGCAAAATGAAACATTAAACAATGCCATTTGCATAAATGAAAAGTATATGCATGCAAATATGTACAGCTTTTAAGGAATATGTACAAAACACTGTAAGTTAAACAGGACAAAATAACTGCCTGTAGGCAGGGAGGAGGCAAATGGTAGTGAGGAATGGAGCTGAAAGGGAATAAATAGTAAGAGTGGAAGCTTTCAAGGGTAGAGGTGATCACACGCCATGGGCTGAGACGCGAGATAATTTCAGTACACTTGAGATTAAAACAAACAAGCAAAAACGACCATCATTTTGAGGAAAAGGATTTCCTTTTATTCGTGTATGTGCTTTAATGGGCCCTGGCAGGATGCCACACATGCTTAAATAGTTAATAGTTTTAATAATAATCCCCTATAATATTTATAGGGTCTTCAGAGCCCTTGCCCAAAGGTGGACCCATTTGAGTGTTATGTGTGTGTATGTGTGAATGTTAAGTCACTTCAGTCGTATCTGACTCTTTTCGACCCTCTGGACCTTAGCCTTGTAGCCTGCCAGGCTCCTCTGTCCACGGGATTCTCCAGGCAAGAATACTGGAGTGAGTATCTTCCCAACACAGGGATAGAACCTGCATCTCCTGTGGCTCCTGCATCACAGGCAGATTTTTTGCCACTGAACTACTGGGGAAGCCCTTGAGTGTTATGACAACTATATAAATATAGTCGAACAGTAGAGGTATTTTTGGAAAATGAAGAGATAGAGCCTTGGATGGGTAGAGTGACTCGTCCCGAGTCACACAGCTGGGAAGGGGCAACACTGTGAGTCAGACCTGGGACTCGGGTCCCCTGTTGCAGGGCCTCAGGTTCCAAGGAGCATCACTGCACCAAACGGGAAATCTTTGCTTCTTTGAGGAAATGAGAATGGAAAATGTCACTTGGCTGGGATTTTTTTTTCTGTTTCCACTGCTTTTCTTTTCATTTAGATTTTTTTTTTGTTTGTTTTGGTTATTGTCGATGGAGAAATTTTCTTTTTCATTGGACATCCTAAATCTGTGGTTGTTACCTTGCTAACATGCTGTAGTGGGTTTAGCAGAACTGCTAGAAGATATTTTAAATTTATAAGCATCTTTATTATTTTTTTAATTTAAAAATAATTTATACTGCAGTGAAACCCACCTTTATCCTACCATCCAGAGATTGGTTACCACTTTTAAGAGTTTAAATGAAATTCTCCTACATTTTTTTTCCCCTCTAAGAAATTGAAAGTTGAATCTCCTTCTGCAAGGAGGAAAAGAAATGAAATCTGCGATTGGGTTAGAATCTTGGTGGCAGTAATTCTGAGGAGTTGGGTCCAGCTTAGGCATGTTGGAACATATGCCTCCTGAAGCTGGAGATTCAGAAATTGTTGACTTTTTGCCTTCACAAAGGAAATTTACATTTTTAGATGCGGCTGGGCTCCAAGGACGGAAGTTGAATTCCCTGGAGGGTAAGGCTCTGAATATCTCAGACACATGTGAAGTCAGAACAGTTGTGAATTTGCCTGAAGAGAATTCCAGACTTTGGCTGCTTGTTACAAATTTAGCTCAGCCTCTAAGAAGCATTCCCACTTAAGAGCGATTCTTGGTTGTAGAATTTGATTCCCTGTGGAATTTCCCAAGTGTAGTTAAATAGGCACTGTGGTTTTTAGACAGTGGGACAACAGATTTGCTCAAGATCTCCTCTGTTGTTATGATTTGAGGGTAACTTAGGTGGTATTATGGATATCAGTTGGTTTTGAATTTTACCTGCAAAGCATACTCATCCTTTAGCTTCTGGTGGGAAAAAAAAAAAAAAATGAAAGTATTAGTTGCTCAATTGTGTCTGACTCTTTGTGACCCCATGGACTGGAGCCTGCCAGGCTCCTCTGTCCATGAGATTCTCCAGGCAAGGATACTGGAGTGGGTCGCCGTTTGTTGTCTTTGGTATTTGTACCCAGTTTTTTTTTCTTGTTTCTCACCTGTATTGGGTTGAATGGTCTCCTCCCACTTGGAAATGTGACTCCTGCTCAGAATGTGGCTTTATGTGGCAACTAGGTCTTTGTAGGTTTAACAGTTAAGACCAGGTCATACTGGATCTGGGTGGGCCCTAATCCAATGACTGATGTCAATAGAAGGTCATGTGAAGACACAGAAAAACATGAGGCAGAAAATAGAATGATACAGCAAAACTGAGTACCTCTAAAGCCTAAATTCTTCTACTGAATTTATGATTAACCTCTCTATCCAAGGGCTTCCCTGGTGGCTCAGATGGTAAAGCATCTGCCTGCAATGCGGGAGACCTGGGTTCAGTTCCTGGGTTGGCAAGTTCCCCTGGAGAAGGCAATGGCACCCCACTCCAGTACTCTTGCCTGGAAAATCCCATGGATGGAGGAGCCTGGTAGGCTACAGTCCATGGGGTCACAAAGAGTCGGACACAACTGAGTGACTTCACTTTCTCTATCCAAAACTTTATTCCCTTTCTTGTCCCATCACTATTCCCCTCAAAATTGAAGAGAATCAAAGAAAAGAGGAGATTGAAAATGAGCAGAACCCTGGAGGGGTCTCTCGGTTACAAAAGTCTCACTGTATTCCCTGTTTCTCCTTTGCAGAAAAAGACTCCAGTTTCCTAGTCTTTCCTTGAATTCCAAAGAGCAGGCTCATGCAGTTATTAAGTAAGGAAGTAAGGGAGTGCAGAGGAAAAGGAGAGGCAGTCAAACAAGACAAGTAATGCAATAGATCAGCATTAAAGCAGGGTCCCAGTTCTCCTTAAGGGACGTGCATAACAATCTGACAGAAGGCTCTGAGTTATTCTTCAGGATCTAAGACCCCCCCTGCCAAGTGGAGGATAGTGGCAACCAAGCAGAAGCATGGATACGCCAGACTGGATGGAATCAGCAGGTTGATGACTTGAGTTTCCTGGAACACCACCCTGTGCCCCCATCACCAACCAATCAGAAGAAAGGCATGCATCCTGTTGCCCTCACCCCAAACACAGTCTTTAAAAGTGCTTTCCTGAAAACCATCAGGGGGTTTGAGTCTTTTGAGCCTAAGCTGCCCTTATTCCTTGCTTGGTGCCTGCAATAAACACTGCACTTTCTTTTCTTTTTATGTTTATTTTGATGTGGACCTATTGCTTCTGTTTGATGTTTTGTTTTTTTTGCTGTGAGTCATGTGGGATCTAGGTCCCTTAGGTCCCTGAGCAGGGACTGAACCCGAATCCCCTGTAATGGAAAGTAATGTCTTAACCACTGGACCACCAGGGAAGGGCCAAGGCTGCAGTTTCCTTCACCATAACCCGGCGTCCGTAAATCCACTTTTTTGCATGGCGGGTGAGCAGACTCCAAGTTTGGTCCAGTAACAACAGTTCCAAGTGAAAGAACCCCAGGGACTGCTGGTGACCACCAGCAGCCGGGAGAGAGGCTAGAACAGTCTCCCTCACAGCCTCCAGGGGAAACCAACCCTGTTGACACCTTGGCTTTGGTCCTCTGACCTCCGGAGTTGGGAGAGAATAAATTTCTACTGTCTATGCCACCCAGTTTGTGGTACGGTGATATGACAGCCTTAGCAAACCAATATATCACTCTTCTACTCTGTCAAAGTGATTGGGTGGCCTGCCTCCAGGGCAATGCGTCACACAGGACTGAGCAGGTTGTAGCAATTTACTCAGGGACAGGTGCATCTCTCAATCTGTCAGAAAGAGTCACCTCCGGGGCTTTTTCTGGATTGTTCAGGAAAGAGGATCTCTTTTTCGGCCAGGTCAGTCAACCTGGAGCCGCTAGAGATAGTTTTTGTCACCAAATGCTGAGAGCCAGCCCAAGAATGAAGCTGATGGGAGGAAAGAGGTGGAGAGACAAGTTCCTGACAATATCGTGTGGACACCTTGATCCAGCTATGCCTGAATCCCACTGGACTTTTCAGTTTAAGTTAGTTAGTGTTAGTCACTCAGTTGTGTCTGATTCTTTGTGACCCTACAGACTGTAGCCCAGCAGGCTCCTCTGTCCATGCGATTCTCCAGAATACTGAAGTGGGCTGCCATTCCCTTCTCCAGGGGGTCTTCCCAATCCAGGGATCAAACCCGGATCTCCTGCATTGCAGGCAGATTCTTGACCTTCTGAGCCACCAGGGAAGCTCTTCAGTTAAGGGAGATGTGATATCCTTTTAAGCCTGTGGAACTGGGGTTCATGTCGACCATGATCAAAGGATTCTGACTGTAATAGTCGTTTAGAGATAAGCATTCAATGCTCATGGTCTTGAATGATTTTTCCCCAGAAACTCTAAATGGTTTGTAGTTGCGTTTGCTCTGGAAGATAGGAAAATGAAAAACTAACACAGGGAACGAGGTAACTAACATTTATTGAATGTCTGCTATGTAATAAGCCCCATCCTGGCACCCCACTCCAGTACTCTTGCCTGGAAAATCCCATTGACGGAGGAGCCTGGTGGGCAGAAGTCCACGGGGTCGCTAAGAGTCGGACACGACTGAGGGACTTCACTTTCACTTTTCACTTTCATGCATTGGAGAAGGAAATGGCAACCCACTCCAGTGTTCTTGCCTGGAGAATCCCAGGGACGGGGGAGCCTGGTGGGCTCCCGTCTATGGGCTTGCATAGGGTCAGACACGACTGAAGTGACTTAGCAGTATTTTAAAGATTTTTAATTTTAACTCATTAATAACAAAACCATCCTAAGTTTTGGTGCCCATAAGTTACAGAGGCATTCCTGAGACTCAGAGAGCCATTCGAATCCATTTGATTCTGAAACTCCTGCTGTCACATGGCTCCTTGGAACTAATGATGTAACTGAGCCTCAGACTCTCCCCAGACACCCTTACAGAGTCTGTATCTTGCTTTATGGAAGGCATAGCCTGGCCTTGAGCTCCACTCACTCACTCAGGAGCTTAGTGATCTGTTGCCCTGGGGAGTCAGTGATTATTATTCCATCTTGCAATCAAGGAAACAGGGGCTCCCAGAGTTAAATACCTTTCTCAAAGTCGTGCAGTCAAGAATGGCCTGGGAAATATCTGAAACTAGTTGTGCTGAGCCCTTGCTATTCAGAGCGTGGTCCAAGGACCAGCAGCCTAAGAATCACCTGGCGGCTCGTCAGAAATGCAGAATCCGAGACTTCCCTGGTGGTCTAGTGGTTAAGACTCTGCCTTGCCGTGGGGGAGACATGGGTTTGATCCCTGGTCGGGGAACTAGGATCGCACACACCGCTGGGCAACCAAGCCCACGCACCATAGCTACTGAAGCCCATGCTCTGTAACAAGAGAAACCTGGGCACCTCAAGAAGAAGCCCCAAACCCAGGCATCACAGCTAGAGAGAAGCCTCCATGCGCTGCAACTAGAGAAGGCCCGTGCATCCCAACAAAGACTCAGTACAGCCCCCCAAAAAAATTTTTTTTAAAGCAGAATCTCAGTATCACCCAGAAACATAGAAGCAGACTGTGTTAGAATATCCTACTGCCCTGTGTAACCATTATAATTCAGAGCTCAGAAGTCTCCATGGCGGCCCTGCAGGTGGGGACCCTCACAGGCTGTGTGCCCAGCTGAGCCACATACCCGGGCCTGCATCCTCACCACCCGGGCCCAGCTGGAGGGCCAGCTGCTTCCGCCACCAGGGATTAGGCCCGGAGAGCTTCCCACAGCGGCTCCCCGGATTCTTTGCTAAGCTGCTTTGGGAACAAAGGGCCTGCGGAAGGTCCGTGGTGCTTTTGGAAGGGAGGGGATAAAAGTGGGCGCCGCACCTGTCATGAGAAACGTGGGAACAGCCCCGTGCCAGGAGAGGCGGGCAGGAACGTTCCAACACGGCTGCCTTGTAACCAGGCTGCCGTGCGTCCGTGCCCCCTGGGTCAGGAGCTGCTGCGGCTTACTGACGTCTGGGGCTCTGCCTGGGGCTCTGCCTGCCACCTCATCAGCCGGCATTGCGACCACCTGGAGGGGCATAGGTGCTGGGCTGTCAGTGCTGGGAC
>NW_011491015.1:443796-453485 GCF_000754665.1 Bison bison bison | reverse complement strand
GGGAGCCAAGTTAGAACGCTGACTGTGACTCACACGGCCCAGGGGTCAGCCCAGGCCTCGGGCTCCTGTTTCCTGCTTATACTCAGAGAGATTCTCTGATGGCACAGAGCAGCCTACGCAGAAGGGGGAGTCATTCCCTGATTGTCGACGCTTTCAGGGACGATAGGAAGGATCACTCTGTGATCCATTCCTAACAAGCTTCCAGGGGCCGCTGCTGCTGGTCTAGGGACCGCACTTTGAGAAGGAGGGATTAGGATGGAGGTAGGAGAATTCTCTCACTTCTGGGCCTTTGCTTGTCCAATGTGGGAGATAGCAGTGTCTGCAGGGGGCGTCACATCCAGTCATCATAAACGACCAGTGGAGCTCTCCTGGCCTAAAGCCCAGGCTCTCAGCTCTGCTTGTACTTTGGAACCATCTGAGGAGTTTTACAGGGCTTCTCAGTGGTGAAGAATCCACCTGTCAATGCAGGAGATGCAGAAAATGCAGGTTTGATCCCTGGGTTGGGAAGATCCCTTACAGAAGGGAATGGCAACCCGCTCCAGTATTCTTGCCTGGGAAATCCATGGACAGAGGAGTCTGGCAGACTACAGTCCACGGGGTCACAAAGAGTTGGACAGGACTGAGTGACCGGGCAACTGAGCACGCAAACGTGGGGAACTTTACAAACTATCAAGGCAGGGGTTCCTTCTCCAAAGACATTCTTTTGTTCTTTTAAATCTTTATTAAATTTGCTACAATGTTGCTTCTGTTTTATGGGGGAGAGGTTGTTGGTTTTGTTTTTGGCCAAGAGGCATGTAGGATCTTAGCTTCCTGACCAGGGACTGAACTCGCACCGGCTGCATTGGAAAGCGAAGTCTTAACCACTGGACCACCAGGGAAGTCTGCGTCCTGATGAAACATTTGGAAGAAACTGTTCAAGGTGTGTTCTGGGCATGGGGATGGTTAAGGCTCTACAGGGATTTCTATGTGCAGTTGAGAACCATGGTCCTGAAGCAGTCCTGGTGGAAGAAATGGCAAACATCTCCCTAATTTTTGGAACATTTGAGATACTTTACGCCCATTCTCCGTGGACCTGAGAACTCCTGTTATTGGTTGGCGAGAGATATCCAGACATCAGGAGTGTTCAGGACCTTTTGTGTCATCTTCACATTGCTAGACTGCAAATTCTTAGGACTCAGCCCAGACTTTTGGATCCAGGATCATTTTAAGAAGGTTTCCAAGTGATTCATAAGCACATTCGTGTTTGAAAAGTGCTATTCCAGAATTCCTCGGCAGTCCAGTGGTTAGGGCTCTGCACGTCCAATGCAGGGAGCCCAAGTTTGATCGCTGCTCAGGGGAACGAAGATCCTGCATGCCATGTGACATGGCAATTTTTTTTTTTTAAGTGGTGCTCTAAGGAATCTTCCTGAGAAATTAGTTCAAATATATGGGAGAAGGCAATGGCACCCCACTCCAGTACTCTTGCCTGGAAAATCCCATGGATGGAGGAGCCTTGTGGGCTGCAGTCCATGGGGTCTCGAAGAGTTGGACACGACTGAGCAACTTCACTTTCCCTTTTCACTTTCATGCCTTGGAGAAGGAAATGGCAACCCACTCCAGTGTTCTTGCCTGGAGAATCCCACGGATGGGGGAGCCTGGTGGGCTGCCGTCTATGGGATCGCACAGAGTCGGACATGACTGACGCGACTTAGCAGCAGCAACAGGGGTCCTTCATACAGAACCATATTAAAGACTTCTGGAGGTAAAAGAATTTCCAAGCATCTTAGCTTAAGGTTGGCAAACTTCTATGTATCCTTCAAAACCTTGCTCAATATCTCCCTCTTGGTTATACATTTTCTAATCTCGGATACCATTCTCTCCTCCTCCCTACTGCATCATATGCGAAGTTCTATCATTTCATTTATCATATCGCCTTACAAACACCTGCTTTTAGGTTAGCCTCATCCTGTAGGCGGTGAATTATTCTCAAGGAATAATAGCCCCGGCCAGGAGGAGGATGCTGATGGCAGCAGCAAAGGTGATAAAGGTCATGTCAGTTCCCACTTCTGGGGTCTGGTAACAGGGCTCGAGGACAGAGTTGCCTTGTGGCCGTTCTGGAACCCCCAGCACCCAGTTCTCTTCCCAGTACAAGTAGGTCCTCAGAAACATTTGTTATGGTCCCTGCTTAGCTGAATATTTGTCCATTTGCTGAGATGGACATTCTTTTTTTTTTCGTCAGTGCAGGCTCCAAAGTATTTCTGGGGGGAGCAGCAGTTCCTCTCAGCTGCTTTGGCATTTTGGGGACTCCTCACCACCCAGCTCTTGCATGGAATTTACATGAGTGTCCTCCCCTCTTCATAGCAGAGACCCATTTGTCTGGGCTGCTCACCCCAGTGTGAAAGCCATTTTGGGGTGAAATCAATTATAATGTAGGGAGAAAAAAAACTTCAAATTTTCATGGAAAATTTGAGGCAAGTGTGAAAAACATTAGGTGCTTCTTTCAAACTCTTACAAGTATGTTCTTACTTCTTTTTCTCTCTCTTGCTATTTTTTTTTTTTGCCCTTGGTAGAAATTGTGTCATGCTGCCCAACCTGCATTGACTAGAATCTCTGACACATCTCTCTGTTTAGATGCCATATCATCCCCTGGGACTCTGGGACCAAAGAAGACCCCCTAAGAGTTGAGGCTGAAGAAGAGACAGTGCTCTGGAATAGATAATATTGTCATTTTTTATGTAAGCAATTTATTTTTCATTCATTCTGAGGAATTTTTATTCATCAGTTATTAAACAACTCTGAATATTTATTAAACAAGTATTATATAGTCACTTCAATCTTTCCTGGGAAAGACTGAAGGCAAAAGGAGAAGGGGGTGGCAGAGGATGAGATGGTTTGATAGCATCACCAACTCAATAGATAGGACTTTGAGCAAAATCTGGGAGATAGGGGAGGACAGAGGAGCCTTGGGTGCTGCAGTCCGTGGGGTCACAGAGTCAGACACAACTGAGCAACTGAACGGCAACAAGTAGTCACCTGAGGGGTCAATTAATCTGCCTGCAATACAGGAGACTCAGGTTCAATCCCTGGGTCAGGAAGATCCCTGGAGAAGGGAATGGCTACCCACTCCAGTATTCTTGCCTGGAGAATTTCAGGGACAGAGGAGCTTGGTGAGTTACAGTCCATGGGGGTCGCAAAGAATCAGACACAACTGAGCGACTAGCATGCTTTCCACACCGAGACAGATGCTTCAGTGGAGACTTTGAACATGACTACTGGCTCAACAGGTGGAGAACTGGAGGGGAGGAGCTACTGAGAGAGATAACAGTTATGCAAGGTCTCCGAGGCATGAAACGACATAGCGGTTGTATCAGACTGTGGTTTAGTGTCTAAAAGAGGAAACCAGAGTGGCTGAAATTAAATGAAGGGTTACTTCTCTTCCATGAAGAAGTCCCAAAGTAGGCAGGTCAGCAGTGGTGTGGAGGTGACTTCTCACTCTCTGCTTTGGCCATCCTTGGGTGTGACTTTTATTCTCAGGGTCACAAGATGGCTGCTGGGCTTCCAGGCAGGATGTCTGTGTTCCAAGCAGAGAGAAAGAAGAGGGGACAGGAAAAAATTTATTTCTTCCATCTCAATCAGCCCTCTTGAAAGAGGCTTCTTAGTCTCTACCTGGATTTCAGGGAAGAGCTAAGCACATTGCAACCCTGAATAAATCCCAAGGTCTGTTATTAAGGATGAGGGGAGAATGGATACTGGGTAGGTTGCCATGGTATGCTTGGAGGAATGTTAAGTTCTCCATTCTCGGTATTGCCAGAGCCTAAGGTGACAGAGAGCATGTTGGGGGAAGATCATGGTACTCAGGGCAAGGGAAATATGTGTGTTCAGCTGTGTCTGACTCCTTGCGGCCCCACGGGCAGTAGCTTGCCAGGCTCTGTTGTCCGTGGGATTTCCCAGGCAAGCATATTGGAGTAGGTTGCCTTTTCCTTCTCCAGGAAGGATCTTCCCGCCCCAGGAATTGAAGCTGAGTCTCTTGCGCCTCTTGCACTGGTGGGCAGATTCTTTACCACTGTGCTACCTGCAGCAACGGAAGGCACCGGGAAATCCTCCTGCCTGAAGTTGGAAGTGATGGCGCTTAGACAACGCCTTACCTGTGAGCCTGCCCGGCAAAGTCCCTGGCGTAGAGTGTCCTGGTGTTCCCTCCCTCCATCCCTTTTCGTGATGCCTCCTTTTCTCCTTCTTCCCTACTCTTTCTCCCTGCCCCCTTCCCCAAGTGACTCTTTTCTTTCTTTTCATCCTGCTTCTCTCCTTGCAGAGTCCTCAAGATTTCGGTAGGTTACAAGAAGGAAAGGTGAATACTTTCTAGTGAGAGGTGGGGAGGAGACAGAGGGCATGCCAGGGAGTGGTGGAGAGCGAGTTTCCATGGATGGAGGAAGCCTGGGAGCCTAGAGATACTCACGTAGCAGTGGGAGGGAAAAGAGAGACAGCACTGCTTCTGGGCAGTGAAGTCACATAATTTATGCATATTTAAGAAAAGTGAGTCTGTTGGGAATGGTGCTCTTTAAATTACTTCTTAGTTATACACCCTTGGCTCAGAGGGAAGACACCCGTAAGAAATCTGCTGTTGCGTCTTTAGTGAGGGATCCTGCTGAGCCCTTGGTCCCGAGTGTCTCTCACTGCCCTTGCTTGAAATCCTAGAGGAGCCATTTCTTAACGTAGAACTGGAGAAAAACCAGTTTCCCTTTGAGAAGTTTGTAGTTTTCTTCTTCTCCATTAATGAAATTTACACAACACATCTGACTTCCATTATGTCATGGTTTCCAGGAAACACTTGAAGCAAATGGCTGGACTGCTTGTATTTCTCTTTTCTTCAGTTCTCATGTTCTGTTTCTACTGATACTTTATTTCTTGGGGGTGCGAGGCTTTATTTCACTGTGTGTGTGGTCTCCTGGCATTGAGGTATTTCTATCTGTGAAGTGTGGTGGGGAACAGAGTTCTGTTCAGTAGGTGAGAGGAGATGCACGTAGGGCCTTGCTGAGCCGATGGGTGCTCAGGAGTCTTGGCTGGGTGCAGACCCAGCGATGGTCGTGGTCCAGGTGGGAGGTGGCAGGATCGTGATGGGAGGGAAGTTTGGGTGGATCTGGGAGAAGCCCAGAGCGTGACACCTGATTGTATCAGTTTCACAGAGGGGATGGCGGCTGGGCTTGTCCAAACATGTGTCTTCACCAACTGGGGATGGAGTTTGCTAGATGGGTTCCATTCATACACTTCTTTTTAAAATAAGTTTACTTAATTATTTATTGCTGTGCTGGGTCTTCGTTGCTGCGAGGGCTTTTCTCTGGCTGCAGCGAGAAGGGACTGCTCTCTAGTTGCGGTACATGGGCTTCTCCTTGTGGTGCCTTCTCTTGTTGCAGAGCACAGACTCTAGAGCACAGGCTCAACAGATGTGACTCAAGGGCTGTAGCTGCTCTGAGGTGTGTGGGATCTTCCTGGACCAGGGATTGAACCGTGTCTCCTGCCCTGTAGGCAGATTCTTTACCACTGACCACCAGGGAAGCCCTTGTTCATACATTTCTGATCTCAGTTGAGAGTCTGTTGTTTACATACAGTAGTGGACTCTGTGATTGGCTCTTCTTATTTTCCTCTCTGTTTTCTTGGGCCTGAAAAGTGGGGAACTATGTTTCCCAGGCTCCCTGGCATGCAGGTGTATTAGTTGTAAGGGCTGCCATAACAAAACCACATACTGGGTGGCTGAAACAGCAGAAATTTATGTGTTTACAGTTCTGGAGGCTGGGGGAACAAGATCAAAGGGTCAGCATGTTTGGAGTCTCCTGAGGCCTCTCTCCTTGGCTTGCAGATGGTCGCCTCCAAGCCATGTCCTCACACGGCCCTGGTGTCTCTTCTTATAAGGACATCAGCTTTGTTGGATTAGGGTCCCACTATTATGACCTCCAAAATCACTGCAGATGGTGACTGCAGCCATGAAATTAAAAGACTCTTACTCCTTGGAAGGAAAGTTATGACCAACCTAGACAGCATATTAAAAAGCAGAGATATTACTTTGCCTACAAAGGTCCGTCTAGTTGAGGCTATGGTTTTTCCAGTGGTCATGTATGGATGTGAGAGTTAGACCATAAAGAAAGCTGCTGCTGCTGCTGCTAAATCACTTCAATTGTGTCCAACTCTGAGCACCAAAGAATTGATGCTTTTGAACTGTGGTGTTGGATAAGACTCTTGAGAGTCCCTTGGACTGCAAGGAGATTCAACCAGTCCATTCTGAAGGAGATCAGTCTTGAGTGTTTATTGGAAGGACTGACGCTGAAGCTGAAACTCCAATACTTTGGTCACATGATGTGAATAGCTGACTCATTGGAAAAGACCCTGATGCTGGGAAAGATTGAAGGCGGGAGAAGGGGAAGACAGAGGATGAGATGGTTGGATGCCATCACCAACTCAATAGACATGAGTTTGGGTAAACTCTGGGAGTTGGTGATGGACAGGGAGCCCTGGTGTGCTGTGGTTCATGGTGTTGCAAAGAGTCAAACATGACTGAGCAACTGAACTGAACTGAACTGAACTGATTATGACCTCATTTAGCTTTAATTACCTCTTTAAATGTAGTATCTTCAAATGTAGTTATGATATGAAGTTAAGGCTTTAACACATGAATTTGGGAAGGGGGACACAATTTAGCCCATAATACAGAGTGATACGTGTGACCTGTGTGCTGTGCTGTGCTTAGTCGCTCAGTCATGTCTGACTCTTTGCAACCCCATGGACTGTAGCCTGACAGGGTCCTCTGTCCATGGGGATTCTCTAGGCAAGAATATTGGAGTTGGTTGCCATGCCCTCCTCACATGTGATCTAGCTTGGCCTCAAAGATGCATCTACTTGAGATGCAGATGCTGAAGTGAGCAAGGGGAGGTGCTGAATTTCTGCAGATATACTCACAAGCATGTGCTCAAGATATCTGTTCTTCTAGGGTCTCTGGAATTCTTTTAACATCAGGCAGAGTATTGTAAGAGTCAAGTGGTGCGGGGTAGAGACAGTGGAGGTTCTCTAGAACAGACCCACGGTGAGGTTGGGTGTTTCTCCTGGTTCTGTTTTTCCCTGTTTGTGTCACATGCAGTCAGTTTCTGTTCCTTCTGAGGATACCATAAACTGTCCAATATGAACCACTTTTTGGCCTTAACCTGGCTACAGTGGGTTCTGTTGTCTGCAACTAAGAACTCTGATACAGGGAAAAGATCCCCCAACAGATCAAATAATAATGTAGTAAGTTCTCAGTTGCCCAGGATGTTTATGGAGACTTTGAAAAGAATAACCTGTCCTTTCCTAACTCTTGGCGCCACTTGAGTGTAACTGCTTCCTCTGTTGCTAGACCTATCTAGTAGTCCATCGATCTAAGAATCACTCTTCAATGTAGTAACTTAGTAACTGTAGTAACTCACTGAGTAATTAACTAGTAACTGCATTTATTTATACCCAAGAAGCAGTTCCCGTTTTTGGGACTGAGATGGACCGAGACTCAGCTCAGAGGAGGTCGAGTCTTGGCTCTGCTTCTCTCTAGCTGTCTCATCACCACCTGGTTGCTTCTGCTCCGTGAGCCTTACTTTCCTCAATGGTGACATCAGAATCAAGAATCCCAGGTGTCCATCTCAGTGGTGCTATGCTGTATGACTTAACAGTCCTCTGCTGCTGCTGCTGCTAAGCGCTTCAGTCGTGTCCGACTCTGTGCGACCCTATAGACGGCAGCTCACCAGGCTCCCCAGTCCCTGGGTTTCTCCAGGCAAGAACACTGGAGTGGGTTGCCATTTCCTTCTCCAATTCATGAAAGTAAAAAGTGAAAGTGAAGTTGCTCAGTCGTGTCCGACTCTTAGTGACCCCATGGACTGCAGCCTTCTGGGCTCCTCGGTCCATGGATTTTCCAGGCAAGAGTACTGGAGTGGGGTGCCATTGCCTTCTCCGAGCAGTCCTCTAGTGGAAGCCGAAGCATGTTGACCTGTGTGAGGGAATGAGGGGCAATCTGCTGCAGAATCTGTCAATGGTCTGGATGGACATCGATGGCCTGTGTTAGAAACACAAATGTCCAGAGGCATCTCTGTCTTTGTGACAAGGGGAAATGGTGAAAGGCGAGGCTACAACTAAAAAGGCTTTTATGAGATGTGTTCTTCAGGGCACTAACCCCACGAATTCTCCTTCAAAAAGGATTCCCTGGGGACTTTCCTGGAAGGCCAGTGGTTGATTCTGTGCTTCCACAGCAGGGGGGAAGGGTTTGATCCCTTGTTGGGGAACAAAGATCCCACATGGCTTGCAATGCAGCCAGAAAAAAAAAAAAAATCCATAAATGCAAAGGGTTCTCTGGTCAGCAAACTTCAAGAAACGCTGCATAACCTATTGCCTTTGCGAGCGTTCAGTGATCACTAACAGGTTAAGGGCCCCTTGCAGTGAGGAAACCCATTGATCAATCCCTTTACCAAATATGTTTGGCCACTAAACCCTTTGTTTTCCACATAATGCACATTAGCACCCAAAGCGGCACTGCTTTGGGGGCAACACTGAGCTTTGGTGAGTCTTGAAGTCTTACAGGATAAGCACAGACCTTGAGAGGTCCCATTTGGTCCGGTGAATCCTGTCTGTGGCTTCCCTCACTCCGGACGAAACCTGGGGCCTCAGGCTTCTCAGCAGAGGGAGGCCAGGTCAGAGCCCCACATGTGTGGAGGCCACGTGGAGCTGGTGCTGGTACCAGGAGTGAGTCATGAGCACCCACATTGGGACACAACCGTTAGACATGAGTCACAGACATATGGAAACCTTATTCACGTCTACCTTCCTTTTGGTCCCTAATCCTTTGTAATGCCCTGGTTTTATGACGTCACTTCAGGGGAATTAAGTTTGGATAGCACAGTGATGTAATTAATGTGACTCAGCTTCAATTAAAGTCTTCCGCCAGCATGACCTCTGACCCTATCAGTTTCACAGAGGGGATGGAGGCTGGGCAGATAGGTGCGTCTGCCAACTGGGGAAGGGATTTGCTAGATGGGTTTCATTTGGGGCTTTATTCCAGTCCTTGGTGTTGAACATCTAAGGCTTCCCTGAAGACACACTTTTCAACATTTCCTGGCTCAGCTATTAACTCAGGACCATTTTGGGGACTTCAAGGCACCCTGACCTGGGCGTTGTCCAAATTCTTCATTCCCACAGCTAGTCTTTTCTGTCTATAGCTACTTTCTCCAAAAAGAAGTCTTCCTTTTATCAATTCAAAACAAGTAAAAACAAGTCTGTTTTGTTGAGCAGTTATTAGTCACTGTGTCCCCTTTAAGGGGCATATTGACTTATCAAGAAGGTTTGGTGGTGGCCATGCTTTGACCTAAAAGTGGCGTAAATAGTGGGAATTTGACCTGTGTCATTGGGGGATGACCAGAGCAGCTTCAAATTTGCAAAAATATGCTCTTTCTCTCACTTCTGGAGCCACTGGGTATGAATATTTTCTTGTTGCTTTCCTTCTCAGAGCTACAATGAAAGAACCTTCTGGAACAGGTGAGCATGTCCCCAGCCTGGGACATACCTGTGCTGGCCTTAGCTGCTCTCTGCCCAGTTGCTTCACCTTCCACACCTCCAGCGCCTCCTTCCTTTAACCATCCTGCTTCTTGCGGGTTCTGACCTCCTGTCCAGTTGGAGAGCCTGACAGCTGTTTGGGGGGACGGGGGGTAGGG
>NW_011491015.1:442536-443696 GCF_000754665.1 Bison bison bison | reverse complement strand
GTGCAGGGCTAGAGTCAATGGGGCTGCAACCTGAGCTGGGAGAGGGTGTCATAGACCCTGCTCCTCCCCTGATGCCTTTGGGGAGGAGGAGTGGCTAAAATAGCATCAAGTTTTAACCTTGAGTCTATGTGGGGTCTCCTGGGAACAGCCTCGCTTTCCCTCTGGGCTGGCTGAGAGCGTTTTCCTGCTGTACTGGGTGCTTGGCTGGACACTCTGACCCGTTCTCTCCTAGACAGGGCTGTGCACATTCCAGCCCTTCAGTGTTAGCCACTTGAGCCTTTTTATTCCTTCTTCCCTAGCTCACATGGTCCATTTCTGAGCCCCTTAGCGAGATAAGGGAATAGCTACTGAGAATCACTAAGCTGTGTTGTGGTGGCTCAGTGGCAAGGAATGCACCTGCAGTGCAGGAGACGCAGGAGATGTGGGTTCGATCTCTGTGTTGGAAAGATCCCCAGAGAAGGAAATGGCAACAGTATTCTTACCTGGAGAATCCCATGGACAGAGGAGCCTGGCAGCTGCAGTCCATGAGGTCACAGAGTCGGACAGGACTTTTCAACTAAACAAGCTATATTGGGCCAGGTTGGGCCAGGCCTGGAAATATCTCATCTACATCACCTTGTTTTGTCCTTACTTAGACCATCTGTTGAGGAGCTGTTATCATTCCAGTTTATCTTAATTTTTAGATTTATTTCTTAATTGGAGGAAAACTGGTTCACAGCGTTGTGATGGTTTGTCACCTCCAGTTTAAAATGAGACAGTTGAGACTTCAAGAGGGTAAAGAAATACCTTGCCCAATGTCTCTCCACTAATCAGGTTTGGAACGCAGACTCACTCAGAGAAGCACGGATGGACCCTCCGCTCTGGCCCAATCCTGGCACAAGGAGCTTCAGGATTGAGACCTGATCAGGACCAGCCCTGTTCAGGAAGGGGCGTCTCTCCCAGACTCCGGTTTAAGGAGAAGAGTGAGACCTGGCACAAGTCTGGAGCAGCAGCAGGGGCAAGGAAGGCAAAGGAGAGCGGGGGGGCCACAGAGGTAACGGAAGAGAAAACGCAGAAAATGGCGCAACCCGTCTAGGAGCGCACAGCGCCCGGGGCAGCGTTCGTGCTGAAAGACCTGCGCCCACCAGATGAACGCCTTCCAGGCGGGCCTCTTGACCCCC
>NW_011491015.1:434934-442415 GCF_000754665.1 Bison bison bison | reverse complement strand
GAGGAGGGTGGGAGGGGCTGGAAAAGGCGCACAACCCGATTTTCTTTCTTCTCTTTCTGGGGAAAAATAAAAAATGATCAATCTGTTTCAGTCCGCTTCACTAGAGTCTTTTTTTTTTTTTTTTAAGATTTTTTGCTGTGGGCCATTCTTTTCCCCAAAGATAAAGGTTTATTTATTTATTTAAATCTTGGCTGTACTGGGTCTGGCTGTGTGAGCTTTTCTCTGGGGTGAGCTGGGGGAGGCTACTCCTGGTTGTGGGGCGCTGGCCTCTCTTTGTGGTGGCTTCTCTTGCTGCGGAGCACCGGCTCTAGGGCGCACGGGCTTCAGTAGCTGCAGCACATGGGCTTTTAGTTGTGGTTCCCAAGCTCTAGTGCGCAGGCTCAGCAGTTGTGGGACATGAGCTTAGTTGGGCTTAGTGGCTCCATGGTATGTGGGATCTTCCTGGATCAGGGATCAAACCCGTGCCTTCTGCACTGGCAGGCAGATTTTTTACCACTGAGCCACCAGGGAAGCCCTGAGAGTCTTAAAGGTAGAGGGAATTTGCTATAAAACACCAGAGAGAAAATTCTAGGACACCAAAAGTGATATCCCAATTTTGGAATAAAAGTGTCAAAATAAAAAAAAGACAAGAAGGAAATAAATCAAAATGCCATTAAGATCTCACTCTTTGGTAGAGGGGTAATTAGTTTTGGAGTGTCCATTGAGCTCACACACACAAAAAAAACCCTGAGATAATTCTCTGTGTAGTTGGGACTTTCCAAACAGCTGAATGGCTTCTGACACCTCACTCTGTCATACGGGTTTGGGGCCAGGAATTTATCAAGTTGGAGGAACTCGCAGGAGAAGATCTTGAAAAGAGTGGCAGGGGGGTACGAGAGCCTGAGGGCCTCTGAGACTTTTCAGGCGGCTGGCACTGACCCTAGCAGTGCTGTACTTCATTAAGGCCTTGCTCTGGTAGTGGCAACCTGGATTGGAATATGCATGGGCTTTGGAGTCAGACCAACCTGACTCCCTGCACTTCAGCTTGCTAATCATATGGCACAGGCAAGGCCTTCAACTTCTCTGAGATTTTCTCACTTACACAAAGGGCATAAAATTAGTTCTCACTTTTTAAGTGGTGGTATAAGGAAAAAAAAAGCTGCTGGCCCTATTAGTCAGGATTCTCCAGGGAAACCAAACCAATTAGATACATCTCTGTATGTCTACGTACGAAGAGATTTATCATAGGGATTGAATGTCTTGGTTATGGAGGCCGAGAAGGCCCATGATCTGCCACCTGCCAGCTGGAGACTCAAGAAAGACAATGGTAGACCCGAGGACCAGGAGCTTTAATATTCCAGGACAGGAGAAGATGGACACTGAAGCTCTATGAGAAAGAGAGAGAGATGGAGAGAGAAAGAGGTCCCCTTCCTCCACCATGCTGTAACCTCAAAGGATTGGATGGGTCTGCCCACAGTACTGAGGGTGGGTCATTTTTACTCAGTCTACTAATTCAAATAGTAATCTCCTCCTGAAACACTCCCATAGACACACCCAGAAATAAGCTATCAGGGTCATCCCTTAGCCCAGTCAAGCTAATACATAAAAAGAACCATCACAAATCCACCCCTTGTCAACCTGGCAGTTATACGCATTTCCTAAACCATATTTAATCTCCAAATAAAGGCAATAATGAGGTCACACTTGTACTAACATCACACAACTATCCTGGTGCAACTGAAAATACACTAATTCCTTTCCCCGAAGAGGAAGTAAAGTGATGTTTACTCTTCTGATATTCTGTACTTTGAATACTATGATGTAAGGTCAATGATCCTTAAAAAAAATACTAATACAAAGTCAATACATCTTATGTTGCGTGATATGGGGAAAAGATAGGAAAGTAGATTTTGCTTAATATCTTCAGATGTTAGTACAGACACACACATGTATTTGTGACAAAATAAGGAGGAAATATTCATGACAATTCCAGTTCTAGCTACCATTACAGGTTGTGTGGTTGTAGTTGATATTTATGGGCTTCCCTGGTGGCTCAGAAGGTAAAAAAATCCACCTGCAATGAGGGAGACCTGGGTTCAATTCCTGAGTTGGGAAGATCCCCTGGAGGAGGGCATGGCAACCCACTCCAGTATTCTTGCCTGGAGAAGCCCCATGGACAGAGGGGCCTGGTGGGCTATGGTCAATGGTGTTGCAGAGTTGGACATGACTCAGCTGATATTTGTAACTATCTTCTACTATCCATTCTGTATTCCCTTTGCCCTCAACAAGCTCTACAGTTAGTCATGATTCTTTACCTGGTAAAACCTTCATTTGTGAAGGGTCTGGTCTTAGATTTGATGTAGTTTTTCGTTGACCTTAATCACAGGGCATAGTCTTTCTAACAAGTGCCCTAAGGGATCTCCTATCCTCCAGATTCTTCCTTACCTCAATGATTGCATGGCTGCTGCTGCTGCTGCTAAGTTGCTTCAGTTGTGTCCGACTCTGTGTGATCCCATAGACGGCAGCCCACCAGGCTCCCCCAACCCTGGGATTCTCCAAGCAAGAACATGGGTTGCCATTTCCTTCTCCAATGCATGAAAGTGAAAAGTGAAAGTAAAGTCGTGTATGACTCAGGGACTCCATGGATTGCAGCCCACCAGGCTCCTCCGTCCATGGGATTTTCCAGGCAAGAGTACTGGAGTGGGGTGCCATTGCCTTCTCCAGATTGCATAGCTAGGATCGATTAAATGAGCCAACACTGGAACTCCTTGTTTTGCCTATTGATTCAGAGGCATGAGGAATACAACATGGTTGAGTGGCTATCTTCCAATTCAATGGAACAATTGTTGTGTCTCCTGGTGAAAGCATTCCTTTCCCTGGAACTAAGACCTCTAGGCCAGCAGAGGATAGAGTCGTGGGAACAGGAAGCAAAAAATTTGCTAGTGGTTGTTAGGGGTAAGCGTGAGTGGTGCCACTCCCATTTCTACCCCAGTCTCTCTGGAAATAGTTTCTCTTATAGAGAATGGTCAAATTAGTAGCCATCTCATAGGTGGCGGTATGAGAAAGAGATTAAGTATTGCTCAGAATGCCTCTGGTCCATAGTAAGAGCTTAATGCATATAAGGTTTTTTTTTTTTCCTTTCATTTATTTATCTTTTAATTGAAGTATAACTGATTTACAATGTGGTATTAGTTTCTGGGGTAGAGCTAACTGCTTTAACATATGTATGAAATAGAATATATTAATAATAAAGATGTGTTTGAGCCTAGTTATGATGATTTAAAATTCACGGTCTGAAACCATGATTATGTTTGCACCAACCTAATACTTCAGCCCCTAATGCCTAAGAAGAAGCACATTCTCTATGTCCATAATTCCCTTGTCACGCTTAAGAAAATTAAAACAATTCTTTAATATCATGTAATATCCAGTTCTTATTCGACATTCTACAATTCCTAAAAATATCTTGTGTCTTTCCATTTCTTTAATGAATCACTCCCTTTCCCAGCCATTTTGTGTATTTGATGCGTTTGAAAAATGCTTTCAGTTTCAGATTTGTTTAACAAGTTTCTTTTCTGCTCAAACCAACTCCAGTCTCTTCCAGTTACAAGTCTGGTCTGGTCCACACAGTTCTTCTTCCTGAAGGAGCATGTCCACGTGCCCAGGGAGATGACTTTCCCACAAGCTCTGCAGAGAATAGTGATTCCGAGAACAGTCAGAAGGTCTGGGTTGAATTGAACCCCACCACTAACTAGCTGGGTTAGGGCAAATTACTCAACCACTGTGAGGATCAGGTTCCCAAACTATTATTACTAATTACTTCCCAAATTATTACATGAAAAGACGTAATAGTAATAATAGTCTCAACTGAGTGCAGTCGTTGGGAGGATTAAGTGAGTTCCTGGATGTTAAGGGCTTAGAGTTGTCTGGCTTGTTGTTTGAATACTCTGTAAACGCTGTGTGTGTGCTAGGTCGCTTTAGTTGTGTCCAACTCTTCGTGACCCCTGACTGAAGCCTGCCAGGCTCCTCTGTCCAGAGGATTCTTCCTGACCCAGGGATCGAACCCGCATCTCTTACTTCTCCTGCACAGGCAGACAGGATCTTCACCACTAGTGCTACCCTGCAAGCATGTAAGGGCTCTCTTTAAAGATGCATCCTCTTCCTGCCAAGTTCTTCCCAGCCCTCTCTCTGTAGGTCATTAGTTTCCTAAGAAAATAGTCCCTAATGGAAGACATTACAGGTGTACTTCATTTTATTGTGTTTTCAAGATATTGCATTTTTTTCTTTCTTCTTACAAAGTGAAGGTTTGTGGCAACCTTGTATGGAGCAAGTCTGTGGGCACCAATTTTCCCAACAGCATTTGTTTGCTTTATGTCTCTGTGTAACATTTTGGTAATTCTTGGAATATTTCAAATTTTTTTCATTATTACTGTATTTCTTATGGTGATCTGTGATCAATGATTTTTGATGTTACTATTGTAATTGATTTGTCATTTATTAGTAATAAATTATTTGAAAATTGGTAGCGTGAGTGGTAAAGAACCTGCTTGTCAGTTCTAGAGATATAAGAGATGTAGGTTCAGTCCTTGGGTCAGGAAGATCCCCTGGAGGAGGGCAGGGGAACCCAATCCAGTATTCTTGCCTGGAAAATCCCATGGGCAGAGGAGCCTGGCGGGCTACAGTCCCTAGGATCCCAAAGAGTCAGACCCAACTGAAGTGACTTCGTACACACAGCAATAAAGTATTTGAAAACTAAGATATATCCATTATTCTTTTAGACATAATGCTATTGCACACTTAATAAACTATAGAGTAAACATACTTTTATATGCAAAAAATCCATGTGGCTCAACTTTATCATGACATTTGCTTTACTGCAGTGGTTCGGAACAAAGCCCTCAGTATCTCTGAGGTCAGCCTGTATTCTATGACCCATTTTTCACCATAGGGTGATACTACCAGCTGTCTCCTTGAATGGTGCTTTGGAATTTTTGCAAAGAAGAAGCAGTTTCTGTAGAATGATACCCCTAGAAAGAACTTGCCCAAACTTTAAACATATCAGTAGCTGTCATGTACTTAGGGCCCATTAAGGCCAGGCTCCATGGGCACGTCACTCCTCCATTGCTCGGGGAAGTGGGCATCACCGCTGTCATTCGACACCCAGAAACCAGGGCTCAGGAGTCAAGTCACCTGCTCACGTTCACACAATCAGTAAGTAACAGCTTTGGCATTCAAACTTCAATCTGTCTGCCAAGCACAGCTCTTTCCATGCTGTGGAAGCCATGCTGATTCTCTCCCCATAAAGACAGCTGGTTCTAGTATACTTAGCTGATCTCTCCCCAGATCATCAATGAAAAGACATGAATGTGGAAAGGGTTATTTCTCTGTAGACAGGAAAAGTGGGACCCATCACTCCTAATTGGGAGCAATATCCAATCTTCTTTTAGAAGGAGAAGGGTGAGGTCGTTCTCAGGAAAGCACTGAGCTGCTTTCTGGGGTTGCATCCTCTTAAATCCAGCACTTTGGAAAATCGTGTTGCCTGGTAATTGGGAGGATTACTGTTGCCTGGTGACCAGGGGCACCTCAAACACACAGCCGAGTAAGGGGGAGAGGCGGCGTTCTTGCCTCTTTTACATGCAGGACTTCAGGCCACTGCTGTCACCTGATTCAGTAAGGACAGGAGGCGACACAGCTAAGGATGAGTTAGAAAGCCAGCTCGCTTCTGCTTAGTGATTCGGCTGGTCTTGTGGCTTTCATACCTGAGGACCATCTTCTCTTTGACCTAGTATTTTCCTTAGGTTTCGAAAAGAAGGAGGGTAAAATGTTTTTTCCACAGAATATTTTTTCCTTTTTTAAAAATAAAATCTAATTGAGTCATTTATAACCTTGGAATAAGGCTGTCACAAGTTAGGGGGTAGGTCACAGTCAACTGAGGCAAGTCAAGGCAAAACATCTTCTCTTTCAGAGTGTTTCAACCTTATTTGTATAAGCAAAATGATTTTCCCCCAAATCTATGTTGTATGGATGAATGAGTGAGTGAGTGAAAGTCAGTTAGTCGTGTCCGACTCTTTGTGACCCCATGGACTATACAGTCCTTGGAATTCTCCAGGCCAGAATATTGGAGTGGGTAGCCATTCCCTCCTCCAGGGGAATCTTCCCAACCCAGGAATTGAACCCAGGTCTCCCGCATCGAGGGTGAATTCTTTACCAGCTGAGCCACCGGGGAAGCCCATGTTTTAAGGACACTCAGAATAAGAACTGATGATAGCAGGCCCACCTGGTGGGGTGAAACCAGAGGCTGGACCCCTACTTACTGCCTCCCTTCTGCAGACATCCTTCCAGTTCTCCCTGGAACCCTATGGCTGTGCGGAACACAATTCCAGGACTGCTGTTATACTCTATCAGGCTTCGCAGGTGGCACTCGGGGTAAAGAACCCACCTGCCAATGCTGAAGACATAAGGGACGTGAGTTCGATCCCTGGGTTGGGAAGATCCCCTGGAGGAGGGCATGGCAACCCTCTCCAGTGTTCTTGCCTGGAGAATCCCATGGCCAGAGGAGCCTGGCGGGCTGCAGTCCATAGGGTCGCACAGAATCAGGTCCAACTGAAGCGATTTAGCATGCACACGAGGACATCTGAATAAAGTTACGTACTTTAGGTAACACTATGTATTGATATTGGTTCATTCATTTGTAACAAATACACCATTGTAACAAGATGTTAGTAACAGAGGAAACTGGGGAAGGGGTACATGGGAACTCTGTACTACCACTGACAAAAAAAAATCCCAAACCATTCTAAAATTAAAAGTTAATTTTTTTAAAAAGGTCTATTCCATTACATAATAGTTTCTACTGTAGAAAAGGTTATTTTTAATTCAGTCTATTCCTTCCTGGTCCTACATAGAGGCTAAAGGGATTTAAAAGGCTGTGATCAGGGTCTAGACTTATAAAATCCATACGTCTCGCTTTACCAGCTTGGGATACCGAGTGGGGGCGGTCACATCTTTTTCAACATGCAGGGTAATGGACTCGCATTCCCCTTTGACAGACTCGAGAAACTTTCTGCCGTGCCCTTGGCCAAGACAGCCTGGTCCTGTCCTCATTAGGGAGGCTCCCAGTGGTCGAAGAGGGCGCTGCCTCTGAGGGTCTGGGCATAACTGGTCAGAGGCCACCTTCTGCATCACACCTGTGGGCCTTTGCTTCAGGCCTGGGGTCCCTGATGGTCCTGGCTCCTTGTTCTCCAACTCGGACATCTTCAAGGTGTCTGGTAGCTTGGAGGCCGACCTGAAGTCCCTGAAGACTTCAAAATGAAAACGTGGTCCTTCTCCCTCAATTTCAAGCTTGCCCATTTCCTTCTCCAGGGGGAGTGATATTCCTCCGCCAAGGGAATACCTGACTTAATTTTCTTGCTGTTATTGTTCCGTCCTGGGTGGAGAAAGCCACTGCCGCTGGTGACTCTGACTTAGACACGGAACTCCATCTCTCCTCTCTTTTTTTTTTT
>NW_011491015.1:434398-434685 GCF_000754665.1 Bison bison bison | reverse complement strand
AGTGCACTGGTTTAGTTGCTCCGAGGTACGTGGGCTCTTCCCGAAGCAGGGATGGGAGCCATGTCCCCTGCTGTACCAGGTGGAGTCTGAACCACTAGACCATGAGGGAAGCACAACTCCCTCTCTTTCAACACACGTGGAGGTGGCAGGGAGGTGAGGTGCTCCTTGCCCTAGAAGAGAAGGGACTGGAGTTCTGGCCTGTGTCCCCTAGCTCTGTGAGTTTACCATCCTCAATCTTCCCTCGCGGCTCAGACGGTAAAGAATCTACCTGCAATGCCGGAGCCCCG
>NW_011491015.1:424479-434298 GCF_000754665.1 Bison bison bison | reverse complement strand
CTGGACATGAATGAGTGACTAAGAACACTCACACACACACACAATCTTCTGGGACCTCAAGTTTTCTCATCTGCAAATTGGAGAGAGCAGAGACAGACTTAGAAGAGACAAGCTTGATTATTCTTGTGTTAATTATTATAATTATTATTCTTGTGTTGTTCTTGAGTATTCTTGTATTCTGAATAGAACCGTGTGTTCTGTTCAAATCTGGGGCTGTTCCCTGAGGCCAAGGCTGGAGCCCATGGTCTAGATTCCTAGGAACAATTCCTTGGCCAGAGGATAGGGAGTAGGTTCATCTTCAGGGACAGGTAAGGAGAGGCAAGCCTGGCTGGGTCCCCAACTTAATCTTAAACCCCACTCTGAAGTACTGATGCTATTGATCTCCAAGGTTAGCTTTGTGAGAATACCGTTCCTTAATGATCTAAGATTCTTTCCAAGGAATAAGCAACTCCCCCACCAGAGAGCACATTCACTAGATAGGGTCAGAATTTACTTTTTTGTTTGCAAAATCCAAGTCTTTTCAGTTTTCCCTCCAAAGCAATGAAAAGGAATCCGGCTGCTGGGACAAGTCACAAGGAGGATGAAAGCGGCTTTCCTGAGGTTCAATTCTTGCGGAAACAATCTTCCCCTTCTCTTCTCCTCCCACCCCTCCCCGACTTACAATGCTCCCAAGTGTATATTGTTTTTAAATGTCAAAGAGAAAAAGAAAAAGAAAGAGAGGGAGAGAAGCCCCTTTGGCTCTGACTGTCACATTCTGGCGAGGGGGGAAGAAAGGCAGAAAGAACAAGTGGCGGAATTAAAGAGATGCAGATTTTTTTGTCTCCCCGCCCCTATTCAGGTCTCCAGCCTACCCCTCTCCCCTCTCCACTCTCTCTGCTTCCCTCCCCCGGGTTGCATTGAAATGTCAAATGCAGCAGTTTGCTGCTGAAAGGGGGGTCCCTGGTGGGAACGGACTGCCCTTCTAACCTGCAGGTTCAAGCTGGTCCTTTCTGCCCTTGTGTTTGCTTTCCCCTTTCCTGGGCGTCTCTCATCCACAGATTTTGTTTGGGATGGGGGAGGTGGGGGAGGGGCGGGGAGTCCGATGCTTCCCACCTAGGGGTGTGAAGGAGGCGCCCTGGAACACCCTTGGTCCCTTCTTGCCCCTAGTTCCCCGACCTCCAGCTGGCACCTCAGGGCCTTTTCGTTTTCTGCCTTGAAAGAGAAGGGCTGGGGAGAGATACTCCGGGTGGCCTGCCCGGGGAGGCTGGCTCTATCTGGCCATTTCGCCCCTGTCCCAGGGCTTCTGACCAGTCGGGCCGGGGTCAAGACAAAGCAGGAGTGTGATGTGCTTTCCTGAAAACGTGCACACTGGAGGTTGAAATATTTTATGAAACGTGGAGTGAGTGAGGGTGTGGAAAACGGGTGTTTTCTTAAATTGCTGGGGGAGGCAAAGTGGGAAGGTTTTCCAGAGAGCTTTTTGGCAAGAAGGATCAACAACCTTAGAGAAAGTGCAAATGCCTGATTCAGCAATTCCAATTCTAGGGATTTTTTTTTTCCCCTAAGAGTATAATTAGGTAACTGAGAAAAGGCTTCTGCATGAGGCTGTTTGTCCCAGGAATATTTATAAAACAGCATGATTGGAAACATCCTAATCTCTCTTCATAAAGGATGAAAAAAAAATGCTGGCCCTATAGAGTCATTAAAAATGATCATGTAGATTTATATTTGCTGATGTGGAAAGATACCCACAAAAACTAAAGAAAATAAAAAGATTATACAATGTTATATTTAGTTCTTTCTCATTTTTTTACGTTAAAGGATGTATATGAGTAGAAAAGTGTGGAAGGATGGGCATCCAGCTCTTCATGTCTGGATGGTAGAATGATGGATATTTATCATCTTCTTTATGATTTCTAATGGTTCCTAGTTTGCTGACATTCACAAGTGTCAACCACAAATTGACACTTGCCATGGCACTTGCCATCCACCTCTGCGTGTGTGCATGCATGCTAAATCGCTTCAGTCATGTCCAACTCTTTGCAATCCTATGGACTGTAGCCTGCCAGGCTCCTCTGTCCATGGGATTCTCCAGGCAAGAATACTGGAGTGGGTTGCCATGCCCTCCTCCAGGGGATCTTCCTGACCCAGGGATTCAACCTGCATCTCTTATGTCTCCCGCATTGGCAGGAGTGTTCTTTACCACTAGCACCACCTAGGAAGCCCACCATCCACCTCTACAAGGATTAAATCATGTGTTGCTGCTGCTGACCTTCAATACCCCCTGAAGAGGTTCAGGGTGGAGCAGAAATGAGGCACTCCTTGCTCTGGGAAAACTGGCAGAATAGGTCTTCAGATAGTTAGATATCCTCAGGAGCTGATTCTATGAGCCCAATTCTTATATCTCCTCATATGTAGAAAAACATGAAAATCCTTCATGGTGACACTGTTCCTTGTGACTAGTGAAGGCTTCACAAGACTAGTAGAAACCTGGAAAAATATGCATTTGATTGCACGTACTCCCCCTTCACCATAAATCACGTGCTGCTGCTGCTGCTAAGTTGCTTCAGTCATGTCTGACTCTGTGTGACCCCAGAGACGGCAGCCCACCAGGCTCCCCCTGTCCCTGGGATTCTCCAGGCAAGAACACTGGAGTGGGTTGCCATTTCCTTCTCCAATGCATGAAAGTGAAAAGTGAAATTTAAGTCTCTCAGTTGTGTCTGACTCTTTGCGACCCCATGGACTGCAGCCCACCAGGCTCCTCCGTCCATGGGATTTTCCAGGCAAGAGGACTGGAGTGGGGTGCCATTGCCTTTTCCATAAATCACATATATACTGACCTTTCACCCGCCTCTTTGGAGCAGTTTCTCAGAGCTATCTGAGGTGCTGTCTCCCAGGCTACAGTCCTCATTTTGGCCCAAATAAAACTTAACTTACGGCTCTCACATTGTGCATTTTTAAAAAGTTGACACAAATATTCCTATTATGATGAAAAAGTCCACAGAATTACTCATTAAAAACAGAGTAAACTAACTTTTGCCCCTTTGGGAAGAATTCCTGTTTTTTTTATTTCTGTTGTGCAAATAAAAATTTCCTGGTAATTAAAATTCTCACGTTAAAAAACAAAGGCAGAAATTCATTGTTTTTGGTATATTAGAAGCAAAGCAAGTAATAACTGATAGGTTGTAAGTAAAGTTTAATAAGTCTTTCTTTGGTTACATAGTGTTTCAATGTGATGGCTCTCTTGGTAAAGAATGAGTTTTCATCTGTCCTGTTCTCCAAGCTGGGTGACTCCCTTTTACTCGACTTCTCCCAGGTTACCATCAGCCTTTCTGCTGATAGACTTTGTGCAACCACTTCTCACCCCCACATCAGGGTACATCAATCAACCTGTTTAAAAGGAGACTATCCTGGACAATCCAGGACAAGTGGAGATTGCAATAAAACATGCTTTCCTTAATAGGAGATTTCTGTAAGCTTCCCAGCTTCCCCTACCCAACATCGTTTCCCAAATGCACTCAAGTTATTGTTTGAACTTTATGTGATTCTTCCCTTAGAGTCAAAACTGGATCCTTTTCCTTATATGTCCATGATTAGGTAAGGTCTTGGCTTTAGATATCACATATTACAAGGGTCAAAGTCCTGGTTCTTTTATTTCAAATACAAGCTGGTGTTTCTAGGAAATACACTGCAGGATTGATCTGAATTTCCAACTTGTGCTTGAGGGGGAGTGGCTGAGGGAAATAAGAAGAGGCTCAACATCAGCATATGGGTATCAGCCGGTATATTGGGAAGTCGCGGGCATGCCTTGAATGATGCAGTTAACTCTTGGTGCTCATGTTCCTGTCAACCTCATCAAAGTAAAACTAGAGCTGGACAGTAGTTAAAGTGGTAAAAACAGATTCTGTTCAGCAACTATTGCTATAAAGGAAAACTGATCTCAGTTATGAATACAACATGGATAGGAGGGAATTGATAGTCAAGGAGCAGGCTGGTGGGTGGTGGGGCGAGGATCAGTAGATGGAAAATTACTAAGAGGGAACATCAAGGATAAGAGGATGTTCTTGCCTAAGGCAGGCCAGGGTGATCAAATATCACCTGGGGAATGGTAGTTCAGTTCAGTCGCTCAGTCGTGTCCAACTCTTTGCGACCCCACGGATTGCAGCACGCCAGGCCTCCCTGTCCATCACCAACTTCTGGAGCTTACTCAAACTCATGTCCATTGAGTCGGTGATGCCATCCAACCATCTCATCCTCTGTCAGCCCCTTTTCCTCCCGCCTTCAATCTTTCCCAGCATCAGGGTGTTTTCCAGTGAGTCAGTTATTCACAACAGGTGGCCAAAGTATCGGGAGTTTCAGCTTCAGTCCTTCCAATGAACATTCAGGACTGATCTCCTTTAGGATGGACTGGTTGGCTCTCCTTGCAGTCCAAGGGACTCTCAAGAGTCTTCTCCAGCACCACAGTTCAAAAGCATTTATTCTTCAGTGCTCAGCTTTCTTTATAGTTCAACTCTCATGTGCATACATGGCTACTGTAAAAACCATAGCCTTGACTAGACGGACCTTTGTTGGCAAAGTAACGTCTCTGCTTTTTAATATGCTGTCTAAGTTGGTCATAACTTTCCTTCCAAGGAGCAAGCGTCCTTTAATTTCATGGCTGCAGTCACCATCTGCAGTGATTTTGGAGCCCAAGAAAATAAAGTCTGTCACCGTTTCCATTTCTTCCCCATCTCTTTGCCATGAAGTGATGGACTGGGTACCATGATCTTGGTTTTTTGAATGTTGAGTTTTAAGCCAACTTTTTCATTCTCCTCTTTGACTTTCATCAAGATGCTCTTTAGTTTTTCTTCACTTCCTGCCATAAGGGTGGTGTCATCTGCATATCTGAGGTTATTGATATTTCTCCCGGCAATCTTGATTCCAGCTTGTGCTTCTTCCAGTCCGGCGTTTCTCATGATGTACTCTGCATATAAGTTAAATAAGCAAGGTGACAATGTACAGCCTTGACATACTCCTTTTCCTCTTTGGAACCAGTCTGTTGTTCCATGTCTGTTGGGAAGCCCAGTACAAAATAGCTGGTTGGAGGAAGTCCTTGTGAAAATGGCGAAGGGCCAGAAATACCCCGGCTTGGTATGCTCGGGCAGAAAAACATCTCCTGCCTTTGGTTATGCCCAGCGCCAAGATTTAATAATAAATATTAAGGATGTTGCTTGAGAAAATGGGTTATGGGATAAGCACATGGGTCACTTAGAGCGTACTGTCCTTGAAATATTTTTACTGATTAGGTGTTAACCCCGTATGTGCTCTGCTGGCTGTATACTCTAAGCTCTTTGTTCCTACTTCTATAAAAAGGCTTGACTGCAGAAATAAACTTGTCAGTCCTTGCAAGAGACTGTCCGAGCGTCCTTCTTTCAGGTTCGTCGCTTCCAAGTCCCGGGGAGAAAATCCCCAACAATGTCCAGTTCTAACTGTTGCTTCCTGACCTGCATACAGATTTCTCAAGAGGCAGGTCAGGTGGTCTGGTATTCCCGTCTCTCTAAGAATTTTCCAGAGTTTATTGTGGTCCACACAGTCAAAGGCTTTGGCATAGTCAATAAAGCAGAAATCGATGTTTTTCTGGAACTCTCTTGCTTTTTCAATGATCCAGTGGATATTGGCAATTTGATCTCTGGTTCCTTTGCCTTTTCTCAATCTAGCTTGAACATCTGGAAGTTCATGGTTCATGTACTGTTGAAGCCTGGCTTGGAGAATTTTGAGCATTACTTTACTAGCGTGTGAGATGAGTGCAGTTTGAACATTTTTTGGTGCTTGATCGGGTTTGGAATTTGATCAGATATCTAGAATGTTAGGATACTGCGGGTAGGGGATTCTGATTAAAACAGTTTAATACGATTCTTGCTAAAACTGGGCAATGCAAAATCAGACACAAAGTCCAAAAGTTGAAGTCCATTTGGGAGGAAAATGGTGAGGAGCCTGCCTGGCATTTGACCAAGGAGAGCAGTGTTTCTGGTCTGCCAGTCTGCAGACTGACCTCTCACAGATGGTGATGGGGGAGAGGCAGGGAGAAGGCTGGGAGAAGGCAGCCTTTATCTGTACTTATTCTGCAGCTGGGAGGAATGTGTCTGAGGGCTGTAATACAGCTCACATGGCTTCAGCTGCCTTTGGCGTGCAGCTCTGCCCAGGTGCTGGCCATCACTGGCAGGGAACAGCGTGTGTACTCATGGCTCTCTCTTGGCGATCTTGTCCTTGCTAAGGAGACGTTTCCCAATGGCCACGAAATGGAAAGATTCACCAAGAAAATCCTCTGAAAGTCTCGCAAGGAGGCCTTGAGTCCGTGACGCACTCAGGGTTCAGGAAGACCACAGGCCAACCAGCCTCTGGGGTGTCTCTTTGGTCCCAGCCCCTTTGTCTGCCTGGTAATGCAGAGGTGGTTCAGTGCGGGGCGGACAGGGCTGGAGGGAAAGCGCCCGTGGCTGCTGCTTCCCTGGCAAAGAGCAGTTTGGGGGAAACAAAAGACAGCTTGGTAAGAAACAGCAAGGTGCTTCCACAGAGACTTTCATTTGGTAACTCAGGCCATGCTAAACAACAGCTAGAAGGGGCCTTGGGCACCTGGGTCTGGCCAGACAACAGTTCCTTGTTTTTTTTTTTTTTTTTTACCATAGATGGGGGCGCCTTTCTCTAGGACTGAGATGTATTCTCAGTTTGTCTACAGTTAGCGTTTCAGTTTTCTTTTCTCTTTCCCTAGGGTTATTGGTCTTTACTGTTTATTGAGAAAAGTTCGCAGTTGCTATTCAGTTGCTAAGCTTTGTCTGACTCTTTGCGACCCCGTGGACTGCAGCACTTGAGGCTTCCCCGTCCTCCCCTATCTCCCGGAGTTTGCTCAAATTCATGTTCATTGAGTTAGTAATGCTATCTAGCCATCTCATCCTCTGCCACCCTCTTCTCCTTTTGCCGTCAATCTTTCCCAGCATTAAGGTCTTTTCCAATGAGTCAGCTCTTCACATCAGGTGGCCAAAAATGATAGGTTTCAAAAAACCCAGCTCTAGTGATTATAAAACATACGGTCCTGGATCCTTGAACTTCGCTAGTCTTAACTTTCCTTCACTTTTAACTAGAGACTGGGTTACCTTCTTTAGGAGGTCACGGGGCTCGTGGTCGGTCATCACTGATGTGGTCCTGGGCTGCCTTTTGAGCCCTATGTCACGTTCACCAACATTTCAAGTCACACTGATGCCTTTGCTCTTTCCTGTTGGTGGGCTTTTTCACACCTTCTGGTTTTTGTACTCTCCTTTCCCCTGCCTGGAGTATCAATCCTCTCAAACTCAGCTTATCCTTCAAGAGTTATCACAGAGTGTGGGCTCCTCTGCTCACCCCTACTGGAGCTCATCATAGGCTCTGTTGTTTGGAAAGCTTTCTTAAAAACTGTCCCACGTTCCCACTGGACTGGGAGCTTCTTGAGGATGTAGAATATTCATGGCTAAATGAATCAACAGACGACTTAAGAGCCGTGTGAATGCTAACTGCTGTTCTTTCTACTTTTCTGTTTTTCTACAAGTTGTCCCAATTCTAAAGAACCCTTAGTCCCAGATGAACTGAAGTGACTTGATCACGTTCTTATAACTATCAGGAGAGGGGTCCTGGCTCATTGTTTCTTACTTCTAATGAAGCCCCTGGATAGTGCTTGTCAAAGTTGTCCAGAACACTGCAGAACATTTGGAAGTTACTGTATTCTATGGAGGACACCATGAAATATTAATCACGTTCATCCTATGCATTAGCAATAACTTAGTGGAATAGGTGGTCGATATAAGTAATATAAGATTACAACCAAGGACATATATGTGTATCCATAAAATAATAAACAAAGCCCCCAAAATTCTCCCCAAGTCCAAGCTCTCAAACGAATCATAATCCTGTTCCTCTTTTCAAATTAATGTTTATTTTCTGCTTACTTATTTATTCATTGATTTGATCTGTGAGTGCTCACTAGTAAAGAAGGATAATAGGTGATAAATATTAAAAAATTTTTTTTGGAGAACAGCTTAAAATTGAGAACATTCAATGGACTAATTACTCCTCAATTTTGACAGCTTAATAGTCTTGTCTAGTAATGCTAATTGAGTACTTGTGAAGTGAAAAAACTGAAAGTGTTAGTCGCTCAGTCATGGACCCCCATGGACTGTAGCTTGCCAGGCTTCTCTGTCCATGGAATTCTCCAGGCAAGAAGATTGGAATGTGTAGCCATTCGCTTCTCCAGGGGATCATCCCAACCCAGAGATCGAACCTGGGTCTCTTGCATTGCAGGCAGATTCTGTACCATCTGAGCACTTACAATGGACCCATCACTGTGGCCAGGGCTGTGTGTGGATTACTTCATGTGTCTTCACTCTCATGGGATAAAGAGGACTTTTTTTATGATTTTTATCATAGTGTTGAGAAAACAGAGGCTTAGTGTTCAAGGACACATGTTTTTACAAAGTAAAATCATGACTCATACAAATATAAAATGAACACATGTCAAAAATTTTATTTAAACCCACTAAATAACGAGAAGACCAGTAAGATGTTACAACTAGTTCAAAGCAGACTCCAAAGTCCAGAGCATACACCTGGCAGTGTGGCATGAGGAAACAGATGGGAACTGGCCAATATGCTCCCAGGGCAATAATCGATTGCTTTTCCACAGGACATGTCTGTATTTCTATGAACAGGAACAACTTGAATGACTGTACATCTTCTACAACATACAGGATTGTAAAATGGTTTTGTTAATGCAAAGTAGATGTAACCCAAGGATATATTACTCAGAACACCCAGATATGTTTTTGGCCATTTCAAACTCTTGCCCAGGTTTTCATGTAGTTAGAAAAGGTAAAGATTTGCCTAAGGTCACATAGCCAGGATGAGAATCCTAGCAATGCAGAGCCAGTGTCCCCAGCAACAGCTGTGAATAAAAACTTTAAGTACTACCAATGGAAACAAAGACTAGCTCTTTTTAGAGTTGTTATTCTGCTGTTGTTTTATGTTTCTAGGTACATATCTTTTTGTCCATGTAAGTACACTGTGTATGTTTGAGTTTTAGGAAATGAACTCATATACTGGATTCTTAACAGGTGTCGGGTACTGTGTCAAATGCTTGAAGCCTGAGATCCCGTTTTATCTAAAGAACACCCACCTAAGGAGGTATTAGTAAATCCCCATTTTACAGGTGAGCACTTAAGTGTTTGGACTGATTCCCAGAGTTACACGACTGGTGAAGTGGAGCTACGATTCAAACCCACATCAATCCTTGCCAAGGCCCATGCTGTTCCAGCCGATGAGCCAAACAATAATCCTAACAAATTCTAACAAAGAATTTTCATAGTTCCCACCTTCTGGACCTTGTATCATTTGCTGTGGGGTTGCTGAGTTATGCTGAGGACCGGGGGATTGTAGTAAAGAAAACAAAATTGAGAAGAAACACTTCTTTTTTTTTGGTCCTCTATGGTCAGTCCAAGCCAGGCTTCAGCAATATGTGAACCGTGAACTTCCTGATGTTCAAGCTGGTTTTAGAAAAGGCAGAGGAACCAGAGATCAAATTGCTAACATCCACTGGATCATGGAAAAAGCAAGAGAGTTCCAGAAAAGCATCTATTTCTGCTTTATTGACTATGCCAAAGCCTTTGACTGTGTGGATCACAATAAACTGGAAAATTCTGAAAGAGATGGGAATACCAGACCACCTGATCTGCCTCTTGAGAAATTTGTATGCAGGTCAGGAAGCAACAGTTAAAACTGGGCATGGAACAACAGACTGGTTTCAAATAGGAAAAGGAGTTCGTCAAGGCTGGATATTGTCACCCT
>NW_011491015.1:420708-424379 GCF_000754665.1 Bison bison bison | reverse complement strand
GCAGAGTACATCATGAGAAGCGCTGGACTGGAAGAAACACAAGCTGGAATCAAGATTGCCGGGAGAAATATCAATAATCTCAGATACGCAGATGACACCACCCTTATGGCAGAAAGTGAAGAGGAACTAAAAAGCCTCTTGATGAAAGTGAAAGTGGAGAGTGAAAAAGTTGGCTTAAAGCTCAACATTCAGAAAACGAAGATCATGGCATCCGGTCCCATCAGTTCATGGGAAATAGATGGCAAAACAGTGGAAACAGTGTGAGACTTTATGTTTCTGGGCTCCAAAATCACTGCAGATGGTGACTGCAGCCATGAAATTAAAAGACGCTTACTCCTTGGAAGGAAAGTTATGACCAACCTAGATAGCATATTGAAAAGCAGAGACATTACTTTGCCAACAAAGGTTTGTCTAGTCAAGGCTATGGTTTTTCCTGTGGTCATGTATGGATGTGAGAGTTGGACTGTGAAGAAGGCTGAGCGCTGAAGAATTGATGCTTTTGAACTGTGGTGTTGGAGAAGACTCTTGAGAGTCCCTTGGACTGCAAGGAGATCCAACCAGTCAATTGTGAAGGAGATCAGCCCTGGGATTTCTTTGGAAGGAATGATGCTAAAGCTGAAACTGCAGTCCTTTGGCCACCTCATGCGAAGAGTTGACTCATTGGAAAAGACTCTGATGCTGGGAGGGATTGGGGGCAAGAGGAGAAGGGGACGACAGAGGATGAGATGACTGGATGGCATCATTGACTCGATGGACGTGAGTCTCAGTGAACTCTGGGAGTTGGTGTTGGACAGGGAGGCCTGGTGTGCTGCGATTCATGTGGTCTCAAAGAGTTGGACACGACTGAGTGACTGATCTGATCTGATTTGATCTGATGGTCAATGGACCCAGATTTGCAGGCAGCAACCCCAAAGTGATGCACGTTCTGGCCTAGCCCTTGACTTGCGCCCGTCCTCAGCTGTTGGGGGGACCTTGATTTTGGAATGGCAGTGTGCCTTTTTAGTTGTGCATGGGCTGGTTTCCTGGTGGCTCGGCAGTAAAGAATCTGCCTGCAATGCAGGAGACATGGGTTCTATCCCTGGGTCAGGAAGGTCTCTTGGAGAAGGAAATGGCAACCCACTCCAGTATTCTTGCCTGGAGAATCCCATGGACAGAGGAGCCTGGCGTGCTGCAGTCTACGCAGTCACAAAGAGTTGGACAAGACTAGAGTGACCGAACTGAACTGAAAGCGACTGAGCGCACGAGCGTGCATCAGTTATCAGCTACCCGCACAGAAATGGTTTGATGTCTGCGGCTCTCCCTATGCCGACTGACACCGGTGAATGTGTGCATGCAGGCCTCTTTCAGGTTTCCCAAGCTTGCTCCTGGACCACCTTCTCAGAATGGCCTGGGTGCTTTTATAAATTGCAGTTTTATCAATAGTACTTGAGACTTAATGAATCAGAAACTCAGGGGGGTGAAGGCTGAAAGTGTTTGTGTTCAAAATCCATCCTAGGGGGTTTGGAGAATCACACAAGTGCTTGGGCTTTGGATTCGACCAGGCCTGGGTGAGCATCCCAGCCACACTGTGTGATATTGGGCAAGTTCACTCAGATCTTTCAAGACCTGCTTTCCTCCTTTGAAAAATGGGGATAATTATAGTTGTGAGAAATGAATGAGACAATCCATGGGAAGCATTTGGCATGGGTCCTGGCACCGGCTATGTTCCCAGAAAGTGTCCGCTATTAATATATTTCATTGATCCTATAAGATGCTCACAATTTTTTTTTCCATATTAACATCTCTGAAATCAGTCTGTTTCTTAAAATGGATGGTGTTTCATGGTCTCATCGGTGGTATTTTTTTCCTTCTTAGTGGTGGAGCCCTGTGAGCTATAGCCCGTGGGGTTGCGAAGAGTCAGACACGGCTGAAGTGGCTGAGCACGCATGCGCAGTGGTCTCTAAAGCAAGCGTGCATCTTACAACAGAGGGTGCCTTAGACCTGGTGAAATACAGTGTATGTAAGGGTTCTGGGGTGCTCTGTTGTCCACCATAAGCCCTCCTGGAGGACAGCTAGAATCTGGGGACTGTCTGTATCCACCTCGACAGTGGGTAAGTCAAGTGAAATTTGGATAAACAAGGCAGGTGGGCCCACCCCTCTCTGGAGGGGGCTCCCTGATTTCAGATGTACTTGGTTGGTCTCCCTTTTTGGGTCCCTGCTCATGTTTCCTGTTGGGGCTTCCCAGGTGGCTCAGTGGTAAAGAATCCTCCTGCCAATGCAGGAGATGCAGAAGATGCATGTTTGATCCCTGGGTTGGGAAGATCCCTTAGAGAAGGGAATGGTAACCCACTCCAGTATTCTTGCCTGGGAAATCCCACAGATAGAGGAGCCTCACAGGCTACAGTCCATGGGACACAAAAGAGTTGGACACGACTTAATGGCTAAACAACGACATGTTTCCTGTTGGGAGACTTCAAGCCAGGGCGGCTTGAACAGGGTGGGGCAGGTGGGGTGGGGGCATTGCCCACCTCCTTCCTTCATTCCTCTGCATCTCCAGACTTGCCTTGTTGGATATTTCTGGGCCACCTGGCCACCACTTTTATTTTTGGGTCCCCCTTTAGGTCCGCTTTCCAGGGAAGGGTTTTAAGATGGACCCCGGGGTCCAGAAGGAGTGAACAATATCCCTAATACTGCCTGCCTCAGAATTACCAGTATTATCTCAGTGAATTAGGAGCCCCTCCTCCCAACAGCCCCACTGGCCCAAGGTTCTTGTCTGCTCAGCTGTTGATCAAAATGGGATTTGGCAGCAAGATAGTGGTGGGGGAAGTTTGGCTTCTTGTTGGTTTTAAGGTGATCTATAGAAGGAATCAGCTTAATGAGTGGTTTGCTTCCTTTGAAAAAGCACCATCTGGGTTTAGATTTCATATTTACTATTTTAAACCTTTTCAATTAGACCCCTGGGGTTTCCCAGGCTTGCCTGGGGGAGTTTTCTTTTTCCAAGCTTCCCTTCCCTTCCTGGGACAAATGTTTGTTTTTCTCACATATTCATCACAGCCGCCCACCACCCCTCCTTCAGAGAGCCCTGGGCAGCCCCTCCTAGACATGGGGGCCTGGTGCCTGGTGGGGGAGCCTTCAGCTGGGAGCAGCGCTTGGCAGGCTGCTTCCTGCCCCATGCCCGCCTTCGCCATGGAAAGCCAGGGGGCGTGTCTTGGCGCATTGGCGGAGTCTGCTGGAAGCTCTCCGTTTTGAGAGGAAAAGGGACTTTCTCATGGGTTTCCCGCTCCAAGAGTATCAATCAGCTCCAGAGAAACACTAGGGAGGCGAGAAGTGGTTTCCTAGCAGGAATCGCGATTACAAAGGCCACCGGCTCCCTCTGGAGCTTTTGTCCTGGCTGGCACCATGGTCAGAATTTAGGGGCCATCCCAGGGTAGCCTTTGCTGGCCCGAATCTACTGACCCTGAAAATCGGGGAGAAGGAGTAGAAACATGGGCCTGGAGCCTGTTAAAGTAAGTGAAGTAAGTCAGAAAGAGAAAGAGAAATACTGTATATTAACACACATATATATATATGAAATCCAGAAAGATGGTACCCATGAGCCTAAGTACAGGCAAAGGAGACACAGACGTAAAGAACAGACTTTTGGATTCAGCGGGAGAAGGAGAGGGTGGGATATGAGAAAATAGCACTGAAAC
>NW_011491015.1:413508-420608 GCF_000754665.1 Bison bison bison | reverse complement strand
GGGAGGGAGGTGGAAGGGGGGGGTTCAGGATGCGGGGGGACTCATGTATTCTTGTGGCCGATTCATGTTATGTATGGCAAAAACCATCACAACATTGTAAAGTAATTATCTTCCAGTTAAATTAAAACAAAAAAGTGCCTGGAGGAGCATGGAGCGGCTGGATCTAGAGGTCTCGCTCTATTGCGTGATGGATGGCTTTTTGCAAAAACTGTTGGCTCTTGACAAGCGGAGAGGGAAGGATCAGACCTGTCTCGTGTGGTTGTGACATTTGGGTGGGCTGTTGTGACCTGCTGGGCTCTCAGTTGGTGCCCTTTAAGTACCACTCCCTGCCTGCCCTTTCCCTTTCCTGCTTTCCTTGGAGAGTTGAATCTATACCTAATGTCATTTAAATATGATTTTTGAGATGATAGTGAAGCAGGGGAATGAGGCAAGGAAACAGGAGGAAGAAAGTAATTTCCTCTGTTTACCACGACCCGAAGCCCCCCAAAAAAAGACTCTTTTTTTTTTTTTTTTTAACACTGCATGTGTTATTGGGCAGAAGACACACAGCTGTGGCTGGTGACTGCCTTTCCTTGGCTGAAGCCACAGCTCCCGAGGGAACCCCTGCCCTGCTGGTCTGTTGCTTTGCTCAGCCGAGATGTGGGGTGTGGGGTTAAAGGACCCTTGCCAAAGTGAGGAGTTTTATCTAGCTTCCTGACAGCTGTGAGAAATCCTGATTGACAACAGGGCGGCTTCTAAGCAGGGAGCTGGGAGGCTGGCTGATGTGAGGGGGCCCGAAAGGAGGAGACAGGTCCCCATGCGTCAGTTTTGAGAGGCACTATTGGTTTCAGATAGATTTCATTCCCGTATTGGAAAGGAAAGCTGCTTTAACATGGAATCAAAAAATAGACTTCTTTAATATGGGATCAAAAAATGCCTAAGGCTGTAATGAAGGGCAGTCACTCCAGGCAGAGAATGGTCTGTGTTAAAATGATGATCCAACTGCCCAGTAGAATATACGGGCTTGATGCTAATAAGAGTAATTGAATTTATAGCAATAGCTGTGCGCTGTGAATGGCTTTTGGAAAACCACAGCTTCTGGGGAAGAGAGGCAAAGGGTTTCTAATATGCAAAAGAGGCTGGGTACGAAGCCCCCAGGATAAAAAATCACAGGAATTTCATTCATTACTTTATTAACAGGTGGATTTCTAGACTGATTTAGAGTTTCATCAGTGTGCAAATTAATTAAGCTGTTAAAGGTGTTGCAGAGGTACACACAGGCATCCTTGGCCTTGCTTGACAAGAAGCATGCAGGCTGCTCTGGGTCTAATTGTCAGAGTAATTATTTTCTCCCCTGTAAATTACTGGCAGCAAATTCAGTGCAGTGCACTGGTATGCTTTTAATTATTCACAGGATCCGAGGATGGGGGCTACGTGGGATAGGCTTTTATGAAATATGTAGGTTCATATATGTGTAAAAATACCTGTTAATCCCTCCCAGCTGGGTTCATTTATTTTACACACATCATGGTGACCAGATATAGGTTTGGGGCTTGGGGGGCTCCAACAAGGACTATTTATCTTCGGGGTGTGTGGATTTCATCTTTGTGTGAATGATAAATTTTTTTTCAGCCTTTTTCAAAGTGCATTTGCTGCCTGCAAGCCTATTTTTTGTGGGCATTGTTATCATAACTGGTATTAGCAAAACATTTCAAAATACAGGCTAAGGGCCAGAACAGAGCAATAGAAGAAAATTAGTCTGTTCTGTGGAAATGACAACCATTTGGGCTAAATAAGCAAGCCGGTGTCACAGTGAAAACAACACAGGTAGAAAAACCAGAGTGTCGTTCATTTGTTCACTTTCATTCATTCATTTGCTAAGTTGCTGGTGGCACCTAACGTGCCAAACTGTGGGGATATAGAATAAATTGTTGTCTTGGAAAGAGCTGGAGAAGTATAGTTGGAGAAATGGCCGAGAAGCTGAAATACAGGGTGCAGTGAAAGCAGACCTGATACAGAAGGGCAGAGGTGGTCAGAAGAGTGGTCCCTTGATGAGCAGGAGGAGTTAACTAGATGGAGTGTGGGCGTGCGTGCATGCTGGTGGCAATGAAGCAGAAACAGAGTGTGGAGAGCCTGAGGCAGAAAGGTGATTATTACATGTAATAGTTTGGTAAGGGGGCGACAGAGGATGAGATGGTTGGATGGCATCACTGACTCAATGCACATGAGTTTAAGCAAACTCTGGGAGACAACGAAGGACAGGGAAGCCTGGCATGCTGCAGTCCATGGGGTCACAAAGAATCAGACATGACTTAGAGACTGAACAACAACAAGGCTTCTATACCAAAGTGCCAGAGACTGGGTTGCTTAAACAACAGTGCTCACAGCTCTGGAAATTAAAAATTTGAGATCAAGATGTTGGCAGGCTCGGTTTCCTCTCAGGCTTCTCTCCATGGTTACCTTCTCCATGGGTCACTTGAGGTCTTTCCTCTGTGCTTGTCTATATCCTAAGCTCTTCTTTTTTCAGAAAAATTATTTACTTATTTATGACTCTGCTGGGTCTTAATTGAGGTGTATGGGCTAATTATGGAGCATGGGGTTTAGTTACCCTGCAGCATGTAGGATCTTCCTGGACCAGGAGTTGAATCTGGAGGTGGATTCTTGGACCACCAAGGAAGTCCCTGACCTCTCCTTATAAGAATATTAGACCTATTGGATGAGGGCCATTCTCATGACCTCATTTTATCTTAATTACCTTTAAAAGACTTTACCTCCCAATATGGTTACATTCTGAGCTACTGGAGGTTAGGACTTCAGTATATGAATTTGGAGGGGATACAATTAAACCCATAACACTTTATGAGGAAATTGAACATAAATTTCCAAGATTCAAAATTATGTGTTAATAACAAACATAATTTATGAGAGAGATTATAGAGTTTAAAGACATTTAATCCTTCTTATTACCAGTTACTATGAGCACGTTGCAACCCCAATTATGCTAGAGAAACACTGGAGAGGGAGAGTCAGATAAAGTTCTTATCTTACTCAGGGAAGTGCAAATGTTTTTTTTATTGGCCACACCATGTGGCATGCAGAGTCTTAGTTCCATACTTGGATTTGAACCTGTGTCCCATGGAAGTATGGAGTCTTAATCACTGAACTGCCAGGTAAGTCCCAGGAAATGCAAATTCTGATAAATAGATTAATAAAGTGAAAATCCTATTAATAAAATTTAATAAAAGTGGTGGTTGCATAACATTTTGAATGCACTAAATGCCATTGAATTGTTCACTTTGAAATGATAATTGTGCCTCAACAAAAACAAATAAACAAAAAACTCAAAAAGTTTAAAGCAGCCACTGGTAGAATTTTTTTGAATGGTGAATATAAAGCGTATAATTTTCAAGCAGATTAAGAAACAACTTATAGACCATAAAAGCAAATGAAAGTAAAAAGATACAGCATGAAAAGCTTACAGCCAGAATGCACAAAATGATGTGATAGGCATGAGACAACTATAAGCAGAAATAATTTAAACTCTTTTACAAAAGTGTCTAAATTGTATTTAAAAACCAGTGACTTGTATCCTGCTAACACAGAATACATCTAAAATAAAATGGGGTGAGATTGAAAATAAAATAACAGACTGAGATTGAACAGGCAACACAGATTCAAAGGAGGCGGGGCTGCAGTGCTACTGCCGAAAGCGTGATCTTCAAGGCAAATAGCACTAAATGGAAACCAGGGAGTCCCTTTATATGGACCAGTTGCATACGCTACGCTCTGGGTTCTTTCTGAGTGTGGACCATGTCCTGGTTACTACGCTAGGCGCTGGTCATGCATTATTTCCTGAAAGTTCTTAGGGGCATGTGTTGTTATTTTCATCATTTCAGAGGAAGGAAGTGTGAGGATTAGAGAATCTCACAAGTAATCGAGGGTCAAGGGAGAATCTGAACTTGGAAGCTGATGCTTCCCCTCTCCTTGCTTCATATACCCAACAGCCCAGCAGGATGTATATCAATCAACTGTTTGCACTGCAAGAGGGTAATGGTAGTGTATGTTTTTAAAAATCTTTATTAGCCTATGTCAGATTTAAAAGATATCTTGTCACAAAGAAAATATGAACAGCTTCCCAATTTATTGTGGAATTGTACAGGTCCTTGTTTTCTAGCTCCAATGTTATAAAATTTGAAACCAATAATAAAAATAAGTGAAAGTCTCTATCCCATCACTTAAGAAATAAAGCAATAAAATTCCCCAAATCTCTCCAAAACTCAAACTTTTTTAAAAAAGCATTGAAATATAGTTAATATACAATATTATGTTGGTTTTTGGTGTACTCTATAGTGATTTAATATTTGCATACATTATGAAATGATCATGATATTGTCTAGTAACTGTCTCCATTCAAAGTTACTGCAGTATAATTGACCATACTCCTTATGCTGTGTATTATATTCCCATGGCTCCTTTACTTTATAACTGGAGTCAAACTCATTTTCATAATAGTTTGTTTGGAAATTAGTAAAAAGAGAATATTTGCATTGAAAACATGAAATGTAGACAAAGTTGTCCTCTAAGACAAATGATTTGACTTTTTAAAAAGAAAGAAATAAATGGATGATGAAGTCATCTCAACAAAACAGGTGAAAGGGCAATAACAACACAAGTGAAAGAGTGGAAAAAAGAAATTTTAATTGAACTAGAAATTCTGATTTATAAAGCAGAGACCCTTCTAGCATAATTGACTAGTAGGTCTAAGAACAGGTTTTCTTGGTGAATTTCTAGAAAACCTGAGAACAAAGAATAAGAACCTACTGTATAGTACAGGGGACTACATTCAATATTTTGTAACAACCGATAATGGAAAAAAGTCTGGAAAGGAATATATATGTGTATAACTGAATCACTGTGATGTACACCTGAAACTAACACAATGTGTAAATCAACTATGCTTCAATAAAAAGGATTATGACTCCTAGATTTATTAAAATTTAATACAAATTTTGTTTCTCTTCTCTGCCTAAAGTGCTGTAAGACTGTGTGTGTGCACTCAGTCATGTCCAGCTCTTTGCAAACCCATGGACTGTAGCCTGCCAGTTCCTGTTTATGGGATTTTCCCAGCAAGATTACTGGAGTGGGTTGCCATGCCCTCCTCCAGGGGAATCTTCATGACCCAGGGATCAAATCCCCGTCTTCTATGGCTCCTGCCTTGCAGGCAGATTCTTTACTGCTGAGCTACCATGGAGGCCGCTTGATGTCTTTTAGCCTGGTGGCTAAAATTTATCCTAAGACCAGAAAAATTTGTGTTGTTTTTACATTTAAGAAAGATGTCATTTTCATGCTGAAAGAAAAAAATCATGGAAAAAAAAATTCAGTTTTACAAAGGTGGCTTAACCCTGATCTTAAAACTTCCTTGATAGCACAAGTAGCGTTAAGGCATATGCTCCATAATGTGGATACAAAATTTGAAATCATGAAGGTTAAAATAAAAACTAGGGTTTATATAAAGAAATCAAGGACAGTTTTGGGTGAGAAAAATTTTCTGATTGATCATGCTATGAAAGCCAAAACAACTTGTTAATACCAATTAAAATTAAAACATAATCAATAAAACTCAACACACTCACTTATGATCTTTAAAGAATATTCCCATAACATTTACTAAAATTAATAGCTTTGTCATATATAAGCAGTCAAGCAATAGTTGGAAACTATAATAGAGACAGCGCTCATATTAAACTAGCAACAAAAATCACATAATCCTGGGGAATGCTACCAAGAAGCGTGTGGAACCTTTATGATGAGAACTCCCAAATTTGACTAAGATGTTAAAATAAATAAGACTCAGAGGATGGAGATATACATCATTCTATACGACTTAATTTTATAAAGATGTTAATTTGTTTTCAGTTAATTTACAAGCCTCAGAAATCTCAGTAACAATTCTCAATGTATTATTTTTTGGAGAAATTTGATAAAGTTATTCTAAAGTAAACAGGCCATGAAGGAGATAGGAATAAAAGAAGAACCACTGAAATAGGCAAAATGTATAAAGCTACAAAACTCAGACCAGTAGATCTAGACTGAATAGCTAGTCTTTGAGGTCAAATCTGCCTGAGAGCTTCACATAGAAACAATGGCACAACACACACTGGGGAGAAGATGGGATCTTTCAACAAATAATATTGGTTCTTTGGGAGAAAATAAAATCAAAGCTGCTCCTTACTGCAAACACCAAAATAAATTCCAGATGGAGTCAAGATTTAGATGCAAAAATATTCTACTGCATTAATAATCAAGCAACGCAAATTAAAATGAAATGTCACTTTCTTTTTTTGTTATATTGGCAAAGATATTTTAAAAAATCACTTGATTTTGGGAGAGTGTGGTAAGGAAGTCCTTTCAGACTTCTGATCTGAATTTAAAAGAATTCAGCTCTTCTGAGAGTGATATTTATTACAAACCTCTAAAAGGTTCAGTTCTATGCCCTGTAGATTCCATGTCTTGGCATCTCTTCAGGGAAAGATAAGATATATAGACAAATGGTTAAAGGAGACAAAGATGTATCTATAAGTATTTTTATTTCAGATGTATTTGTAGTAAGGTCCAGTAATTGGGAATTTGTTAAATATACATCGGAAATAGATGGGAAACAATGGAAACAGTGACTGACTTTATTTTGGGGGGCTCCAAAATCACTGCAGATGGTGACTGCAGCCATGAAATTAAAAGACGCTTACTCCTTGGAAGGAAGGTTATGTCCAACCTAGATAGCATATTCGAAAGCAGAGACATTACTTTGCCAACAAAGGTCCGTCTAGTCAAGGCTATGGTTTTTCCTGTGGTCATGTATGGATGTGAGAGTTGGACTGTGAAGAAGGCTGAGTGCCGAAGAATTGATGCTTTTGAACTGTGGTGTTGGAGAAGACTCTTGAGAGTCCCTTGGACTGCAAGGAGATCCAACCAGTCCATTCTGAAGGAGATCAGCCCTGGGATTTCTTTGGAAGGAATGATGCTAAAGCTGAAACTCCAGTACTTTGGCCACCTCATGCGAAGAGTTGACTCATTGGAAAAGACTCTGATGCTGGGAGGGATTGGGGGCAGGAGGAGAAGGG
>NW_011491015.1:412836-413030 GCF_000754665.1 Bison bison bison | reverse complement strand
TTTATTAAACATTTTTATTTTTTCTAAATTTAAAAGCTAACACTTGGCTGAAAAAGTACTTGCAATAAAATTGATGAGACCACAGGAAAAATAAAACTCAACTCATCTTTAAATATAAAATTAAATGATATTAACAGACAATCATAGAAAAAATAAAAATGTTTAATAAAATACATCCTCAGAAATCCAAAATA
>NW_011491015.1:409499-412736 GCF_000754665.1 Bison bison bison | reverse complement strand
CAGAAATCCAAAATAAACATATTAAACATGGAAATATCATTATACTTTCAAAAATATTTACAGATATGATATAATATCAGGTGACAGCAAAAAGTTGAATACACTGTATGCTGAATTTTATGAAAATAAATGTATTGAAAAATAGACGGAAGGCAATATATCAGATACACTAACAATAGCCATTTCTAGGTAGGTAGATTGGTGTTTTTTTAAAATTTCTTCTTAAATGGTATTCTATGGACTTTGTACATAGCAAATACTACTTTATCAAAGCAGTGACGAACAAAGGATTTGACCATAATACAAATGCATCCACTACCACTGCCTTCCAAAGGGAGGACACCTCTTGAGTTGTGGACAAAGGTTTTTAAGAACAGAAATCAGAGATGAATGGATAAAAAAGATGTGGTATAACACAATGGAATGCTACTCAGTCATGAAAAAGAATGGAATCATGCGTTTGCAGCAACTTAGATGGGCCTAGAGATTATCATACTAAATGAAATGTCAGAACGAGAAAGACAAATACCATATGATATCAGTTATATGCAGAGTCTAAAATATGACACGAACTTATTTATGAAACAGGAACAGACCCACAAACATAGAAAACAATCCACTAAAAGGGAAAGAGGGTGGGGTAGGGGTAAATTAGGAGTTTGGCGTTAGCAGATACAAACTACCACATATAAAACAGATATAAATAGGCCATATAGAAAACAAGATCCTACTGTATAGCACAGGGAGCTATATTCAGTATCCTGTAATAAACAATAATGGAAAAGAGTATGGAAAAGAATGTATGTATATGTATAACTGAATCACTTTGCTGTATAGCAGGAACTGAGACAACATTGTAAAGCAACTATTATTGTTGTTTAGTTGCTAAGTCGTGGCTGACTCTTTCGCAACCCCGAGGACTGCAGCCCGCCAGGCTCCTCTGTCCTTGTGATTTCCCAGGCAAGACTACTGGAGCGGAGTGCCATTTCCTCCTCCAGGGGATCTTCCCAAACCAGGGACTGAACCCACGTCTGCCTTGAGAGTTGGATTCTTTACGACTGAGCCACCAGGGAAGCAAAATCAACTATATCTTTTAAAATGTTTTCAAAAACTGGAATCCTGACTTTTTAAGTAGAGGATCCTACTTTTTAAGTAGGATCCCACTGGGTTTCTCTTTGGCAAGAATCAAAAATATCTCCAAATGTACATATCCACTTGCTACTTGAGCATGGCTTTCAAAAGTGGACCCACTTCTTCCCAACCTATCAACCTACAGCCCTGTCGGTAAAAACTTCTTTCTCACATGAGCCCCATACATCAGTCTTGCCCTCTGAAAATCCACAGAATAAACTTAATGCCTTTCCTTTTCCATATTATAAACTTCATCTTGCAAAAAAAAAAAAAAAAATACAGATAAACAAAGGGAAGAAAGTAAAAACCACTTGGAAGCCAGCCACCTAGCTGTAAGTCCCGTTGCCACTTTTCATGCATGTACTCTACGCAACTGCAAGCATCCTTTTCAAAGAACGAAATAAAGTAATGATGAACACACTTATTGTATACTCCCTCTCCACCAATTTGACGATATACAGACATCTCCCAGTAACTCTCAGTTACCTCTAAGTGAAAATCTAAAAATTTTCTGCACAAAAGTGCTAATCAGAAATATTTTTCTTATTATTTTAAATGGAAAAAGTTGTAATGGGTTATAGAGCGACTCCAAATTTCCAACCTATTTCATAGGGCTGTTGTGAAGATGAATAGTAACTGTCAAATGATAAATGCAGAGAGTGGTACTGGAGAAAGCACACATATCAGTACATATCGGCCAGACGGAGAATAAGGCCACAGCTCGCTCTGGTCAACTATGGGGAGGGGAGAGTCATGTGTTCTTCTAGAGACTAAGTTGATTCTCTTTAACACAAATGTGGGAGGTCTTCTCTCATGACCCATGGCCTCAGTCCTGGACTCTGGGCTTCCTTTCCGATGTTCACAGGTAAAAGTTTCCTTTCATCCTGCACAGGTTGTTCTGAGCAAAGGATGATGACTCCAGGGGCCAGGACTGGTGCATCTAGTAGAAATTATCCCTGTTGCTAAGTTGCGTCTGACTCTTTGCGACCCCATGGACTGTAGCCCACCAGGCTCTTCTGTCCATGAGATTTCCCAGGCAAGAATACTGGAGTGGGTGGTTATTTCCTTCTCCAGGGAATCGTCCCAACCCAGGGATCAAACCTGTGTCTCCTATGTCTCCTGAATTGCAGGCAGATTCTTTACCCCTCTGAGCCATCAGGGAAGCTCTAGTAGAAATTATAATGAATACTTAAAAAAATTATTGAAGTATAGTTGATTTATAATGTATTAATTTCTGTTGTGCAGCACAGTGACTCAGTTATACAAATATACATTCTTTTTCATATTCTTTCCCATTACGGCTTATTACAGGATATTACGTACGGTTCCCTGTGTCCTCCAGGAGGACCTTGTTTATCTATCCTGTATATAATAGTTTGCATCTGCTGGTCCCAAACTCCCAGTCTTTGCCTCTCCCTACCACCTTGGTAATCACAAGTCTGTTCTCTGCGTCTGTGAGTCTCTTCCTGTTTTGTAAATGGGTTTGTTTGTGTTGTATTTTAGAGTCCTGTAATAAATGCTGCTGAAACGGGACGAGTCAGAGTCGGTGAGCATTGCCCTCCTCGTCTCTCTCAGCAGTCTCGTGGGTTTAGAAATTCTGCTTGCAAAGTCCTGCTGGGACATTCAGTAGGAAAGTCTAGAAGAGCAGGATCCAGGCCTGGTTGGCTGGCAGGGAAGCCAGGTTCCCATGGGCTTTTATAACAATGCTGGCAGGCACCGGGCCACCTGGTGGAGCACGTTTATTGTGTAAGGGCGCGTGGGTGGTGGGTTATGGTGTGAGAAGTCACGGCTGTGGGGTGCACACACGGTCCCTTCTTCCTTGCCAGGCCTGAGTCATCACTGGAAGCCATCGGAGGCTACCCAGGGGCACAAAAGGCACAGGCCAGGGCACATGCCCGTTTAAGTCATTGCCACCAGCTGAGATCCTATGAATTTTAAAGAAGGGAAAGTCTGTGGGAGGGCCCAGCTGGGACACAGCCAGGCGGCCACTTGTCAGTTTCAATACTGCAAGACACGTCACTTTCCTAGGAACACAGGAAGCCAACACTGGGTGGAATCTAACTTGATTTTTAAGATGAAGATGGCTAGCTCAAGCCAAAACTTCAA
>NW_011491015.1:386518-409399 GCF_000754665.1 Bison bison bison | reverse complement strand
GGCCTGAAGAGCAGTGACTCCAACCTGACGGTTGGATGGGGGCCCTGGCTGCCATCCAGTGAATCTGATAGTCTCTGGACAGCCCTGAGGAGTGTCCTGGCCACATGTGCAAGCGAAGTCTCACCTGGAAGTGAGTTCTCAAATCTCAGGGCCTCTCAGAACACCATGGAAGCTGAACGTTCCTGAGGGCTTAGTAGGTGCCAGGCCCTGGGGTATAAACATTTACATGAACTGCACAATGGGATGGTGGGGAGACACAGGATTTGAGGTTAAATGTGTGTTGTTAGTCGTTCAGTCATGTCCAGCTCTTTGCGACCCCATGGACTGTAGCCCCCCAGGCTCCTCTGTCCATGGAATTCTTCAGACAAGAACACTGGAGTGGGTAGTCATTCCCTTCTCCAGGGGATCTTCTTGACCCAGGGATCAAACCCAGGTCTCCTGTGTTGCAGACAGATTCCTTACCGTCTGAACCACGAGGGAAGCCGAGTGGTGCAGTGGTTAAAAACTTGCCTGCCAATGCAGGAGACGTAAGAGACATGGGTTCGATCCCTGGGTCAGGAAGATGCCTGGAGGAGGGCATGGCAACCCACTCCAGAATTCTTCCTGGAGAATTCCATGGATGGGGGAGCCTGGCGGGCTACAGTCCATAGGGTCGCAAGGAGTTGGACATGACTGAAGCGACCTAGCACGCATGCAAGCATGGGGTTAATGTCCCTCAGTTCAAATCCTGGCTCGACTGTTTGCGACTGGGTGCTAGAGGGCAAGGCATGCTTCCGTCTCCTTTTCTGTGCAGGAAGTGTGTGTGTGTGTGTGTGTGTGTGTGTGAGAGAGAGAGAGAGAGAGAGAGAGAGAGAGAGAGACAGGAGTCACTACCTCACAGAGTTGTCATGAGGCTTAAATGAGATAAACATGGAGACATTTTAGTGACCACAGCATCCTAAACAGTGTCAGTTCTGGAACCTCACTCCAGCAGTGATGCGCTGTGACTTATACGGTGGCCGAAGCTGAAACTCTGGAGTCCTATGCCTGACCTAAAGGAAGGACTCCCGCAAGTGCTTTGAATCAAAATGTAAGTCCGAGCAGTATGACACGGTGTGAACCTGTCAGCCCTGGTGCTTAACTGAACAGATTTAAATGTTGTCACGCCTCCCATTATGATCGATACTTAAACTCAGTGCTTCTGAAGACAATTTAAGACCTTTATCACTCACCTTGCCCTTAATGGATAAAAAACGAAGTCCATTTAGGATTACCTATCCCATATTTTATTTTCTTGGAGAGTTTAATAGAGTTTGACCTCAGCAGTTCTAACCTCTAGTACAGAGAGTTTTAATTCTTGGCCATCAGTCTTGGGAAGGGTCACCCTGCTCCGCTCAGAGACACCTTGCTACCTCCGCATTCTTCATCACTGGGGAGGAGAAACAGCTCCAGTGGCGAGTCCGCTTGCTTGGTGCCTTGGGTACTTATTTCTGTAAAAACGCAACAAGAAGTGACAGCACGGTTAAGGCCGAGTTCATATGGCAAGAGTCCCAGTTGATTTCATTGCGGTTCTGGTCTTCCCTCCTGGCTTTCCCCCTGCAATCAGCAGGGTCTTGGTTGTGCTTCTATACCCTTGATCTCTCTGGGTCAGACCCCAGCTCACCACACAGCTGGGTTGGCGGTGAGAACCTAGGTGGGCCCCTTACTGTGGCCACGAGGCCGCGGACGCACGGATCTTCTTAACTCCAGCTGCATAGTGCTGTGCGTGCGCGCATGCTCAGTTGCTTCAGTCATGACTGGCTCTTTGCGACCCTATGGACAGTAGCCCGCCAGGCTCCTCTGTCCATGGGATTCTCCAGGCAAGAATACCAGAGTGGATTCCCAGGCCCTCCTCCAGGGGATCTTCCCACGGACGGAACTTGCATCTCCTATATCTCCTGCATTGCAGGTGGATTCTTTACCCACTGAGCCACCTGGGAAGCCCACTTATTGCTGAGTTCCTTATATTCAGCAGGAGTCTGTTAGGGTCTCCAGGGCTTACTCCAAAGTGACTGTAACTGAAAAAAAAGATGACTATTCCCCCCCCCCCCCCAATATGTGAACCTACAAATGTCCCTAGTTAAAACTCATTCATGGATTCTTTCTTCTGCAGCTGGAAAATTGCTATTTGTTTTGGGCTGCGTTCAGTGAGCTGTGAACTGCCCCAGGATTAATTAAACCTGCCTGTTCATCATCTATCGGTGTATCAGCTGTTAGTGATAAGAGGCCCTTGAGAAGTTGAGGACAACGATGGGTGAGCAAAGCAGATGGGCAAGTGCAAGGGAAGCCTCAAAACCCAAGACTAAGTAAGTCTCTGCCAGTCACCCTGTCCCATACATGTTCTTGGTCAAGTCCTCTCACTGTTTTAGGCTCTGGCTGAACCTAATCATCTCTAAAAGGTCCAGCTGTAAAAAGCTATGATTCTAGATTTTGGGAAGAGCTACCCTTTGTAGTTTATTCTGGAAGTCAGAGAGCATGACTTTTGAGCCTACCTGGGGGTACAAAAGGCACAGACCAGAGCATGTGCCTGTGTAAGTCACTGCCATCAGCTGCCTGCCTGCTAAGTCACTTCAGTTGTGTCCAGCTCCTTGCGACCCTATGGACTGTAGCCTGCCAGGCTCCTCTGTCATGGGATTCTCCAGGCAAGAATACCAGAGTGGATTCCCAGGCCCTCCTCCAGGGGATCTTCCCGACCCAGAGATCGAATCCACGTCTCTTAGGTCTCCTGCATTGGCAGGCAAGTTCTTTACCACTAGTACCACCTGGAAAGCTGCCATCAGCTGAAATCCTATGGATTTTAAAGAAGAGAGAGTCTATGGGATGATCTAGTTGGCGACTGGCCTGGAGACCAGTTGTTCGTTTCAACACTGCAAGACACATCACTTTCTTAGGAACACAGGAAGCCAACTCTTTGGGTGGAACCGAAGATGATTTTTAGGATGAAGATGGCAAACTCAAGCCAAGACTTCACAGAATCCTCTTGGTAGTTCTGGGTGGCCCCTGCATTCCATGCATTCTATCTACTCTGCTTCCAAGGTTTTAATCCATCTCAGTCTCACTGTGATGTTACAGCTCTGGTCTCTTGATCCTGTGTCTTTCATGTGGGGATAAACAATGCTCATTTTGCAGAGATGTTGGAGGAACAGTGCTCATGGGCAAAGGGTATCTTGCATGGTCTCAGCACGAGGCAGGTGCCCTGTGCGCCAGGGTCTCCTGCTTCAGAGTGGTGTCCACCTTATCATTTGTTTGTACCTACAAATGCCCAGCAGCATGGAGGCAGAGTGGACACTGGAGACAGAAACAAAGGCAACTTTAGAAAGAAAAAAGAATAGCTTGTTTTCCGTGTCCTCCCAGGGGGCGCCTTAATCAGAGTTGGCCACTTTCTCCCACGTGTGCTGTTGTTGGGCAGTTAGTGTCCCAGCTGAGCCAAGGACCAGGGCACAGTGAGGGTCTTTGTTTTAGTCTCTTAAATTTCAACGTGGGTTGGAAGGAACAAAAGCCCAATTCATTTAAGAGATACCTCCAATCTGATTCCATGCACTGAGCCAAGGGAGAGACGGCTTGGCAGCTCCGGGAGTGGAGGGTGAGCTGGACAGCTCAGACAGTAGGACCTTAAGGATGCTAAGAGAAGTGGAGGGGCAGCTGACAGAAGCTGGCCAGTTTCAGTGCCCTGGAGATGTGGTCTGTGCGGGGAAGTGCCCCAGAAGCCTGTGGTAGAGTAAACCTAAGGGCAGTGATTTTTTTGTTCTCCTTGACTCTTAGTAGCCTGATATCTTCCAGGTTGAATGCTTCTGAGAGCCACTGAACTGAATTTGGCAAACACTGCTGGTCTGTTTCTCATGTCAATCATGGGAGTTGCAGAACTGGGTCTGGATGGATGTTCAGGAATTTGCAAGGTGAGACAGTTGGGCAGCAGAAGAGAGTTCTAGTAAAGAGAGCAGCATATGAGAAACTCAGGACTTGGGCATATATGAAGTGGCATGCATATGGGTAGGGGGCACACCTGGAGATGGCATTCTCCGTCCCCATGGTTGGTGTGATCCAGCATGACTGGATTGCAAAAGCAAGGGTGAGGACAGAAAGAATCACCCATAGTTGATGCTGTTGGATAGATTTCAACTTGGAAGTCTCTGCTCAGAATGAAGCTGGACCACTCGGGTCCAGAGATGCTTGGGACGCCTGACAAGCTGGTGAGGAGATGCATTAGGAGTCTGTTTGCAGGATTAAGGACCTCCTAAGGGAGAGCTGACTTTAAAGGAAGAGGGAGTCAGAAGTGACAAATGTGATTAGGAAAAGAACCTTGGGTATTGAATTCAGGAGGAGGTCATTGTGAGCACAGCGTAGAGTTTGTCACTCAGATGATCTCCTGACCTAGACCTGCAAGGAAGAATATCTGCATTCTGTGGGCATGTAGCACTTGGGTTGGCCAATGGACAGTATGTGTGTGCTCAGTCGCTTCAGTCGTGTCTGACTCTTTGCAGCTCTATACACTGTAGCCTGCCAGGCTCCTCTGTCCATGAGATTCTCCAGACAAGAATACTGGAGTGGGGGATGTGACAAATAAAATCTGAAAGTTACATCTGTTAACCACCCTTGATGCTACACTCATGGCTCTCAAGCAGCATTGCTTTGCTGTCTTTTCAACAGAGCAAAGAACATTCTCCCTGTGTGGCAACTGGACACTGAACATGGACTCTGGAGGGAGGTGGACATGGCTAGCAGGTACAGAATTACCTGGAGAACTGGTGGCAGTGGCCAGCAGGCCCCTGAAACCCAGCAGGAAAAAGTTGCAGTGCCACTGGTAACTCACTGGACTCGGCTATAAACTCATGTGAGCTGCTTTCTGAAAACTTCCAGAATTATTTGGGGACAGAGTTTCAGAGAACTGATTCTGCATTTGCATGTGGGGAAAAGGCAGCAAAATACAGATTATACTTGATTCAGGTTTATTAGAAATTCTTTTTTGGTAGTGCAATGCAGTAGACATTGTTGATTATTTCCTTAGCATCCATTTCTCATTTCCTTACTTCTAACAAAATCCTTATTTCGTTTGAGTCCCCTCTCTTCCTCCATGCATGGGAACTAATTCCATTCACAGGGTTCAGGAGTGAGCCTGGTTACTTGTCTGGTTACTTGTCTTTGTTCCTCTCTACAGTGACTGGCTGGGTTGGCCGTATAACCCAATTTAATCTAATAAAATATGAAGAGAGGCTGGCTATGGGCATTGGAAAGATTTATCTGCATTCTTCTAGGACAGGGTCTAGAAGCAACTCACTTTGCTTTTCTCTGGACGTGGTCATGCACCAATATAAAGGCCGGACCAGGTGGCCCTTTCTTGTTATGCTGAAAGCTGCAACTTTCTTGCCATGCAACCAGGATGAAAGGGGGTAGATTGGAGGATGGTTGGGAAATGTATGCAGAGCCTTTGAATTCCCAGGTGGCTCAGCGGTAAAGAATCTTCCTGAAATGGTTGGGAAGATTTCTTGGAGTAGGAAATGTCAACCTACTTCTCTGTCCCAGGGACAGAGAAGCTTGGCAGTCTATAGTCCATGGGGTGACATAGAGTTGGACATGACTGAGTTACCAAGCACAACACAGCACAACTTTAAAGACTGCGAATTCTCAGGCAGCTCAGTGGTCAAGAATCCACCTGCCAATGCAGGAGTTGCAAGAGAGGTGAGTTTGATCCCTGGGTTGGGAAGATCCCCTGGAGGAGAGCTCCAGTATTCTGGCGTGGAAAATTCCATGGACAGAGCAGACTGGTGGGCTACAATCCATAGGGTCGCAAAGAGTCAGACATGACGAAACATATACGAAGACTGCAGAACTTCCAGGTATGAGTCAAGAATTTCTTTATTGTTTATGACAGTTTGACTTGAGTTTTTGGTTGCTTGAAAATATTTCCTGATAAATGTGGTTTGGCAGCTATCTTTCAGTTCCCAGAAGGAGAGATATCCTAGGCCAGATGGACCGTTTCTTGTCGTGAAGTTTATTTACATTCTGAGAAGATCCCTCCCTTTCTCTTTTATGTGGGAGGTACTGTTTATCCCACAAGAGCTTGGCATGGGTAGGTCCAATGTTTGGGAAAACCATCTGGCTCTGGCCATTTTTGAGCCTTCCATTGAGAGATGAAGGCTGTGTTCTTCCTCTCTTTGAATCTGGGTTGACTTTAATGACTTGGTTTTAATCAACTGAGTGCAGTAGAAGTGATGCTTTGTAGCTTCTGAGGTTAGGTCAGGAAGGGTTATATACAGGTCCCACTGCTTCTTGCTTTGAGGGAAGCAGCTGTCACGTAAGAAGTCCAGTTACCTGAGGCAGCCTGCTGGGGAAGCCATGCACAGGCAGCTTGTTGGATGGCCCCAGCTGAGCCCCTAGCAGACAGCCTGCATCCATTGCCAGCCATGTGGACGAGCCGCTTTGCATGTCCAGCCCAGCAAAACTGGACTGAAGCCAGGTGACTGCAGCCCCAGTGCACATCTGGCTGCAATAGCACGAGAGACCCCTACCTAAGACCTGCCTGAGCTTTTCCCAAATTCCGCAAAACTGTCAGCAAAATACAATGACTGTCTCGAGACAGTAAGTTTTGTGATAACTTGATATTATAATAATACCAAATTGTTCATTGTTCTGTTTTGCATACAATGATATAGAAAGGATTTCTTCTTTTCTCTTCCTCAAGGGTAGAAATGTAGAGCATTAGACTCAGAATTCCATCTTATTCTAGGCTCTTTTTGTTGCAAGTCAAATACACAAACTAGCTTAAGTAAGAAAGGGGGATGTCCTGGAATGACACTGAGAGGCAGGTAGTCAGTCTGTCTCTCCCATCCTTGGGTATTTCCCTCCCATACAGGGTGGGTCTGTGTGGCCTGTGGAATAGGGTGGAAGTAATGGCATGTCATTCCAAGTTTAGGTTATAAAATAGCACAGATTTTGTTTTAGTCTCTCTCTTTTTTGAATCACTTACTCTGGGGGAAGCCGTGTCATCAGCAGTCCTCTGGAGAAACCTGTGCGAGAAGCAGAGGCCTCCTGCCAGCAGCCATCTGGGTGCGCTGTCTTGGAAGCAAATTCTCCAGCCCCAGTCGAGCCTTCACATGACTGCCGCCCAAGCCAACGTCCTGACTGTAACCTTATGAGACACTCTAGGCCAAAACCACCCAGCTAAGCCTTTCCGAATTCCTAATACTCAGGAAACTCTGTGAAGTGTTACATGTTTGTTGCTTTGACTGTTGAGTTTTAGGGGTATTTTGTTATGCAGCAATAGGTGCAATAGATACAAAATCTTAGACCCCTTCTTGTCTAGCAAGTAAGAAAAAAAAAACTGGAATTCTCCAAAGGATTTTCTTCTGGTGACTTTTATTCAGCTCCTGATACATTTAAATGGTGGAGAAAAAGCACTCTGTTACTTTTATCACCTTGTCCTAAGCAGTGTTTCCCAACCTAGTTCTGTCCCTGTTTCTTCCAATATAGGCCCCAGGTGGAAAGTTTCACGGTGGGCAAGTGTGTGTTCATGGTCCCCATGTGGTGCGTGTATAGTTACACATGTTGGTGTTTTGTCCACGTTTCTTTTGGGGAGAAGTCATGAAGGAAAGCATATACTGATTATTTTTTCATGTCAGGCAGTATGATCAATACTGTATATATTTCAAGGGAAAGAAGAAGCAAATCAACCCCAGAGCTACTCACAGTGTTTCTGTCTTCTAAGAGGGAGGTGGTGACATAATTTGTATCAGTGGGACCCTGAATACATGTTCTTCTGGGACAAAGACAAAGTGTGTCTGAAGCTTTGACAGTTGTTCTGGGCTTCTAAGTGTGAGATATCAAGTGAGGGGTCTTTTTATCAAAAACATGGAGTCTATAACCATGGAAATGTAGGCATCAGGGTGATGAGCTAGGGTGTCCTATATCAGATAGAAGTGAAAACTGAGCTTCTACGGGTGTCTTGAGGATAAAGGGCTCCAGGAAACAGAGAAGATGGAAGATATGACGGAAATTTCAAGAAGGGATAGGTAGAAATGAAGAAGTGGATTGACACAGCAGAAGGCTGAGAGGCATGGCAGAGGGCTGGAACCTTCAGGGAAGGTGGCATTCACTGGTAGTGGGACAGTCATGAGTCTGCTAGAATGAGAGAAGTTGGCTGCTCATTTTAAAATTGTTTGAATTTTAGCTGCTGCTGCTAAGTCACTTCAGTCGTGTCTGACTCTGTGCAACCCCATAGACGGCAGCCCACCAGGCTCCCCCGTCCCTGGGATTCTCCAGGCAAGAACACTGGAGTGGGTTGCCATTTCCTTCTCCAATGCATGAAAGTGAAAAGTGAAAGTGAAGTTGCTCAGTCGTGTCCGACTCCCAGCAACCCCATGGACTGCAGCCCACCAGGCTCCTCTGTCCATGGGATTTTCCAGGCAAGAGTACTGGAGTGGGTTGCCGTTGCCTTCTCTGAGTTTTAGCTACACTATCCCTTCCCCAAGTCCCCCAATCCTGCTTCCCATATAATGCCTCCTGTGACTGTGTTTGGAGGTAGAGCTGGCAGAGGCACAAAATTCTGGTTGTACCAAGCAGGAAGTCCAGCTGAGGACTGGGGAGATGAACGAGCTCAAAGTTAAAAAGAGCTGGAATTTGGAACCAGAAGGACCAAGAGGATGCAAGGCTCTGGGAACGTTGAAGGGGACATGGAATTTTGCCAGGACCCAGAGCTGAACTGAAAGCAATGTTGTTTAAGTCTCAGAGGGTAGAGTGACCTCAGTTGACATCAAATTGAGCTTCAATTATACTGTTTTAATAAATACGATCTCCATTTTGCAGATGAGGGAGCCCAAGCATGGAGATGCTCATGAACTGGCCCAGGTCATACCCGAGTGGTGGCCCTGGGCTGGGATGCTCCAATTTTCATGTTAGTAAAATGGAAGGCTTTCTTCTGGAAAGGGCCAGATGAATGTTTAAGGTTCTGCCAATGATACCATGGACTGTAGACCACCAGCCTCCTCTGTCCATAGGTCTCCCAGGCAAGAATACTGGGGTGGATTGCTGTTTCCTTCTCCAGATCTTCCCCATCCAGGGATCGAACCCATGGCTCCTGCATTGGCAGGTGGATTTGTTACTGCTGAGCCACCAGAGAAGCTGCTATGTCTGTTACACCTGCTCAACTCGGCTGCTGAAGGGTGAAAATGGTCTCAGACAATACACAATACACAAATGCTTGGCATAGCTGTGTTCCAGCCAAACATTACTTGTAGACACCAACATTTGTATTTTATATAATTTTCACATGTTATAAAATATTATTTTTGAAGTTTTTTTTAAACTGGAAAGATACTTTTTCAACCTTTAAAAAGTGTAAACGCTATCCTCAGCTTGTGGGCCATGCAGAAGCGGGCAGCCAGCTCAGTTTGGCTCCCAGACTGTACTGTGTGGATCCCTATACTACATCATTCAGTTAATCAGATGTTCGAAAGCGAACAAATGCATCAACAAGAGAGCTTTATCGAGGACAGAGGAGTGATAAGTATTGACAAGATAAAGAGGGGTCATTATGGTATTTTTTTTCCTAAGGAGACCTTGCTGAAATTTACACAAGGCTCTTTTCAGACAGCTAAATGCCTTGCTGTTTCCACTTCTTTTAACCTATAAGCCTGAATGATACATCCATTTCCTTGGACATATCATCCCCATCTCACCCTTATTTGCCGTGTGTGTGACGTACGTGTGTGCGTGCATGCATTTCATGAGGAGGTCTGACTAGTCATCTTCAAGACTCTGAAATGCTCAGATTTCATAAAGACGTTTCCAATTTTTAGGGACTCTCCTTCCCCTTGCCCTCTTCTCTCCAATCCTATGAACATTCTCCCCGCTTTGACCTTGCTTCCTCTATGATAACTCTATTTCAAGGCTAATGGGATTATCGTATCCAAAAACATCCCAGGAAAAAACAGCTGGAATATCCAGGATAATAAAACAAGCCAGTAAAAGGTGAAGGGCTGTGTAATTGCTCTGCTTTGTGTCGACTCTTAAAGCCGCATGTTTTAACTATGTCATAATGGCAGAGAGTTTTCTGTGTTTTTTTCTTTTTCTGAGAGGCTGATGTAATATCTTCATGTTTTCCTTTTTTTTTTTTTTTCAGGAAAAAATAAGAATTCATTTTCATTGAGACTGACAAAATCTTTCTTCTTTTGTGTCGGCAATACGAGGTCTTAGAAGATCTCTGATCTTGTGTTGAAAAATTATAGCATTACAATGGGACACAGAGGCTAAGGGCTTGAACTCAATTTGGATTAATGTGCACAGCAGCGGGCATCCTGTGACACATGGTAGGAGGGTCTTAGGAGCGGGTGCTGAGGATCAGCTCTTGGGGACCAAGCCCATATGCCCAGCCTATTGTTCACTCTAATCTGAGGCTGGTCACTGGGAGGCTGAGCCCACAGTCAGATGCTCTGAGCGGTGGGATTGTGTCAAACCGTCAGCCAGGTGGCTGTGAGGTGCAACTGTGCAAAAGCAGGAGTAGTATTGAGCTGGGATGTTTCCATACGGAAGTTGGGGTGTTGGTTTAAGCATTTCACCTCTCTAAGTCTCAGTTTCTCTGACTATAAACTTGGGTCAATTATTTGGATCCCAAATTGTCATCAGCCTGGAGGGACACGGAAGGGATCATGGTGTTCCACCATGGCAAGTACTGCTTGATCGAGATAAGAGGGCTGCCCACAGGCTTGGGTTTCCACTGAGACTCTGAGGGCAGAGGGGGCCGAACAAGGAGACAGAAAGAACAGGGAGTTCTGGGTAGGGTACATAATAGCCGTCATCTCTTTGAAAGGGAAAAGTGGAAGTGTTAGTTGCTCAGTCGTGTCCAACCCTTCGTGACCCTATGGATTGTAGCCCACCAGACTCCTCTGTCCATGGAATTCTCCAGGCAAGAATACTGGGGTGCATAGCCATTCCCTTCTTCAGAGGATCTTCCTGACTCAGTGATCGAACCTGGGTCTCCTGCACTGCAGGCAGATTTTTTTTTTTTTACCATCTGAGCCACCAGGGAAAACTTGTTATCTCTTTAAAGTGGGTGTTTCTCCATAGTAAGGAGCTCTCTGAGTCAGTATAATCTGGGGGTAATAATTTAAGATTATTTCAAGTGCTAGTTAAAAAATGTCCCCATGACAGAAAGTTAGGCATTAAGTGGAAAGAGTAATTTCTATGGTGTGGGATGTTGTGGGGATCAAAGGGCAGTGGGTTTGATAGAGCAAAGATGGTGATGCAGCTCTTTCCTGGGTCCCCTGAAAGTGGTTCTCCTTTCTTCACTTCTGGTTCCACTTTATTTCTTAAAATCTGAAAGAAATCTTAACATATTGCTTTGCCCACTTGCTCTGAGGCCTTGATTACTCCCTAAAGAATATCAAACTCCTGGAACTTCCCTCATGGTCCAGTGGATGAGAATCTGCCTTCCAATGCAGGGGATGTGGGTTCGATTCCTGGTCGGGGAACTAAGATCCCACATGCCACAAGGCAACTAAGTCTGCATGCCACAACTAAAGAAGCCTGTGCACCACCACAAAAGATCCTGCTTGCAAAGACCCGACACAGCTAAAATAAAATAAAAAGAATATCAAGCTCTCATGATCTGTAGCCAGGAGCCCCCTGACTGTGGCCCAAACTACTCTCCCAGCTCCATTTCTTATTTCTCTTCTACACAATCACCCTATCAGGTGAAAGTAACTCTAGCTGTTGTCCTCATAACAAAGCCTAATATTTTCTTTTTTTTCTTCTTGTGTCTCTGTCCTTCATCTCTTTGTCATATTTATGGTGATGGCTAAGTCTGATCATCAATGGAAAGTGCTCCAGACAGTTTATCTCATGGTAAACACTGTATGTGTTCAAAGTGAATCCCAGTAGCTCTGAAACTGTTTTTAAAAAGAAAACCTTCCTCTGACTTCTGTCTTTATTGGTCAATGCTGCTGCTGCTGCTAAGTCGCTTCAGTCGTGTCCGACTCTGTGCGACCCCAAAGACGACAGCCCATCAGGCTTCACCTTCCCTGGGATTCTCCAGGCAAGAACACTGGAGTGGGTTGCCATTTCCTTCTCCAATGTATGAAAGTGAAAAATGAAAGTGAAGTCACTCAGTCTTCGACTTCGACTCCCAGGGACTGCAGCCCACCAGGCTCCTCTGTCCATGGGATTTTCCAGGCAAGAGTACTGGAGTGGGGTGCCATTGCCTTCTCCGTATTGGTCAATAGATGCAGGTATATTTTCTCTAAATGGACACAGGTAGGCAATGGCTGTGCAGACTGGTTTCCTTCTGGGATCCCCGGGAAAGAAGCCAACAATTCAGTTTATCTTCATTAGTGTTTATTTGTGTTTTCCTCGACGCCCAGTGCATTGTGTGAATGACTATGCTGACTGAAAGTTAAATGTGAATGCTCGAATGGTCTCCAGGACGAGGCTAATGGCTTGCATTCAACCCTCAAGACAGAAGAAAGTTTGACTTCTTCCCCGATAGCTCTCTCTCTATCTGCCTTGCTTATACAGCTCAGAGTTAAAACTACCCAATACAGAGTCTACCTGTTTCATGGTATTTTCTCTTTTCCTGCTATACTTCCAGCTCCCTGAAGGTCAAATGTCTTCTGTGTCTTGAACAGACCTGGCGGTCACCTTTCACTGTATCCAGCATGGCCTTTGTACTCAAAGGCCACTATCAGATGGCGTCCCTTTAGGACATAATGCAGCATAAGGGTGAAATTATTGCTATTGTGGATGATGAACTTTCGATTACTATGGAATTAATGATTTGGATTCAGTATTTGGATAAATTTCGGATGTTGTCATTGTTGTTGTTTCTTTAAATAAGGGTGATAGGGCTTTCCCTAGTGGTCCAGTTGCTAAAACTCTTCCAGGGCAAGGGGCCTGGGTTGGGTCCAAGGTCAGTGGACTAGATCCCACATGCTGCAACTGAAGGTCCCACATGCTGCAATTAGGGCCCAGAGCAGCCAAATAAGATAAATAAATAAAATATAAAATAACATAAAAATAAGCATGATAAATATACTTAAGAAGGTGAGAGGATGACGATAGCAATATGAATCAAGAAAAAGCAGCATGGAGTTCCTGATGTTCTTGTCTGAGATATAGCTGTGTGCTCCATGGATGTTTCCAGGTATTTCCTTCTGTTCTATTAGGAGAAATCAATGCTGCATGTGATGCAAATAAACGGGAGGATTTTAAGTTAAATATTTTGCTTAAGTGGCTCCTATAAATCAGGCCCTAGACACTTGTGTTTACCATTTTGATTTTTATTTCTTGCAGAAATATCGGAACGTTAAAATGGAAATTAAAGTAAAAGGGTATAGAGTTCCATTAGTCTAAACAGGTCAACGTTTTCTAACCTTCTGTGATTCATTCCAGTTACTTCTGGTATGCATATCTATGATTTTAAGTAGTTAGAAACCCTAACAGAGCTAAGAATAGTAATCTAATTAAACAGTGAAGCCATGGTTTATTAGTACTTAATATTTGCCAGGCAAAAAGATTCACAGGTATTTTTGAATCCTCACACTTGTCTTGGGGGATGGTTATATGATTATTCCCATTTTATTAAATTTTTAAAAATAATTATATGTTTGAATTTGTACTTTTCAATTAATTAGGTACCAGTTCGTAGTTGCGGCACGCGGGATCCTCAGTCTTCATGGTGTATGCAGGATCTTGAGTTGTGGCTTGTGAACTCTTCACTGGGGCATGTGGGATCTGGTTCCCTCACCAGGGATGGAACCCAGGTCCCTCCCGTGCATCGCGAATATGGAGCTTTAGCCACTGAGCCACCAGGGAAGTCCTATTCCTATTTTGCAGATGAGGAAACTAAGTATGAAGGAGGTTGACTCACTGTCATCCTATTTGAACTTTTTCCTCTTCACTATATTAAACAGGGCCTGCCAGGTTGAAAAGCAGCATCAACACGATTGACAGCTGAAACCCGACCCTCTGCACCACACCCAGAAGCCCTGGACAACTTCCAGCTGCCCCAGGGTGAGGAGGGAGCTTGTGGCCCTACTCAGTGCTGGACAGGTAGGGGGAAAGCTGGACCATCTTTGCAGTTCAGATCATCACCTGGAAGGGTCTGTGGCATCGTGCCCTGGCCTCGCATCACAAAGGTCTTTGTGCGATGTTCTGGCTTCCAGGCTGTGTGGCTAAGTGTCGGGAAATGAAGGCACATGGAGGCCGAAGGAGGGTCTCACGGCTGCTCTGAGTTCCAGCAGCTGAGAAGCCTGTGGCTGGTGGCCTTGCCTGATGGCCCTTTATGATGTCATAGTCTGGCCCATGTTAGACTCTCCACAAATGTTATTGGATGGATAGATGGATGGACAGATGGTATTACTTAAACCAAGCAGCTGTACTCTCTCTTGCTTGATAAGTGATTAATAAAATAAGACATTCCCAGTCTTTCTTTTTATTAATAAGTCAAAAAGGGAAAGGTGAAAGTGCATATATATGTATGTATAACTGATTCACTTTGCTGCACATCTGAAACTAACAGCATTGTAAGTCAACTATATACCAGTATAAGATTAAAAGAAGGAAAGTTGAATGTATGCAAATGTGTGGGAGTATATACATGTGGGAGAGTGTATAAGTATGTATGTGAGTGTGTGTGTGTGTGTACTTTTGTGTGAACACATGTACCTGCCTAAGTACTTGTGACTCTGGGTACATGTGATTGTGTGTACATACATGTGAGAGTGTCCTTGGGTGTGTCTGTGTATGGGGTGTGTGAGTGTGAGTTTGTGAATGTCTGAGCGTGAGGATATGCACGACAGTCACCTACACACGAACCTTCAAACTGCAAACTTTGAAAGATACGAATGTGCATCTAGTTCCAGCAAGGAGCCAGAACCCATGCTGTCAGCATCAGGCGTGAGTGAACTCTTAGCTTGCCCTCCGTCTCCTGTTGCTGACGGCCCTTCAGCTCTACTGTCTCCCACCTCCTCTCCCTCCTCCATCAGGAACTCTTCTGGCCTGTTCACTCCGTGCCAGCCCCTGTGTGCCAGCTATTGTACTGTGCTTTACTTTCATAGGTCCTCTAAGATTAAAAATGTTTTCCTAATTTTCTGTTTGTTTTTTATGAATTATTTATGTGAAAAGTATTATAAACCTATTGCAGTACAGTACTATATAGTCAACTCTGTTAGTTGGGTACCTAGGCTAACTTTGTAGGACTTATGAACAAAATGGACTTATGAACACGCTCTTGGAACGAAACTCCTTTGTACGTAAGGGACTTACTGTATACAAGTGTGAGTGTGTAAGAGTGTCTGTGTGGATGTCTGTGACTCTGTGACTGTGTGTGCGAGGGCATGAGTGTGAGACAGCATGGATGTCTGTGTGTGAGTGTGAGAGAGTGTGTGACTGTGGAGGGGTGGTGATGGAGAGGGGGCAGGGCGCTCTCGCTGCTGGAGTGCCTGCTGCAGCTATCTTTTCTCGCTTCACACCGTCAACAACGCTACGTGGTGGATACGACAGTACGCGTTGACCAGATGTGGAAGCAAGATTCAGAGAGAGTAAGTACTCTTGACCCAGGTCATCCTGGTGAGATGGCAGAGCTGAGTCTAGACAATGTGATCAATAAAGCTGGTGACACCAATATAGTATATTAATGCCTATATATGGAATTCAGTAATGACGATCCTATATGCAAGGCAGCAAAAGAGACACAGATATAAAGAACAGACTTTTGGACTCTGTGGGAGAAGGCGAGGGTGGGATGATTTGAGAGAAGAGCACTGAAACATGTATATTACCATATGTGAAATAGATGACCAGTGCAAGTTCGATGCATGAAGCAAGGCACTCAAAGCCAGTGCTCTGGGATAACCCAGAGGGATGGGGTGGGAAGGGAGTTGGGGGGTGGGGTTCAGGATGGGGGACACGTGCACCCGTGGCTGATTCATGTCGATGTATGGCAAAAACCAGCACAATATTGTAAAGTAATTAGACTCCAATTAAAATAAATAAATTAATAAAAAAAATAAAGCTGATGACCTCACCACACGGTGCTGGACAGCTCAGCAGGACAGTGCTGGTCCTGATGTGGCTTCTGAGCAAAGAAGCTGGGAGAAGACCTCAGAGGAGGACTCAGCTGCATTCCTCCTGCTGAATCCTGGAGGAGGAAGCCAGGGCAGGAAGCTAAGGAGGGGTCTCTGGGGGGCTGGGGAGGGCATGGGTTGGAGCCAAAGGTGACAGCCTGTGTGTGAGCGCTCTTGGGAGATTCAGAAGGATGGCGGGAAGAGCTCAAGGAGCGCTCTAGCCTTCCTGCAATGTGGCTGGGAAGATTTCAGTGCACGGACATTTCCACGAATGCTCAGGCCTTTCTGCCTGGCCCCGCATGGGAACAGGCTTTAGAGGTACTGGCTGGACCGTCCCCTTTACAGAAAGCATCTTGCCCTTCCCCAGCCTCCTTACGGGAAGACTCAGAAGGAAGGGGAAGTCCCCAACCCAGATGGAGCAAGGCCACAGGCCAAAGGAATGAAAAAAGGCATTGTTTGTAAAGTGTAAAGAAAATCCTTCACCCCTTCACTTCTAAAATCCCAGTATCCATGACAACTGGACCAAGGGACGAAGATGGTGGTCCCCTCCCCGCTTCATTGTCTCACTTCTAGTTGCTGCAGCAACTGAATATTCGGGCAGCCAGATCTGCAGGCGCTTTTCTTCTTTCTCAGTTCCCCTTTATTTCGTGCCTTCCTCCGTGCCAGTCTGGCTTTGTCTTTCACTGGAGAGTTCTGTGAGAACTGGGATGGGCAAAGTGTCAGGCTCTTGGTGCTGTGGAAAATCCTTTGAGATGGGAGAGGTCGCTGGAACAAAGACGCCGGGGAACAAAAAGCTCTGAACTGCTTCACCCCTGAGAAGGAGGGTCTGGGGGTCTTTATCATCTTAAACCTTGTGATTTGAGAGTGTCTGACTTTGCCTTTCCCAGGCATGGTTTGGCAAGGAGACACAGAGATCCGGTCCAGGAAACTGGCTGGACAGCAACCTCTGAAGAGGGAACTTCACATGGAGACAAGGCCTCTTTAACTTAGGCGCTGGTCTTTCTTCTTTTCCCATCTTTTTCTATTATTTTCCTTTTCTTTCTCTGTCCTTCCTCCCTCCCCACCTTTCTCCCTTCTGTCTCTTTTTCTCATTCTCTCTCTCTCTTTCCTTCCCTCTCTTTCTTTAATATGTTTCCGGTTAATACCCTTCACACTTGAAGAAATTCTAAGTGGTTAGCTAGAGCTTCAAAATCTTGGAGCCATCAGTTCCTTTTCATAATTTGTCCTAAGGAAATCATCAGACACTTGCTCAAGATACCTCCATGATCCGTGGGAGTGTTGCTATGTTTGTGAAACAATGGAAAAGTTGAAATGACCAGACATAATATTGGACAAATATGTTGTGGCTTATTTACACTGATCCACAAACTGATCATTTTTCATTCATTCTTCCTATTGCTGTATGTCATCTTGGGACTGACTGCTGGGGATCAATGGTGAGCAAAACAGGCGTGGTCCTGGTTCTAAGGAAGCTTAAAGATGTAGTCAGACGGTGACTGTTGCAATAAATGTGTATCAGAGGGACTTCCCTGGCAGTCCAGTGGTTAGGAATCCACCTTTCAATGCAGGGAATGTAGGTTCCACCCCCCGGTCGGGGAAGTAGGATCTCACATGCCTTGGGCAACTAATCCTGCCCACCATGCCGAAAGGCCCACATGCCACAAGGAAGACCCAGCTCAGTGGGAAAAAAAAGGAGGCTGATGATTGTTTAAAAAAAAGTGTGAATCAGAAATCATGGCCAGTGCCATGATAGAAAATAATAGGATAGGAGAAAGGATGTCTTCGAGGCACTGAACCTCCTCCAGGGATGGGCAAAGATTTCTCTAAGTGGCAATGATCTTCAAACTGTGGTCCAAGGATGAGACAGAGGAACTTGGTAAATGGATGGAGTGAGGAAAATGCAGGCTGGACAGAGGACTTTTGTTTTTACTCATTTTCTTGCAAGGAGACTTGTAGGTTATTAACTTGAAAAATTATTGTTAAACCTTTTTCTACCTTAAAGGAATAAAGTAATAAAATATTTGTTGATATGAAATGTTCTTCGCTTAAGGTGGACTAGTAGAGGCACTGTTAATTTTAAGGTCATATTCTCATATCTGAAGTTATTCCTTCTCTGCCTGCAGGACCATGGCTGTGAAATCTTTGCTCCCTGGTGTAGATCCAATTAACATCCGGACGAGCAGCTCAGCCCGCAGGCAGTAGTCTTGGACCTGCTTGGAGAGCTAACTTCCCTGCTCAGCAGTGGTGTCTTTGATAACTCTGTTGATTTTGACTAGGAAGATAATTCTTTAAAAAATGTCTGGGCTTGAACATTTTACCTTATTTTATTGTTACTGATAATAGCAAGATACTAAATGGTGTAAATATATGCTTTTAGTTTTGATATCTTTATGTCCTTTCAAATGAGTTGAGAAGAAAACTCTTTGCCGCAGTTTGGCTTGTGGGGTGTATGAGGATGTGTGAGTTGCATTAACAAAAGACCCCACAGGTTTCAGTGGCTCAACACCTAAAATAAGACAGAAGTTTAGTAACTTCTTAAGGTCTCACAGCTTAGACATTAAAGGGCTAACACTTCTACTTCAACCAGTTTGACTCCAGAACACCTGTTCTTCACTTCCCTGCCATTTCCATCCAACATGCTAAGACAACTCCAAATGTTATTTCTTGCCCCACTTCCTCATACATGGGAGAGTCGTCTATCCATATTGTCTGGCGGTGTGCATCTAACTGGGAATGCAGAGGTGGTAGATACCTCAGATCAGGTAACATGCTGAAAGTGAAAGTATGAGTCACTCAGTCACTCTTTGAACCCCATGGACTGTAGCCCACTGTCCATGGGATTCTCATGTAGGCTCCTCTGTCCATGGGATTCTCCAGGCGAGAATACTGGAGTGGGTTGCCATTCCCTTCCCCAGGGGATCTTCCCAAGCCAGGGATCGAACCTGGGTCTCTTGCATTGCAGGCGGATTCTTTACCATCTGAGCCACTGCTTAAAACTTGTCCTAAGCCATATTGGTGAAGTCACAGGTAGGCTAGGACATGCTGAGCTATTGCACAACACAATGTATTAATGTATATATGTGAAATCCAGAAAAGTGGTGTTGATGAACTTATTTGCAAAGCAGAAATAAGGAAACAGACATAGGGAACAAACGTATGAACACCAAGTGGGGAAAGTCAGGGAGGGATAAATTGGAAGATTGGGGATTGACATATATATATTATATATATGTATTTATTCAGTTCAGTTCAGTTTATTCACTCAGTTGTGTCCGACTCTTTGTGACCCCATGAATCACAGCACGCCAGGCCTCCCTGTCCATCACCATCTCCTGGAGTTCACTCAGACTCACGTCCATCGAGTCTGTGATGCCATCCAGCCATCTCATCCTCTGTCATCCCCTTCTCCTCCTGCCCCCAATCCCTCCCAGCATCAGAGTCTTTTCCAATGTATTTATTAGTATTTATAAAATAGATAACTAATTAGAAATAAAAAAAAGAAGGTGCAATCTATTTGTAGGACATATATTACTGCTACTGCTACTGCTACTACTGCTGCTAAGTTGCTTCAGTCGTGTCCGACTCTGTGTGACCCCATAGATGGCAACCCACCAGGCTCCCCTGTCCCTGGGATTCTCCAGGCAAGAATACTGGAGCGGGTTGGCAAAGTTAACCTTAAAAATGCACTCCAATATACATTAGGTGCAGACAAATGCTGTTTGACTCCACTTATATGCCACACCAAGAATAGTCAAATTCATAGAGTCAGAAAGTACTCTGATAGATGCCAGGGGGAGGAGCGGGAGGGTCAGCTTAGGAAGGTGAAAAATTCGGGAGATGGATAATGGCGAGATATGCACAACAATGTGAGTGTCCCCAGTACCACTGAACTGTGTGGCTGAATATGGTTAAGATAGTATGTTTTATGTTATGTGACTTTTACCACGATGAAAAGTCATTTAAAAAATACATATTATAATTGCCAGAGAGAATGTCTCCATTGGTACCACCCTGAACCATCTCGTGCGTGACGCACCTGGGGAAGCGAGGTGCTAACTCTAGAGCCTGGGCGGTGTGTGTGTACAGACTGTTCTAGGACCTTGCTGGTGGGTAGCGCACAGGCTTGCTTCAGGCACAGGCTGGCTCTTCCCAAGGACACTCAGGATGAACTTCCCAGAGCTTCCCCGGAGCAGCACGGGGCACAAACCTCCCGTCACCAGGGCACCATTAGACGGTGGAGCACACTGCCTGTGACCTCCACCTCCATCCTACCTGGCGGCCCCAGCCAGGGAGGCAGAGCGGGGAGAGGGGAAGACTGAGGCTTTCTGAGATGCTGTGGGAAATCTGGACAGCAAGGCCATTAGGCTTGTTAGCACAATGCCGTGTCTGTCCTCATGAGAAGGACACAGGATCTGACTTAACCCTCACGTGCGGGGACATAAAGGAATTCCCAGGCCTCCCTCTACTGTGAGCCTGAGGCAGCAGACAGACCTGGTCTGGGGCTGGCTTGGTCACTTTGGAGTCGTGTGCCCGTGGCTACAGAGTTTTGTAACCCTGATTTCCTAATTTGTCAAAGGGACTAACAACACTATACATGTGTGGTTCTTTTTCCAGAACACCTGTCTTCAGACCCCAAATTTATTGGAAAGCAATGGAGAGTGAGAATAAATCAATCATCCTACCAACCTTGGTCTCATTCGACATTCTATACCAGAAGAAAGTGCTTATGCCAGAAAGTTCTCTGACTTTGGAAAGCTGACAGACTCACTGGGCTCATTTTACAAGATTCCATTCGTGTGACACACCCGCTATCAGAGTTCTTTCCCTTAAATGAACTGCCATGGTCGGGAAGAGCTCCTGGAGAAGGAAATGGCAACCCACTTCAGTATTCTTGCCTGGGAAACCCCATGGAAGCCATGCCCTAAAGTTTGTCCTAGAAAGAAGCTTTCTGTTACTTACTAGTACTTCTCCCAGCCACAAAATAGCTAATACCTTCCCTAGGCACCCACCCCACCCCATGGCAACTTCTACACAGAAACTGGTACTGGGTCCCCTAAACCCAGCGCATGCCCAAAGCCATCCTTTATCTTTCTCCCGTTTCTCCAGCTGAGCTGCCATGGGAAGCAGTTAAAGTGATGAGAGAGTGGGATGGAGGCTGTTTGACAGGAAAGTCCTAAGAAAATTCAAGAGCTGAGTCTGCGAGAAGACTAGTGTTCCTGAAAAGTTGCATCACAGGCTGGCTGTCATCACAGAGAGATTGACTGACAGCATCGGATCCACTCCCTACCCAATCCGCCTTGACTCACGAGAGGCTGACATGCTCAGTAAATCTTGGCAAGTTCCTTTTTTACAGAGACCTTTGGGCAGTAAGGGTGCACTAAGCTATGCTAATTTCTTTCTGAACATAATAGATGGAGCAAACACAATTACTTGCCTGCATTTCATTTTGTATGTAAAGAAACTAGAGTGTAATTAAAATCACTTTAAGTGAATCTAGTAAGTTATGAAAAGTTATAGCCAGTGAGGTAAGAGTGTGTTCTTTGGTAACTAGAACTATTTAACCAGGGGGCAGGGATCCTTTCATAGGAGACTGAAAAAAAAAAAATCTTAATTTGTCTGAGGCAGAAATTCCTTGGCTTATGTTTCTAAGAAAACCCAGCAGAGAATGTGAAACTAGAGGAATGGAGGTTTCCTGAGTCATATAAGAGATGCGCTTACTGAGGCCTCCCCGTGTGCCAGGTGCTGGCCTCAGCGTTTTACCTGGGGATCGTCCACTTACCCTCAGGACAGCCTATGCTATAAGGAAGGTGCTGTCGCCCATTTTACAGATGAGGAAACTGAGCCCCTTGGAGCCAAAACTGAAATCCAGGCAGCTGAACCCTGTGCCCTGAAACACTGTGCTCTTTGCCCTAGTAGCTAAAAGGCAGGCAGGTTACTGAGGATAAAAGTTGGGTCTTAATCATTATGCAAAACACAGTAAAGTGAAACGTTCACAGAGCCCTGAATGGACCCTGAGAGCTGAGGTGCCGAAGCTGCTGAGCTGTAGTAATGTTGCCTGCAAGAGTCTGGATAAATGTTGAACTGAAATCAAGCATCATTACACGAGTTGTCAGGCCTGTCTCCCTGGTTTACTGACATTTTTCTTATTTCTTTGGTCTTCAGCTGGGTAAACCACAGAAAATGCATTTTCCTTGAAAAAGATTACCCAGATCATGGAAAACTACAATTAAACATGTGTGAAGCGATCCTGCTGGCATTTAACTTAAAATCCCAAGATGTGTGTTCCGAGGCTGGAGGTGGTCAGCACGGCTTGACCTCAGTGCTCACTTAAGGGGCGCCCTCCCCTGTGGCCCCTTGTATCCCGCCCACCCTCTGACCACTCCCTGGTGAAGCACGGATATCTTCGAACTGAAGTGGAGGTTCTAACTGTGACACTCACTGCCCCCAGAATACACAGGACTCGAGTGAGCAAACGGCCTGTCCAGAGTCTACCCAACCTGGCCACAGGCGTGCCAGCAGGAACGCAGGGTGGGTGCGGGGCTGGGCTCATGGGCGTTCAGGATGGCAGGGGTGGGGGCTGCTGCTAGTGAGGTTGAATCAGGCACCTGGCACTCTCTGCTCCCACTGCTGGCGCTCGCAGCCCAGCCAGCCCGGCTCACTCCTGCCGGTTCTCTCAAGCCTGTGGAGGTCAGGATAAAGCCACCACTTCAAGAATAAGAGTTTGAGGTTTAGAGAGGATGAGTGATCTGACAAAGGGACAAAGGTTACCCTGGAAGTGATGGCATCAAATTTAAGTCTAGTATTTTTTTTT
>NW_011491015.1:372814-386418 GCF_000754665.1 Bison bison bison | reverse complement strand
TATTTTTTTTTTTTTTTTAATATTTATTTGGCTGCACCGGGTCATAGACACAGCGTGTGAGATCTTTGATCTTGGTTGCGGCGTTCGAACTCTTAGTCGTGGCGTGTGGGATCTAGTCCCCTGACCAGGGATCGAACTCCTGGTCCCCTGCATTGGGAGCACAGAGTCTTAGCCTCTGAACCACTAAGTCTAGCTCTTGATCACCGTATCTCGGCCCAGCAGGGACCAGGGGAGAGGACAGGGAGACAGAGGGGTACTGTGTGAGCGCGTGAGTGAGGAACGTGGGTTAGAGGTTTCCTCCGTGTGAAGACAGACAGAAGGCATGTCTGGCTCTGCTTGAAAATGCATCTTGCTTGGCAGAAACTTGGCTTGCTAAAAAAAGTCCCCAAACTCACCCTCGAGGTACTGCTCTCCTGGCGATGTGCGAGCTTTTTCTGCCCTACTCTGGTGCAGCTGGACTCAGTGTCTCTTGGGCGGGGACACTTGCTCATTGCCTCTGCTGCTAAAGAGCCCACATTTGGGACAACTGTGAGGTTGGGTCAGTGGAGGCAGCTAGGAGGACCCAATCATTCACAGAAATCCCTTCAGGAGGACTTGGAAAACCGGGAATTGAGGAGATAACTTCTCCTAAGATCTAGTGGTTGTTATTGTTCAGTTGCTAAAATGTGTCAGACTCTTTGCGACCTCATGGGCTACAGCCCTCCAGGCCTCCTTGTCCTTCACTATCTCCCGGAGTTTGCTCAAACTCACGTCCATTGAGTCGGTGATGTTATTCAACCATCACTTCCTCTGTCATCCCCTTCTCCTGTCCTCAATCTTTCCCAGCATCATGGTTTTTTCCAATGAGTTAGCTCTTCACATTGAGTGGCCAAATATTGAAGCTTCAGCACCAGTCCTTCCAGTGGATATCTAGGGTTGATTTCCTTTAGGATGACTGGTTTTATCTCCTGGCTGTCCAAGTTCTAGTGGTAGGTGGGAGCCAATACTTTTAATTTCTTCTCACTGATTTTTAAAAACTTAAGTAATTCCAAACTATAAGCTACATACAGAAAAGGACACAAAACAAAGCTATGAAACGAAGCAAACAACCATGGGGTCAGGAAATAGAACATTTCAGCATTTCCAGAATCCTTCTCACGCCTCTTCCTTTCATCCCCCCTTCTTCAGGCCGAAGGTAACCACTCTCTGACTTCTGTGGTAATTATTTCCATGCGTTTTAAAATAATTTTACCTATCAGACATTCATTCCAAAATACTATCATTGAATTTTGCTTCTTTTTTATACATCAATAAATATCTGTTTGAAATATTATTTCATCTTATTTCCTGTATTGACTTTTTAGCTTTCCCCTCTTTGTATTATGTTTTGCATTGGTTACTGTAGCAAAAATTATATTATGCTTGTTTAATTAATCACAGTCACATTGGAATTTATATTGTATCACTTCAGAAAAATGTAAAAACTTTGCAATGGGATAAGGTAATTTCTCCCCATTCTTTGTGTTATTGCTATCTTAAATTTTACTTGTACTTATTTTAAAAATTCCACAATACACTATCGTGATTTTGCTTAAAATGCTCAGTTGTCTTTTAAAGGAATTTTAAAACACTATGTTATATTAACCTGTGTGTTTACCATTTCTGGGGCTCTTTACTCCTTCCTTAGATCCAAGTGCCCATTTAGACTCACTTCCCTGCCACCTGAAGTTTTGTGAAGTGCAGGATAATTGGCAAGTGGGTTCTTTCAGTTTTTTTTAAATTCAAAAAGCCTTTATTCTGCCCTCATTTTTAAATGATAATTTTTCTAGATTTATAATCCTGGATTACTGCTGCTGCTGCTAAGTCACTTCAGTCGTGTCCGACTCTGTGTGACCCCATAGACGGCAGCCCACCAGGCTCCGCCGTCCCTGGGATTCTCCAGGCAAGAACACTGGAGTGGGTTGCCACTTCCTTCTCCAATGCATGAAAAGGAAAAGTGAAAGTGAAGTCGCTCAGTTGTGTCCGACCCTCAGCGACCCCATGGACTGCAGCCTTCCAGCCTCCTCCATCCATGGGATTTTCCAGGCAAGAGTACTGGAGTGGGGTGCCATTGCCTTCTCCAATCCTGGATTAGCAGACATTTTTCTTTCAGCATTTTAAAGATGTTAATTTATCAAGAAATTTATGTTATCGTCATTTAAAAAATATTTTGACATTAAAAATTGTAAACTTTTCAGTATTTAAAAAATGTTTTATTGTCTTCTAGCTTTTATTTATTTTTCTGATGCAAAATCAATGCTGTTCAAATCATTATTTCCCTTTAATGTCTTCTTTTTTGTATTAATTACTGTGAAGATAGTAATTGAGCATTATAATATATTCTTAAGATATAATTAATTAATATTAATATCATAATATACATTAGTGGGTTGGTAGCAGAAGGGAACTTTTACTTTTCCCTTCACACCCATCCAGACTGCTTCACTCAAGCCCATGCCAAATTGGCCACTGGAGGCATTTGAGTTTGTACTCTTGGTGTTGGCAAAAGAGGACAGAAAAACAAGGAAGGCATGGTTAATTCTATCTGTGAAGATGAGCAATGAGAAGACTTTTGATGAGTTTGGAAAATGTGAAATGGACCATGAAGTTAGCAAGACTTTGGCACTGCTTGGGATGTTCCTGTGGTCAATTAGGCAGGTCAGGCTTCCTTGCTAGAAACCTGACTGATGCCCTGGACATCCACATCAAACACCAGATCCAGTGAATGACCCCCAAGAACCTCTCTAGTCCACATCCCGTTCTCCCGTCTCCACCCTCCTGGCGCAGGACCACGCTCTCTTTACCTGGAGAACTTGTATTCCTTCTTAAGGCCTTGCTTTTCAAAGTGCGGCTTCCAGACTGGCAACACTAGCACCTGGAGTCCTTACACAGGTAGGATTTCAGGCCCCATCCTGTGCTGTGCTAAGTCGCTTCAGTTGTGTCTGACTCTGTGCGACCCCATAGACGGTAGCTTGCCAGGGTCCTCTGTCCACAGGATTCTCCAGGCAAGAGCACTGGAGTGGGCTGCCATGCCCTCCTCCAGGGGATCCTCCCATCCTAGACCTACTGATTGGAGATCTGCCGATGAACAAGATCTCAAGATGATTTCTAAGCACATTTAATTTTGAGATGCATCCTTACAAGTCAGTGGTTCTTGAATTTGTCTGCACATAACCCCCTTACTGGGGGTGTGTTAAAAAATTCTTTAATCCCTCTCTACACCCAGGCCAGTTGAATCAAGTCACTCCTGGGTAGGACCAGCCACTGGAGTTTGTGAAAATCCTGCAGATGATTTCAAGGTAGCAGAGAGTCAGTGCCTTAGGACAGGGGTTCTCAAAATGGGCTATGTGTTTCACTCACCAGGAGGTTTTGTGCAACTGCCAAACCCAAGCCACCCCCAGGCCGGTTAAGCCTCAGGGCCCATCGGACACAGGCCTTGACAATTGTGAAACTTTTTAAGTGACTGCCGTGTGCACTTAGAATTGAGGGCCAGTGCTTTAGGGCTCAGCCAGGTGTCTCTCCCTCCTGGAACCCCTCATAATATATCTTCTCCCCGAAGGATGGGTCAGGAGCCCTCCTCAGAATTCCCACAATGTCCTGCTCCTGCCTGCAGTCTGTCTCTACGCAGTGATCTGGGATGTGTCTGTCCTCACCCACATCAGGAGGCTGGGAGCTCCTAGAGAGTAGACATTTCTTCGATTTTCTTTGCCTTCCTTGTGTCTCCCACAGTGCCTGCATATAAAATGTACCTGAGAGATTATTATTATTGTTTTTGTTATTCTTCCAATCCTATGGAAGAATGGTTCTGTGGTCAGGGCTGTGGTGCAGAAATCTCCCCCTGGAGCAGTGGATGTTCAAGGTGAGGAAATCCGGGAGGCAGGCAGGGAGGCTAGGAGGTGACAAAGGACTAAATGACGGTGGTGACAAAGGACTAAATGACGGTGGTGGCAAATGCAGGCACCAGAGAAGGCCCACTGAGGAGGACATCATAAGGTAGAACTGAGGTAGGAGATAGGTCAGCCCCCGAGGCAAACAGCTGTAGCTGGCCCTCTGTGGACTGATAACTCCAAGACGAAAAACAGCAGGGCCATGGTGGGATCAGGCTGGGTCTTGCTCAGAGAGAAGAGACTGCTTATTTCTCATTCTCAACGTTAGGAGACTTCCCCAACCATACATGTGCAGAAAGTCTCCTTGGAGGTTAGAAAGGGAAGGGGGCACCACCGCGTAGTAAGTGATGCTAACTACCCACAGGCCTTTGCAGTAGAATCCATCCCAGCTAAGAGATGCATGTGCACACATGAGAGGATCCTGAGATACACCAAGTTCGGACTCTGAATCAGGCAAAGCAAGATGATTGGCCAGAGGAAACCCAGAAGACATGCCCCATATAAGAGATTTAAACTGCCAGAAGGGCACGATTCTCTCTGTAAGTCCGCTCATGTGTCTATCTACACATACTAGACTTGTTTCACAACTTTCTGTCTTTGTGGGAATTCTTTTCCACAAAGCCGCAGAGCCAGGGCCTTGTCACTGACCACTGGTCTAGTGGCTAGGATTCAGGGCCTTTCCTCTGAGACCTGACCTCCATCTCTGGCCGGGAACTGAAGCCTTGCTTCAAGCTGCTGCAGGCTGAGGCCACTCAAGATCAGAACCAGGAGGAGTGTTACTTTGCTGGGAAACTGTAACTAAACGGTAGAAATGTATTGTCTCACGGTTCTGGGGGCTTCAAGTCCAAGATCAAGATGTAGGCAGGGTTGGTTCCTTCTGAGCTGCAAGGAAGCCTTTGTTCCACACTTTCCTTCTAGCTTCTACTGGTCCACTGGCCATCCTTGGTGTTCCTTGGCTTGCTGCACATTGATCTGTCAATCTCTGCCTTCATCTTCATGTGGAGTTCTCTTTATATGTGTCTCTGTGTCCAAATTTCCCCTTTTTATAGGGATGTGAGTCATATTGGATTGGGGGCTCTCCTCCTCTAGTTAACCTCATTGAAACTAATTACATTTTCATGTGTGCATGCGTGCATGCTCAGCTGTGTCCAATTCTTTGAGACCCCATGGATTGTAGCCCACCAGGCTCTTCTGTTCATGGGATTTTTCCAGCAAAAATACTGGAGTAGGTTGCCGTGCCCTCCTCCAAGGGATCTTCTCAACACAGCAATCGAACGCACGTCTCCTGTGACTCCTGCATCACAGGAGACTCTTTACCTCTGAGGCACCAGGGAAGCCCTAATTACATCTTCAACAACTGTATTTCCAAATAAGTTCATATTCTCAGACACTGGAGATTAGGATTACAACATGGGAATCATTTTGGCGGTGGGAGGCACAATTTAACCTGTAACTGCAGATATAAAAATTCTTGTGTGAACTGTGTCACGTGCAAGGACTTGGAATTCAGGAATTTCTGTTTCTCCAGTTCAGAGATAAACCAAATGTTTGCTGTGAAATCAACACACCAGTTCCTAAGCTTTGGGCAAAATTGTAACTTATACAAAGGAATTCTGGAGATGTTGACAAAACTGGAAAAACAGATGTCTCTAGCCAGCGTGAGATCCATGTGAGCTGAGCGGAAGCTTGGGAAATTCAGGTGAACAATACATAAATAAGGGGTCTGGGTTGTTTTTTCACTTGCTGTCTACTTTCACTGCCTAATTCACTCCTGATGCTTTTGGCAGACTTAATGCCCTGAGATTTCACAAGTGAACATTTACAGGATGACGGAGAAGCAGAGAGATGATTTAAAACAACCGTATACATGCTCCTGACAAATTACACTGGATTTAAGTCTCCCCGCCTCCCCACCTCCCTTTCCTCCTTCCCTCTCCCTTCTTCCTTCCTTCCTCACACTGCTTCTTTTCTATTTATTCTTTTCTTTCTTTCTAGGATCAATTGACAGCTCCTGCCTTCACTTGTTAATTGCTCTTTAGTGATTTTGTTTGCAGCAATTAACTGTAGGGCAGGTTTGGTAATTCGTTCTGTAATTAGAAGCACTTCTGATTAGAAAGGTGTTTCCTTTTCCTGTATTAGGAGCTGTTGCCTGCATTCCCTCCAAAAAAAAAAAAAAGCCTGTACTTGGCTGGTGGGGGCTAGAGGGGAGTCACCAGCTAAACACAATTCACAGCAGAAAAGGGGCCTTCTGCTAAGGAAGGATAGCACCTTGCATTCTGCTTCCAGAATCCTCTTTTGCAGCTGCGAGCAGATCTGACAAGCGTGGAGGGCTGCTCTCCCAGTTAATAAGTCCCAGATCTCGGGCGGGCCCCTCCTGCACCTTTCCAGTCTGCAATCTGGATAATGTTATCCAGGACAATTCAATGCCTGCCAGAAAGGGATCGTCTCCCAAAAGGTTGTCTGTCTGCTGTTTTTCCTTTTTTGGGGCAAAGGGACTTTCAGGAATTTATTATTATTTTTTTTAAATATAGTTTATGTTCCAAATGGGAACACCTGTAATCTCTTGTCAAAACAAAAGTTCAAAAAAACCCCCCAAACCCCAGAAACTCCCAAACCTATGAATTGTCTTCTTTAAGATTCTCCATCTGCCTTCCCAGACAAAAACCACACACACACACACAAACACACACACACCCTAAAACCACACACACACACACACACAGACACACAGCCTTACAGAGTTGAAATAAAACCCAAGTGAAGATCTCCAACTGGAAACAGTTGCTGCCTGCAGATCTTATCCATGGGATCAGCTTGGAAGAAGTTGGGGGTTGTGTTTGTAATCTGTTGTTACCAGAAGTCGAGCTTCTGGGAAGAAATAAAAGGATCATAGGTTGTGATTTGCTCTTCTGCATTTTTAGTCTTAACTTCTTCTTTTCTTCCTGTATCTTTGAGGGCTCTGGATTTTGAATCCACACCAGAGGGCCTACTTTCAAGGGGCCAAGAGGAGTTTGGGAACACTCTTGCTGGTTGGATTGGTGACTAGTGGCTGGGCTCCAACAGCTCTGCAAACAGTAAGGCTATTTTCTGTGCCTCCCTGTCTCAGGCCCTGCGGTCAGCCCAGTGTGGACTCAGAGGTTCAGATTCATGTGTGGGGTTCTTCCGGTCTGCCCAGAAGTACTCTGAACACCCCAAACAAGCAAACATCTCAGCTCCAGGTCTGAGGAGGGGATTGTCTTTGAAGTGGTTCAATTAAGGTATGATACATATTCAAAATTGCTTTTTATTTAAAAAAATTTCTCATGAGTTTGGTACTCTATTTCTTCATATATCTATTTTGGTTTTAGGACTAAAGCTGAGCTTTTCTGCCAGATTTTTGATTAAAATTGATGTTTCCATGCAGATGGTGTGCATGTCCCCTAAGACCTGGAAATGGGCAGGTGTGCAGAACTGACAAAGAGCATCTGGAGGGAGGAAACAAACACGTCTAAATTATCATCAGATCTGAGCTGCCTCACAGAAGGGACTCAGGAACCCTTTGGCATCCCTTTGGGAAGATGGCTGCCTCAGATGCTTCTGTTCCAAAGTCTTGTTTCCAGAGGAAACTGTGACCACCTGGCTTCCTAGCAGGGGACTCAGTCTACCTGGCTGTGGGGTTGCTTTGTCCTTCTCAGTTCACTCTTGGAGTCTTGGAGCAGAGGTCTTGAAACAGGAGGAACCCCCTGCTCCCCACAAAACCCTGCCCTGCCCCCAGCCAGTACCACGGAACATCTAATGTCAGATAGAACATGCTCCTGTTGCAGGCTTATCAAGGAAACCTAAATGTCTGGGGATCACTTAAGTCTCTGAGCAACAAATGGAGGATGCTTGCGGACTTGGAAAGAGTAGCTTGCCCATGTGTATACTCCCTTAATCTCTGACAATCCCCAGCGCTGGGTTGAAAAGACAATTGGTATTCTCTCCCCTCTTCTCCTCCTTCTGAGGTTTCCTTCCATGCAGTGATGTGAAGAGTAGGTAAAGGGGGCCCTCATGGACTCTTGGACACAGTTGATTCATTGGGATCACCGTGAAACCAGAGGGAGAAAGGCACCTTACCAGGAAGTGTTGAGCAAGCAAGCTCAGTGGAAGTGTTTTTTTTTTTTTTTTTACAGTTAAGACCCTCCTCAGAGAAAGACTCTCCAATTTGCACATGCTACTTCCCAAACTCACTTCTCCCCTCTCACTTTGTCTATAATTCCTGCTTCTTCATGGAAACATACTCTTCTTGCTGACTGAGTTATGTTCTTTAAATTCCACTCTCTCAACTCCACTTTTACCCAAAATATAACACACAAGATATTTCCAGATATACCTGTCTACCTCCAGGGCCACTTAGAAGATCAAATGTTCTCAAACATACTTAATCTAAAGCTTTCCTCTCATTTGAGTGGCATGCATTTCCCCCTTTAATCAGTGCTACTAACGGGGTTGGCGAGAATTCTAGGAAAAGTGCTAAGATCCCAAGAGCATCTGCATTGTTACTGCACAGATCTAAGTCCAAGTGTGAGCTCTGCCACCACAGAGCTATGAGGCTAGAGGTCTCAGAGCCTCAGCTGTTACACCACAAAACTGAAGATAATAATAATGCCCTCATCACAGGGGTGTTGAAAGGATTAGGTAAAGATGACAAATGCTATTTCTAGCATGATATCTGTTACGTCCAAACTTCTAAGCAATTTGAGTTCCTCTATTTCTTTGGAGGAACTAGCTTGCTAAACACATAAAGCCCCACTCCCACCAAGAATCTGTTTAGGTTTGGGACAGAAACCCATTGAAACCAATGGTTTAGGGACTTGGCACATTTTACATAAATAAATGAGTTTGGATTATATCCTCATTTGCTAAAAGCCCAGCAGATCTCACTGTTGTTGGGCTTTTATAAAATAAATGAAGTACTTATACTGAGGAAGGCAATGGCAACCCACTCCAGTACTCTTGCCTGGAAAATCCCATGGACAGAGGAGCCTGGTGGGCTGCAGTCCATGGGGTCGCTAAGAGTCGGATATGACTGAATGTCTTCACTTTCACGCATTGGAGAAGGAAATGGTGACCCACTCCAGTGTTCTTGCCTGGAGAACCTCAGGGACAGGGGAGTCTCGTGGGCTGCCATCTATGGGGTTGCACAGAGTCGGACACGACTGAAGTGACTTGGCAGCATACTGAGGAAGAAGTGTGTGAAGAAAATACGTGATCTAGATTTTAAAGCAAAAGATCGACCTTGAATGAAATATCCAGAGTTGACATACAATATCTGCATTGTTCCACTCAGGGTTCTGATAGACCTTCATCTCGCTTCAATCAATATTTCCATAAGTCTATTGGAAGGACTGATATTGAAGCTGAAACTCCAGTATTTTGGCCACCTGATGCGAAGACCTGACTCATTTGAAAAGACCCTGATGTTGGGAAAGATTGAAGGCAGGAGAAGAAGGGGATGACAGAGGATGAGATGGTTGAATGGCATCACCGACTCAATGGACATGGGTTTGGGTGGACTCCGGGAGTTGGTGATGGACAGGGAGGCCTGGCGTGCTGTGCAGTCCATGGGGTCGCAGAGTCGGACACAACTGAGCGACTGAACTGAACTGGTAACAGTCCTTCCTTCTCTCATCTAGTCTTGAACCTTCACCAAAGATCTTAGTAAAACCTGTTAGAGAATTGTTGTGAGAATTAAATGACAGAATGGCAAACACTTAGCTGACATCATCAGCAAATGTAGCTCTAATTATTTCTGCAACTTGAAATAGAAGGTGAAGAAAGCAGAGCTAGATTGTGTTAAATGTAGGCTCCTAATTATCTTGATTTCCTCTGATCAGCAATTCTCAACTGAGAAGGGTTTTTCCTCCAGGAGACACTTGAAAATGTCGGGAGACTTTCTTTTTAAACTTTTTTTTTGTATTGAGGAAGGGAATGGCTTACCCACTCTAGTATTCTTGACTGGCGAATTCCATGGACAGAAGAGCCTGGCGGGCTAAGTCCATGGTGGGTCCCAAAAGAGTCAGACATGACTGAGGTGACTTAGTACGCACACATGTGTGGGAGGAAAAGATTTTTCTTTCTTCAGTAAATTAGAGCAGTGATTGCAAGTCCTAGGTTTAGCAAGTGTACCTACCCAAGAAAATATACAGAGCTTCATAAAATTGTCTTTGATCTTAGCAGCTCAGCATTTTTTATTATGATAGTGACAGACTAGGCCTATTTTTATGCTTTAATAAAAAACATCTTGCTGAAAAGTTTAATGTGTTTTTTGAGAAACTAAACTGCTCTAAAAATAAAGTATATTAAAAAATGTCTAATGTGCAAAAGAAAGTCTAATAGAAAAGTGATGTTGCTCAATGGAGATTTGTGATCCGTCTTTGATTCTTTTCTAAGTGAAGAGTTATGGTCATATGAGTTCCAGGAATAAGACTTATTTCAAATAGGATTATTCAGATTCTTTACATCTTTTCTAATCATTGGATTAGCTGGAAAATCTCATTTGATTTAATCGAGTATGGAAGTAAAACCCACAGCTATCATACTCTCTGTGTGCGTGTGTGTGCAAAGTCACTTTAGTTGTGTCCCATTCCTTGAGACCCCTGGCTCCTCTGTCCACAGAATTCTCTAGGCAAGAGATCTAGAGATCTCTAGGCAAGATCTACTGGAGTAGATCACCATGCCCTCCTCCAGGGGATCTTCCAGCCCCAGGGATCGAACCCATGTCTCTTGTGTCTCCTGCATTGGCAGGTGGGTTCTTTACCACTAATGCCACCTGGGAAGCCTATCATACTCTCCAGAGGATTACAAATCTTGAATATCTAGGTCAGATTAAGTATGTGTTCTTAATTCTTTTGCTACACCTCTCACAATTCTGCACTTATTACTTTGTTGATCACTTGACCATCTTAGGCCTCAGTTTACCCATCAGAAAAAATTAGGGGTTAGACAAGAAGCCCCCCTAGTTCCTCATGATGCTGAGATTTTATGTTCTTGTGAAGAGTTCTTAAGTGTATATTCTAGTCGGGTTGGAGCAGAGATATATTTTTGGGTGCAGGTCACTATGTTGGTGGGAGGGACTTCTCAGGTGGCTCAATGGTAAAGTATCTGCCTGCCAATGCAGGAGCCACAGAAGATGTGGGTTTGATCCCTGGGTCAGGAAGATCCTCTGGAGTAGAAAACGGCAACCCTCTCCAGTATTCTTGCCTGGCAAGTCCCATGGACAAAGGAGCCTGGCGGGCTACAGCCTATGGGGTTGCAAAGAGTCGGACACGATTGAGTGACTGAGTATGCGTGCACACACGCATGATGTAGGATCTTGTTGAAACATGAACATGCTGAGTGCTTGTGACCTCTAGGAGTTAGATCTCAGAAATTCATTAGGACCGCAAAGCTGTCAAGACCCGCTTTGGTCTCTCAGATCTCCACCAAGTTCCCATAGAACTGTCTTCCTCAGCACCTTCTCTTTTCCTCTGTTCCTCTGGCATCTGGGCTGTGAATGACTAGTCAACCTGACCCAGTTAGTTTATTTAATTTTTAATTGAAGGAAAATTGCTTTACAGAATTTTGTTGTTTTCTGTCACACATCAACATGAATCCGCTGCTGCTTCTTGACTGTCGGCAAAGGTAACCTGTGAGGCAGGCTGAGACTCCGTCTTGACCCGACAGGTCCTGGTTCCAGGAGTTGGGGAGGGGTTGGAAGCTGTGGCTGTTACCCGAGATGACTCCTGATTCAGGTCCCTTAGTTTAACGTGGTTCCTCATCGAAAGCTGGAGACAGGTGAAGGGGGAACACTTCAACAGAATGTAACATCAGATCTGGGGTAAGGCAGAGAAGAGAGCTCTGCAGATGGTTACAATAATCGCCCCTGTGAACACACATCTGGGCTATCCACACCCTGTGTACGCATCCAACCATGTGTATCCATGTCTCCCCACGTGGCTCTGGGCTTGGCCAAATAGCTTGCCTTGGTCAAATGGACGCTAGTAAACATGACATAAGCAGAAGTCTGATAGGCCCTTGTTTCTGGGACTTTGTCTTCTTGTACTCTGAGTCAATGTGGAAAGAGAAACCCAAGAAACAGCATCAACAGTCTGGCCATATTAGATCATCCCGCCCCGGCTGGGCCACTAAGTAACTGCAGACACGAATAACCCCAGGAAAGACAGCAAAAGAATGCCTCTGCTGGGCCCCACCCAAATTGCCAACCCACAGAATGGGGAGCAATAATAAATGCTTTGGGTGATTTGTTATAAGGAAATTGATTACTGACATTAGAGCCCACTGCCACTCTGCCGATTGCTTATGGGATCTGGAGCACTAGGAACACCGGCCCAGGCCTCTGCCACCCTCTCCCTTGTCATCTGCCCTTTCTTTGCTATGATTTATGTGATCCTCCTCTATTCTCCCAGAATGCTCTCTGCCTATCACTCACTATACTGCATTTGTTTGCTTGTCCATGACCCTCCTTGGTCTGAGCACCTCAGGGACAAGGACTGTCTTCCTTTCAGCTGAATATTTCCAGGGTCTGGAGCCAAAAGTTGGTACTCAATGGGGAAATGGAGAAAGGGGTCCCGAGGCACAGTCATTTGTTCCTGTTACAGAAGAACTTGTAATGGCTGACCTAGCCTTGCTCCTGAAGACTTCCCAGTGTTCCAGCTGGCTCCGCAGTGAGGGATGGCGCACCAAGTCAGGCTAGGGAGCTAGTCATGGCAGTCAATCAGGTGTCTCCCACTGGTCCTCACCCAACTTCCAGTCTGACTCAGTTTCCACTTCATTATTGTTCAGTTGCTAAGTTGTGTTCAACTCTTTGCGACCCCATGAACTGCAGCACCTCAGGATTCCCTGTCCTTCACTATCTCCTGGAATTTGCTCAAACTCATGTCCATTGAGTCAGTGACACCATCCAACCATCTCCTCCTCTGTTGTCCCCTCCTCCTCCTGCTCTCAATCTTTCACAGCATCAGGGTCTTTTCCAGTGAGTTGACTCTTTGCATCAGGTGACCAAAGTATTGAAGCTTCAGCTTCAGCATCAGTCCTTCCAATGAGTATTCAGGGTTGATTTCCTTTAGAATGGACTGGTTTGATCTCCTTACTATCCAAAGGACTCTTCAGAGTCTTCTCCAACACCACAATTCAAAAGCATCAATTCTTTGGTGCTCAACCATTTTTATTGTCCAGCTCTCACATCATACATGACTACCAGAAAAACCATAGATTTGACTCTATGGACCTGTGTGGGCCAAGTGATGCCTCTGCTTTTTAATATGCTGTGCTGGAATCAAGATTGCTGGGAGAAATATCAATAACCTCAGATATGCAGATGACACCACCCTTATGGCAGAAAGTGAAGAGGAACTCAAAAAAAAGCTTCTTGATGAAAGTGAAAGAGGAGAGTGAAAAAGTTGGCTTAAAGCTCAACATTCAGAAAACTAAGAGCATGGCATCTTGTCCCAGCACTTCATGGGAAATAGATGGGGAAACAGTGGAAACAGTGTTAGACTTTATTTTTCTGGGCTCCAAAATCACTGCAGATGGTGACTGCAGCCATGAAATTAAAAGACACGTACTCCTTGGAAGGAAAGTTATGACCAAACTAGATAGCATATTCAAAAGCAGAGACATTGCCAACAAAGGTCTGTCTAGTCAAGGCTATGGTTTTTCCAGTGGTCACGTATGGATGTG
>NW_011491015.1:369241-372680 GCF_000754665.1 Bison bison bison | reverse complement strand
ATGCTAAAGCTGAAACTCCAGTACTTTGGCCACCTCATGCGAAGAGCTGACTCATTGGAAAAGACTCTGATGCTGGGAGGGATTGGTGGCAGGAGGAGAAGGGGACGACAGAGGATGAGATGGCTGGATGGCATCACCGACTTGATGGATGTGAATTTGAGTGAACTCTGGGAGTTGGTGATAGACAGGGAGGCCTGGTGTGCTGCAATTCATGGGGTCACAAAGAGTCGGACATGACTGAGCAACGGAACGGAACTGAACTGAGGTATGTCATAGCTTTCCTTCCAAGGAGCAAGCATCTTTTTATTTCATGGCTGCACTCACCATCTACTGTTGCTTTAAATACTTTGAAACTCCTAGCCTGAGTTGGTGCTTCTAGGTCAGGTCACGGCTCTCACCAAAGACTTGCCATCTGGCTCCAGTTCATTTGGGACTTCCTGTGCCAGGACATGAGCTCCATCCTCTGCCCTCCACCTCATCCCATTCCCCATCCCTCCCTGTCCCCTGACCCTGTGACTTGGTGAGGGACTGTGTAGGGTCAAAGTTAAGTGACTTCACCACGGGAAGAAGAGCGATGCAGACCCAAGCGAGGGCTGCTGTGTGCTCTCGACTCAGCTTTGCTTTATTTCTCTTCATTATTTTCACTTTTTCCTTCTTTGTCATGACAAAAAAGCAGTCCTCTTGTTAAGTTGCTTTATTTGAATGGTGGCCTAAAACAATATCAACATGGAAGACAATCACAAGGTTAAAACTAATAAATGGCCATAGAATTGTTCTACGTTTTAGGTTGGAAAGCCCCTCTTCGGTATTTATAGCTACAGGAGGCAATGGTTTTGCACCTAATCAGACTGAGAATGTCCAGAAGCTGATGGAATTCCTTTGGAACATTGAAGGATGGGAATCTGGCCCCATTTATACTAACATCATCTATTATCATTTCTTCAGATTTAAGGATCATGAAAATCTCATAAATGACTGATTTCTCTGGATTCATTGTAAATACATCTGTACAACTCCACACAATAAGATGGTCATTTACAAAAACACACCCCAAAGACATACATTAAAAAATAAATAATACAACAAAGTAAACTAAGCCAAACAAATATGTTTTGCTTCAAAACGTGAAGTTTTTTCAATTTGAGGTTTGTAAGAATTAAAAGGAAGACAGGATGTTTAAAATGTATGTTTTCAAAGACAAGTCTTCGTTTATTGTTGTTAAGTCATGTCCGATTCTTTTCGATCCCATGGACTGCAGCACGCCAGACTTCCCTGTCCTTCACTATCTCCCAGAGTTTGCTCAAACTCATGTCCATCGAGTTGGGAATGCCGTCCAACTATCTCATCCTCTGTCATCCCCATCTCCCCTTGCCCTCAATCTTTCCCATCATCAGAATCTTTTCCAATGAGTTGGCTTTTTGCATCAGGTGGCCAAAGTATTGGAGCTTCAGCTTCAACATCAGTCCAACCAGTTCTAATTGAAGGCTTATTAGAATCTTAACTGTTTCATGGATCTTGAAGGAGACTGGATTTATTATTTATTTGAATCAGGGTTGGAAGAAGTGTTCAGATTAAAATAACAATCTCCACCACAAAAACTGAACATCTACTAGCAGTGGCTCTTTTTAGAGGTAGGGAGTCAGCCTGAGAGCTTGCCCAAGCTCACTGAGACAGGAGTAGCAGAGCTGTGGTTTATAACCAGCTAGTATGAACTCAAAATGCAGTGACTTCTGCCACCTCCCCAAATTACGGTGAGCATCTTTGGAAAATGCATCATCTGTATCCTGCTGCAAGGGACAAGAATGCCGTTTAAGGAACAGGCACTGGGCTTTTAGAGTAACTGTAATGTTGAGAACTGTCCTCTGTCCTTCTGTGAGGCCTTGAGATTGCTGGTATGATGTCTGTGGCAAAGAGAGCTGACTGTTCCCTCCCCAAATTCATAGGCCCGTCAACAGTACAGAGTGCTCCCTGGGAAGCGGCTACCCAGGCAGGGGTGTTATATGGTTCCCTGACGAGTGTGAAAGATGTTGGTGGCACCCAGGTGGCAGAGACGTGGTTAAGCATTGTTTATGCCTCCTACCTCCTGCTAGAAGGTGTCCCCAAGGAAGGCTTGGAAAGAACATGGAAGAGCCATCTACCTGAGTCCCTGCATAGACCTCTCTGGTCCACCCCAACCAGGGCCAAAGACATTGAAGTGGGTGAGGACTACTTTTCCGTTGTTAAGCCATTATGATTCGGGGTGTTCTTTGTTACAGCAATTAACTAATGTTGTTGTACAAGAAATATGCCTTTCTTTGAGTTTCCTTTAGGAGTGAAGGGTACATTGTGAACTGCAGTGAAGTGGTCAGAACAGTTAGAGAGAAGGATGATGTACATCTTCATGTCCCCAAAGGGATTTTCAAGTTTTCTAGGTGATCAGAGCTGTATTGATGGCCAGACTTACTTTGACAGTGAGCCCGGGGTGAGAGGTGACACAGAAGGGGACCGTGGAGGTTGAGGGGAGGGACGAGTCTAGGTCCAGTGAGGTCCAGATTCTTCTTCTCTTTTCTCTGTGGCCCCTTTAGTACATTTTCAATACATGAGATTCTTAAGAAAGAGAGACTACTCTCTTTCTCAGAGGAAGAGAAAAGCGAACTCAAGTCAATGTCTCTAAAATAAGGGAGCGGGGGTACTCTTAAGGAATGACTTTTTGAAAGAGTGGAATTTGACATCTGATCATGCTGCCTGGACGAGGGGCATTTGCCTTTCTATTTTCGAAAATCTTGGGTTCTTCTCTGTAAAGGAAAAGACTAGGAGCGCGTTTCGCCACCTCCCTCGGCCCCCACCTATAACATAAGCTTCACGTCCCTTCCCTTCCATGTCAGGATGTGCTTTTCTGGCCCTGAGGTGATTGAATATTGATTCGGTTAAGAATGGAGAATGTCTCTCTGCTGAAACACTGCAGTTCCTCCTCCCTCCAGTCTTCCACGTAACTTCTATTATCTTTTCTGAAAATCAATGGAATTAAAAATGCCATGGATGGTTTATTGAATTTCATCTAAAGAACAAATAATACAGAGAAAAATTATGGCCTTATAACCCTGCAAATAGATAGCTGGGTATTCAGTTTTGCAGAAAAATAAAACTAATTGTTTAAACATCACTTAATGAGAACACTCTGTTTTGCCAGGGCAGTGGTAGGAATGAATACATCTTCATTCAATAATGGAAAATGCTGAGAATCACTCAAAGCAGTCTGTTGAAGTCACTGCATGCGATCCACAGCCATTTCTCCTGGCAACAATTTTGTTCCAAAGCCAGGTCTATTTCAGAGAATAACAATGGACCACTTACATAATAGAAGTCTATTTTCTATTATGCAGTTAATTTGTTAATAAAAATAGTACTTTATTCACTGATCTCAGAAATAAACCCCTGAAATTTTGATTCTTCTGTGGGT
>NW_011491015.1:353883-369141 GCF_000754665.1 Bison bison bison | reverse complement strand
TCTCTGATTTTAAAAAAGAGCAATGGGCAGTCTGCCTTTTCCTCCATAGATACCAAGAAGGAAGATGACTTTACTATAGCCATGTTTCACCATGAGGAAAATCGGTCTTAAAAGGAAGTCAGTCTTGTCGACAGCAAAGAGGAAAATCCTGGGCTGTAGCATTTCTCAATTTGGACGCTGTTGACATTTTGGGCCAGATCACTTTGTTGTACAGTCTGTCTTGAGCATTGTAGCATCTCTGGCCTCAATCCAGCAGATGCCAGCAACATCCCCACCCCTGACATTCAAAACTGTGTTCAGACATGGCCAGATATCTCCTGGGGAGAAAAACTGCTCTGAAGCAAGACTGTTTAATAGAAACAAAATGTGAATCACATAAGTATTTAAAATTTTCTTGGAACCGCATTAAAACCAGAAAAAGACACAAGTAAAATTAAAGAATGTAGCTTCCCTTGTGACTCAGACAGTAAAGAATCCACCTGCAATGCAGGAGACCCAGGTTCAATCCCTTGGTCGGGAAGATCCCCTTTAGAAAGGAATGGCAATCCACTCCAGTATGCTTGCCCGGAGAATTCCATGGACAGAGGAGCCTGGCGGGCTATAGTCCATGGTGTCACAGAGAGACACAACTGAGTAACTAACACTTTCCCTTTCACTGGCAGGACAGTGACTAAGGGTCTGTGCTTCCACTGCAAGGGGGACAGGTTCGATTCCTGGTTGAGGAACTAAGATGCCACATGCCACATGGTGCAGTCAAAAAATAAATCTTTTATTTAACCTAGTTTATTCAAAATAGAATTTAAATTATATAATCTATATAAAGTTATTATAACATATTTTGCATTCTTGTTTTTTGGAACTCTCTGAAGTCCAGTGAATATTGTATGCTTAAAACATATCTCATGTCTCACCAGCCACATTTTAATCACACAATGGCCCAATGTGGACAATTCAGTTCTAAAGTCACAACAGGGGGACTTCCCTTACTTTTGGACTTGTAGTTCCATGTGTTATTAAATTTCCTTTTTTAAAAAAGGGCCAGTTGGGGTGGTACTGTCTGTTCCTGCTCACTGAATATATCCTAAATATAAACCCATATGGCCTTTCTGTTAAGGCATTAAAAAACTCAAGATCGCTTTGCTAGCGTGTCTTCTTTTTCTTTTTGGGTGTGGACCATTTTAAAAGTCTTTACTGAACTTTGTTAGAATGTTGCTTCTGTCTATGTTTTTGTTTTTTGGCAGTAAGGCATGTAGGATCTTCACTCCCTGACCAGGGAGCGAACACAGGTCCCCTGCATTGAGAGGCCAAGTCTTACCACTGGACTACCAGGGAAGCCCCAGAGTGTCTTCTTTGTTATGCAGGCATTGACCAGTAGTAAGTTTTTAGTGTGCTATTAAAGAAGCAGGGGCATCTGACTGCATGTCCAGGGCCTGCAGACTCAGGAAAGCTTTCCTTGTCCATGAGCCCTGCTTGCTTCTCTGCATTTTCTTGAGTCCTTACATCATGGACTTGATCATCTGATGGCCATGCCCTGGCTTATGTCTTCTGCATGTGCAGCAGTTCCTTGATTGGGGCTCTCTACCATGGGCTCAGCTTTGAGTATCTCCCAGAGGCAAGAAGAGTGGAGACACACGAGGGATAAGAATTTTCCTCAAGCTTGGAAGAAGTGGGCAGAAACAAAGCATCTTTGCTGACTATAGCTGGGAACTGCAGTAAAACCAAAGGAGGGAATTCTTGCTGAGTTGTTAAAATCAGAAACCTGCGGAAAATTTATAAGGAAGCAGATTCAGAAGACTGCAGGCTTGCATAATTGAAAACACTTTGGTCTTAGAACCAAGAGTTTTGCTCCAGAACTAGAAATGTTAGAAAGTCACATAGTCTAACCCCCTTCCCATTTTACAGATGAGAAAAGTCAAGTTTACAGGAGTTAGGAAACTTGCTCAAGTCTATGCAGTGTTTGTAACAGATTCAGAATCATAACCTGTTCTCCTGGCTCACGAAGTGTTTCTACCTCAAACTGCTGCCTTCTTTATTTCTTTAGAGTTTATTCAACTATATTCCATGCTCCCCAGCCACCAGGTGTTGGTATAAAATTAAAATTTTTCTTTGAAATGACTTTCAGACATACATAGCCGTTACAGAAATAGCACAGAATTTTCATGTTCTTCACCTGGCTTCCCAATACCATCTAACACAATGATCGCACAGTTACCCAAACCAGGAAACTGACATAACAGAACACTATTCATCACAGATCTTAAACAGATTCTACTGGTTCTTACACAGACTTCTTTTAAAAAAATTTAGCACAGGTTCTATGAAATTTTACCATACTTACATAACTACAACAATCAGCCCAGAGAACTGTTTGATTTCCACCCCCAAAACTTCCTTGACCTCTTTGCAGTCATAGCTTCCCCCCAGTTTAATTCCTAAAACAATGAACGAACTGTCCTTCATCACTATAATTTCATTATTTTAAGGATTTCATGTAAAAATAAGGATACAGTAGGCACCTTGTCGAGACTGCCTTCTTTCACTTAGCATAATGACCAGGAGATTCATCCAGCTGGTTGCCTGTATCAATAATCTATTCCCTTTTATTGCTGAGTAATATTCCATTGTAAGGATGCACCAGACTGTTCTTTTTTTTTTTTTTTAAACTATTCCCCACCTCTACCCCTCAACACACTGCTCAGCTTGCAGGACCTTAAGTTCCCTGACCAAGGATCAAAACTGTGCCCCCTGCAGTGGAAGAGCGGACTCTTGACCACTGACCAGACTTTGTTTAACCAATCATCCACTGAAAGACAGTTAGCTTGTTTTCAGTGTTTAGTGATTTCTGAAAATAAGGTGCTACAGATATTTCACATTCTCTTTCAGTCATTTTCCAGTGCTGTAGGCTGAGTCTTAAAAATTATTTTCACCATAAGTCTTAGTTGCTAACAATCCTTAACTGGATGGCAGGGATGTAAAAAGGGAGAAACACAAGATGAAAATGGTTGATTCCCCAATTTGGGACATGTTAATGAGATTTGACTGACTGAGGGGCCATCTCCCCAGAAAAGAGATTCGTCATTAAGCTTCTTCAGACGGTCTCTAGATCAGCAGCAGCAGCAGCAGCACCTGGAAACTGGTTAGAAATGTAAAATTTCAGGTCCCAGCTTAGATCCACTGAGTCAAAAACTCTGGGAGTTGGTCCAGCAGTCTGTGCTTTAACTTTCTGAAAACACTTCAGTAAGGTAACAGCTGAGAAATTTCATATTTTCACCAAAACAGAGGCTGGGTCTGCATGGCTGACCATGAGATGCTGTTATTTCCTTTGGACTGGACAGCGCTGTTCTGAATTTCATGTATTTCTTTCTTTCTGTTTTGGCAGAGATTGCCTGGTGGGTTCAAATATTTCAGTACATTTTAGAACAAGCTGTGTTTTAAATGTTTCTATTTCCCCATTTGGACATCTCTAGTTCAGTTCCTAAGTCATGTCTGACTCTCTGCGATGCCATGGACTTTGCATGGACTCTTTGCTGCCATGGACTGCAGCATGTAAGGCTTCCCTGTTCTTCACTATCTCCCGGGGTTTGCTGAAATTCATGTCCACTGAGTTGGTGATTCTATCTAACCATCTCATTCTCAGCCACCCTCTTCTCCTTTTGTCCTCAATCTTTCCCAGCATCAGTGTCTTTTCCAATGAGTTGGCTCCCGCATCAGTCCTTCCAATGAATAGTCAGGGTTGATTTCCTTTAGGATTGACTGGTTTGATCTTCTTGCAGTCCAGGGGACTCTCAAGAGCCTTCTGCAGCACCATGTGGACAACATAGGATGATTAATGTGACTTCAGAAGCACAATGGGGACATTGTGTCGATCAAAGGAAGGAGCACATGGACAGGGCCATTTAGACCAGAGGATATATATCATTTGAGTGAATATTCTCATACCACATAAAAAACTCTTCTATGGAAGGGCCTTGGAGTATTAGAGGGACCAGGCTTAGCCGATTTAATAAAATAAGACTCATCTTGGCCTTGGACACAGCAGAGAAGCAGGAGACGCTGTCTGTGCAGAGTGATTTGGGGTTCTCTCTTGTCCCCTGACCCCTTGCAGGAGTCCTGTGAGATTTCTACCCATTCGCTTTGTCTCACCTCCTCCAGACCTGCATCGAAACTTCAACTTTTCTGTATAAGTCATTTAAGCTCTTTCCTCTGCCAGGTGACACTGAATTAATTAGACAAGTGAATCCCTCAATTTCATTATACATTTGACAGGTTATCCCAAAGACAGGCTGTCACTCTGCTACATATTCCCTGCTTTTCTTTGGGAATGAAGTCATCACAGCAGAACAGTAAATGGTAGGTATTTCAGGCATGTTGTAGGAGACATATGGGTGATACTCTTCCCATTGGAATTATTTAAAATAGCTCTAATTACTACAGGCTGACAACTGGTCAGATCTCTCCTATAAATAGTTCTTCAGGATGTCTAGGATTTGTGTGTGTGTGTATGTGTGTCTTTAGTGGGGGTTGTTCTGAATGGGGGAGAAGCATCTGGATGCTTTATGTAGTATGTAAAGAGACTGTCCATCTTCAGGCGAGCTGTTCAGGGTGAGTTGTCGGCTTCAAATTAAAAGATACAGGTCAAGTTAAGCCTATCATTTCTGTTCATTTTTCCCCCCCTCATGCTTTCTGTTTGATTTTAATCATAATTCCTTTTGAATTCATTCTGTTCTATTAGCAAAAGACTCACAACGTGGCAGCACTCACAATTCCTACTCTGAAAGGTTTTCTTACAGGCATGGTACGGAGGCTGAGGGTCAGATGCCGAGCTGTGAAGACCGGCACATCGCAGGGGCCGGAAATATCGTGAGATGAGGGACCATCGCGCTTCTTTTATCCTAAGTCCTGAATAAACTTTTTAAGAAAGGCTCTTTGTGGTTTTTTGTGAATCCCAGCTCTACCTTTGCCCCTTTCCCCAGAGCACAGAGAGAATAGAAGGACAACGAGTCAGGGAGCTGCTTCTTAGGGCAGATTCTAATTTCTTTCTGTGAAGGCTACCCTGAAATTCAAAGAAGCTTTATTATTTTATCCAATTTAAAAGTCTGCCCAGTGCTGAATGGGCAAGCACCTAATTTCACCTTTGGAGGCAAATGGGAAGCTTTTTGTGCTGAAAGAAAGGAGAGGAGAAAAGAGGATTCTGGAGGATAATTGAATGGAAATCCCTTCAAAGTGCCAGAAAACTGCTCACATCCATAAGGGATGGAACGAGGTCAAAATATATTTGTTAAAAGTGTGGGGCATGAAAGCCTTAATTATTTCTTTGGAAAGTCATGTCTTTTAAAGACTTAAACAAAAGCTTCAAGAAGGTAGATGCTGGGAGAAATTGCCCATGGCTTTAGGAAAGGTGGAGCTGAAAGGAAAGCAATTACTGGTGAACAATAGTATATTAGCAGGGGTTATCTTCCAGACTGGGGGCCCCTTCATTGGGTCTGGGGTGAGATCCTGTAAAAGATGGCCTGGTGGTCTGCCTAGAAGTGGGCGGGAGAGGGCACAGGGTCAATCTTACTGTTCAGGCTAGGAGACCTTTGCTGACTTAAGGAGGGAAAGAGTCATTTTCATTTCTTATACTCTAAGGAAACCTTTATTCTCTTGGAGCAGAAAGGCCAGCTGCTGTGAATGCTCTCTGGATTTAGACAGATGTATATCCTAATTTCTAACCCCCCAGTAACTAGCTTTCTGATTTTAGGTGTTTTCCTTTATCCTCATCTTCTTCACTTGTAAAACAGGGAAAATCTGATGAAATCAGGTGATGCTGGGTCCCCAGAAGTGTCAGCCTCTGGTGTCAGTCTCTCTTCTGTTTGTCCTCTGCCTCCTGGGCAGGCTCCCCACAGCCCTGTAGGTTCTAGCTGGTGAACTCCTAATGAACCCACCCCTTTACCCCTGCCCAGTGCTAGCCCTGCAGGCTCTCAGCAGTCTAATTGCTAGGTCCGGGGACAGTCACCATCTTCTCATCCCTTCCTCCAGACCCTTATCTACTTGTGCTCTGGCTTCTCTCTGGAAGTTTCTAGACTAGGAAAGGATCCAGAATCACCCCCAATATTAACAGAGTCCTGGCAGGAGTTTGTATTCCTGTTCACTTCGTATCAACTGAGTTGCAGGGCAGTAGTTTTCTCCAGGGAAGGAGGTGTCCTGGCTGAAACAACTCATACCTAGCCTTTGGAATGTGCTATGTCATACAGAATTTCCCCAGAAGTCTTTTGATTTGTGTGTATTTTTATGTTCAATGACTCAGCCAGAAATGTTAACTGGTTTCTCATCAATTGGTTTCTCATCAATTGATTTTCATGGCAAGAATTGACCATCAGGAACCTTCTCCCCTCTTACTGATGGACCTGACCTTCTCAGACCTGGAGTCCAGATAGTGGGCTGGATGCCAGGCTAACTTGGCTGGAGATTAACAGGGGGCAGTGGGATTGGGCTTCCCAGGTGGTGCTAGTGGTAAACAACCTGTGTGCCAATGCAGGAGATGTAAGATATGTAGGTTTGATGCCTGGGTTCAGAAGATCCCCTGGGGGAGGAAATGGCAACCCACTCCAGTATTCTTGCATGGAGAATCCCATGGACAGAGGAGACTGGCAGGCTATGGTCTATAGGGTCGCAAAGAGTTGGACACAACTGAAGTGACTTAGTAAGCATGCACATTAGGGTTGGTAGAGTCTGGCTGGGGAGCCCCATTTTGAGTAGCCAGGAGATCTCTGACAAAGTTATCAGACTTTGTTAAAAACAGCACATGTGGGGTTCCAAGTTCATGGGTGAAAAGATTTCCTGAGAGTTTCAGAGCCCATGATCAGCACCACTTTCTAGGAGACCATTAATTCAGGGACAAGGCCCTCCACCTCATTTTTTGGTTAGAAGAGTTTCCATAGCACATTCACACTTTGTGGGCATTGGTCTTCCTAGTCTCTCCCTAGAAAGTTGGATAGAGTCCATCTTTTTCTGACAAGAATTGGCAAGAACTGGCAACTATCTTCTGCTTTCTTGACTGGTCTAGTAAAGGAGGGTCTTTGAGTGATTTGACCTTTCAGCTCATTTGGGAAGACTCTGCATGCACATGATCTGGGACATGAGCACAAAACTTGTCCTAGAGGAACACTGGATGTCATGGTATGCTTGCACTTTTTTCAGAGGGAATAAAGAACATTAGAGCAGCAGCAACAGCAATTATGTCCCCCCTTTTGGGGCCCAGGGGGTATATATCTTCAATTCCTTGGCAAATCATCTCTTCTTAAATTGGTAGAACTTGCTTCTTGAGGCAGATGCAAGCACTATGTGAAAAACCAGAATTTTCTTCCAACCAGAGCTCTCTCAAAAGTAATGAGCTTCCTGCTCCAGGAAGTGTTCAAGCCCAAGGACACATATCAGTGAGATCAGAGCTGGACCGCCAGTGTTCTCAGGAGGCTGGGCAAACCAATATAAGTCTTCCCAGACCTGGTCACTCACTCATCCAGTCACCTTGAGAGCTTGTTGGTGATATATCTACTCCTAGACTTCAGAGCCTATGCAAAATCAAGATCTGTAAGGGCAGGGCCTGGGAATTTGTACTGTTAACAAACCTTCTCAGGTTTATCTCCTGAAAATTATGGTGCTGAATTCCCTCTTCATCTAAAACCCTAATACAGTATGTCCCCTACATATGCACCTTCACGTTGTGAACTTTCAAAGATGAGAACATGCATTCAGGTGTGTGTAAATGGCAGCTTGCCCTCCGTCTCCTGTTGCTGATGACCCTTCAGCTCTACCATCTCTCACCTCCTCTTCCTCCTCCATCAGGAACTCTTCTTGCTTGTTCACTCGATGCCAGCCCCTGTGTGCCAGATGTTGTACTGAAGTCCTGTACTTTTCAAGGTATTGTACTGTAAGATTAAAAATGTTTTCTTCATTTTTTGGTTTGTTTTCATGTATTATTTGGATGGAAAGTATTATAAACCTATTATGCTACAGTAATTAAAAGATGCTTACTCCTTGGAAGGAAAGTTATGACCAACCTAGATAGCATATTCAAAAGCAGAGACATTACTTTGCCAACAAAGGTACATCTAATCAAGGCTATGGTTTTTCCAGTGGTCATGTATGGATGTGAGAGTTGGACTGTGAAGAAAGCTGAGCACTGAAGAATTGATGCTATTGAACTGTGGTGTTGGAGAAGACTCTTGAGAGTTCTTTAGACTGCAAGGAGATCCAACCAGTCCATCCTAAAGGAGATCAGTCCTAGGTGTTCTTTGGAAGGACTGATGCTAAAGCTGAAACTCCAATACTTTGGCCACCTCATGCGAAGAGTTGACTCATTGGGAAAGACCCTGATACTGGGAGGGATTGGGGGCAGGAGGAGAAGGGGACGACAGAGGATGAGATAGCTGGATGGCACCACCGACTGGATGGACATGAATTTGGGTGAACTCCAGGAGTTGGTGATGGACAGGGAGGCCTGGTGTGCTGCGATTCATGGGGTCGCAAAGAGTCGGATACGACTGAGCGACTGAACTGAACTGAACTATATAGCCGATTGTGTTAGTTGGGTACCTGGGCTAACTTGGTTGGAATTATGAACATGCTGTCAGAATGAAACTTGTTTGAATGTAGGGGACTTACTGTAATACCAAATTTTGAACAAGACCACTGTCTAACTACAGTTTTCCATGAATCCTCGCTGCCTGAGATGTCCTCAGAGTTTAGAGCTGCTCTTTCAGTTCCCTCTGGACTTCCCTTGGGCCTACAGCTTCCTTCATGCTGTTCCCATCCCCTCTCCTGTTCATTTCCCCTCTTCCTTTCTCTGTACTTCCCTCTGCCTCCATGGTTTCTCCTCCTTTTGTCTCTCTTTCCAGGGTCAGCCTAGTTGACCCACTTAGGATCTGCCCCACTCCCTTTGTGATAGCAACACCTTCACATCTGTAGGTCAGAACTCTCAGGAACATCATTTCAATGCAGCTCCCACAAGTCTGACCTCTGTAACAACAGCAGGCCAGGCCCTTGGCTGCCTATAGGAACTGGCATCTTGGGGATGACCTCTGAGGTGGGCTGGCGACCCTCTGAGTTGTCTTCAAAACTAGGGAGAGAAGAGTTGGCTTCTTATTTCCATGGGTTGTTTTGCACTTTCATTCACATGTCTCTTAGCATAAAAAATTCTATAATCAGAAAGTCCCTGTGGGTTACTTTCTCTGAGAACTTTAAATATGGGGTGGTTTGGGTCACAAATGTCAGTAGTAAAAAGGAAGCTTCACAGAGGTTGTCACAGATAAATTGGAGTGTAGATTCGGTGCAGGAAATCAAGACACATCCTACCCTGTATTAGTCCCAGGGATAGAACCCGAGTCTCCTGAATCGCAGGCAGTTTCTTGTGGATTACCCCAGATTGAGTGAACACCATGTTGAGAGCCACAGCAGAGCAATATGACAGTGCAGTAACTGTGTAGTCTTCCTATAACTCAATGCATGGGTTTTATTGATTTTATTCACATTTTGGAAAAGCTGGATGTAGTTCTTCTCTTTTTTTGAGGTGCTGTGAGTTCTTGGGACCTGGGGGTGAGACCTTTTAATTTTTTGACATCGCTCCGAGTGAGGGAAAGAGCAGAGAGTTTGGAGGGATCCGAGGGTCCCATTTGTGACTGGGTTCCTCCAATACACGCCACTCGCCATCACCCCAGTGATCGGAGGAGTGGTTAATGGGTTTGCCACCTTGGCCTTGAATCCATTTATTGTGTGTGGGGGCACAGGAGTTGGTCCTCATGCACAGACATTGGTGACCCTGTCCCTTCTCTTCCAGGGCCGTTCCCACCCAGGTGAGGGGTGAGGCAGACAGAAGAAACAGAAAAGCAAAGGAGCCTAGCCGGGTGGGCGGCGAGACACGGCGCGGGAGGGCAAAGGACACAGCGCAGGAGAGGCAAAGCTGGGGCGGTCGCCAGGGCGGAAGAAGAAAGACAGTTCGCGCTGACTTTGTTTTTAAGGAATTGCAGTTAGCAGGAAAGAAACCACAACTGATGACAGCAAAGTATTGAGCTACGGAGAGCTAGGAACATATGTGTTAAGGGAAGGACAGCAGTGCGATTCCACGTGGCGGTGGGAGGGGGTGGGAGTTGGGGTGGGAGGATGAATGACGCGCCAGGGGCGCGCTGAACTGCCCATCCTACCTTTGTTAGTCCAAGGCCTTTTCTTTGCTTTTCTCTTCTACATTTGGGAGTTACAGAGCAATAAGACCATGGCTCATATTCATAATTTACACAGATAATTTATTGCAGTTTTGACCATTCTGTTACATGTCCAACAGCTGTGAAATCTGCGCTTTTTCCCTAAAGGGAAATTGTTGTGTTAGGAAGAATTGCTCTCCCAAACCCCCTCCGTGCGATGCTCAGAGTTCCTGCGTGTAGAGGAACAGGAGTGTTGTCAGGACAAGGAGCTCAGCTTCTCAGTTTATGGGTTGTTCAGCTCATAAACTCATCCTTGGTAGGATGCAAAGGGCCCCTGCAGAGTTCCCTGTTTCCCCTGGCAACCTCCTCTCTCTCTCTCTCTGTCTTTCTGAGTGATGGCTGCTCATGCTGATGCGACTTGGGAGGGGAACAGTTGCTGGGCAAACAAGGAGGAGAGAGGGCAGCAGTGGGCAGGGAGCCCTCCAAGGATTTCCTCTGGTCCCCAGAGAGTGTGGGGTCTGAAATGGAGGCTAGAGGCCCATGTGTTGTACCATAAAATTCTAGGAACGCTCCATCTGCACCGCAGGCCTGAGAATACCCGGCATGACAGTGTATATAACATTCCTGGCTTATGCTTCTTAATACCAGCCTATAAAAATAACAGTCCAACTGGATGAGATCATGGGGAGATTGTGCGGGGCCATATGCCGTGGCCTGAGTTGGTGCTGACTGACAGTTGGAGGATAAGATTCTGGGACTTGTTGGTTTAGGAAGGAGAAGAAATCAGAGGGTGGGACTGGGGCCCGGGGAGTAGGAGAGAGAGTGAGGAAGAGGATGGATGAGCCTGTCTCAGCAGAAGAAAATCCCATCAATTAAAACATAATGGGGAAGGGGGCAAATACCATCATTCATTGGGCATCTACCATATCCCAGAGAATGTTGTTTTGTTTCATTTAATTCTCTGTACAATCTGAGTTGCATAGTTAAGTCCCATTTTCCCAGTGGTAGAAATGCTGTCTTGGTGACCGTGGGTATCTGAGACTTGCCTGGAGGCTGTAAGTGGGTAGAGACAACACCCAGCCCCAGGGCTTCATGACCCCAAGGCTGGGAGCCCTGCTGTGATACTGCAGAATCTCCTCAGGAGGAAGTCCATTTTCCTGTGAGTGAAACTCTCCAGTTGGAGTTGAGATGGCTGTTGGAAACTGATTTAATTGATTTTGTCTCCCTGGTGGCTCAGATAGTAAAAAATCTGCCTGCAGTGCAGCAGACCTGGGTTTGATCCCTGGGTCAGGAAGATCCCCTGGAGAAGGGAATAGCAACCCACTCCAGTATTGTTGCCTGGAGAATTCCATGGACAGAGGAGCCTGGTGGGCTACAGTACATGGGGTTGCAGAGTGAGACACGACCGAGTGACTAACATTTCATTTCCCTATTGAAGTGAGCTGTTGCCTTAGGAGCCTGTGGATACAGCTTTTCTCTCCTCTTTCCAGGCTCCTGTGGTGGAGCTGGGCCATATGGACAAACACAGCTGCTGTTGGCTCAGGTTGTTGGAGGTGAGAGACCAGTGACAGGGACCAGTGGTCAGTCGCTTAGAAAAACCTCAGCTTCCCTAGGGGATAGTCCAGACAGACGGAGCTCTGACAGACAGACATGTACAGACCACTTCCCAGGTTCTGTCATGATTGGTAACCCCTGAACAAAACTCAAAGTAATTTAAAAACTTAGTTCAGTTGCACCTTTATATTATATATAGTCTAACAAAAATATAGCAGCACTGAGCATCTTCTATTATGTCAGATACTTTACATACATGATACAATTTAATTTTCACAGCAACTTTATCAGGAAGACAAAGTTGGCTCCATCTTATGGAAACCAAAAACCAGAGGCTCAGAAAGGATAAGCTGCTCAAACCAATACTACGATGATTTTGTTGCTTTGAGATTTGAGTTCCCTTTGTCTGATTTCAGAAGTTTTTTCCCTCACTGGTCCCATCTTGAGAGGCACCAGGGAGGATCCTGTCTCTGAATCACAGTGGGTGTGCTTTGGTTCAAATTGGGCTCACGATTGTATTTGTCACCAGCTTCATAAACTGTGTCGAGATTTATGAAAAAGCCCTGGAGGTCCAGCTGTTGAATGACAATGTTACTTAAGCTGGAAACAAAGATCTTTTCCTTTCTTCATTGAAAATGGCTCATGTTTTTAAAAACAAAATTACATGTTTGGTAACAGTTTTACTGAGCTTCCCTGGTGGCTCAGATGGTAAAGCGTCTGCCTGCAATGTGGGAGACCCAGGTTCGATCCCTGGGTTGGGAAGATCTCCTAGAGAAGAAAGTGACAACCCACTCCAGTATTCTTGCCTGGAAAATCCCACGGACGGAGGAGTCTGGTAGGCTACAGTCCATGGGGTAGTAAAGAGTCGGACACAACTCTTGAGCTATAATTCATAATCATATACCATATGATTCTCCCATTGAAAATGTACAATCCAGTAGTTTTTAGTATATTCATAGAGATGTACTAAACCATCACCATAATTTATGAACACTTTTATTCCCCCCCAATATTACATTTTTAATCAGAAAAAAGAAATTCACATTAAACAAAATAGATAAATAGAAGAAGGTCTCTCAATTTAACTTTTTCATTAAGGCCACACTTTCCTGTCTTTATGTACTGAAGATACAGAGCAGGGCAGTTCCAGTCATCCTGTGCATATTGTTTTATGTCTCTTTTGTAAGGTGTCATTTCCCATGTTGTTACTTTGGATTTTTAATAGCCCATGATATTCTCTTGCATTAATGTGCAATAATTTACGAACTCACCCCCTTTTGCTAAACCATTGGTTTTTTTTCCTATCATAAACAATGTGGCAGTGAACATCTTTGCACGTGAAACTTATTTCCTCTGTTGAATATATTTCTCGGGGTTGCATTCCCAAGAGTGAAATTACTGGGTCAAAGGGTATGAGCATTTTATGTTCCTCTCTCCCTTCTCCCATGTTTATTCCCAAAGAGGTGACACTATTTTTCAAAATGAAAATATAGTGCATGTATATATATATATATACACACACATATATATATAGAAAACATTATACATAAAAATTAATTTAATGCAAGGTTTTTGCTTCATTATGTAGGTTGGGGACAGGCAAAATCTATGGGGTCAAGCGTTGTCCGTTCCTTGAGAGCCCAGAAAGATTGTCCTTTTTCGTGTCCACCTGGTGACTTAAATAACTTGGCCATTTCCTTTAGAAAATGATTCCCATGGAAAATGATTCCCTCAACCTCCTGACCTTTTATTGGTTGCTGTTAGCCCGGGGCAGCACTTTGCTTCCAGCTGTTCTTAAAAGCCACTTCGCTAGCATTTAACCCTTTGATGGCTCACAGGAGTGACTGGAGTGGGGATGGGGAGAGACGCTTAGCGGGAAATACGCAAGGGAGAATTTGCATGCTCTCACCACTGTGCCTTCAGGTCAGAGCGAGCCAAATCTGAGACAGTCAGCTCTGGCTCAAATAATTAGAACACCCTCTGACTTGTTCTCTTGTAAATAACAACAATTTGGAAGCGCTCAAGCTGGTGACCTTCAATGTCCACACAAGAGAAGCTGTTAGGAGTGGGAGCCATGCTGAACTGCTGAGAGGGATTTTGAGAGCTCTGGCATAGCATGTTTTGAATTTCAGGATATGCAACATTTTTAGGTGTCCCTTAAGACAGCCCCAAATGACTATTGGATTGAAATTTTGTATCAGTTCAGGTGCTTTGGGACATAAGCTGCGGAAAACCCACATGAAACCAACTGAGAAGATAACAGGAGTTTTTAGGTAATTGAAAAGCCCAGGGGTTTGATGTACAACAAAACTAGATCCAGGGCTCAGGATGACATTCAGACTGAATATTGTTCCTTCTCTTCCTGCTACTTTCCAAAGCATCGGCTCCCCACGTGGTCTCAAGATGGTTGCCAGGAACAGAGAGAGGAACTCATGCTTTCCTGCTAATGTTCAGCAGAAGAGGGGGGTTATTTCTTTCTTTGAACCAGAGCATCTAAATCCTAGATTGTACTGTGACTGGACAAACTTAGGTCACATACCTTTTCTGAACTGAGTGTTGTGTCTGGGGGTTGAGGTTATGCTGATCTGTGATTATGCTGATTTGTGACTCATGGTTTAGACCCATCAGGGTCCATTCCGATTAATCCCACCCAAACGGAGGGGGCTTCTGCTCTTGGAAGGGGGTGCCAGGGAGGGGGTGCCAGCTGTTGCTCCCTATAATTCTTTATGTCAGCCTTAGGTCTTTATGTTCCATCCCTTAGGTCTTAGATAAGGGATCATCCTGCCTTTGTTTGAACTGCTTAACCAGAAAACTTACGTGAGAAATCATTCTCTTCCCCCAGAATATGTGTGTGTTTGGAGCACGTGGCCTTGACTCCTAGGAGAAAAAATAAAAAGTATGTAGAATATATAAAAGGAAAACTGGGTTTTATAGATGTAAATTTTTATAATCAGACAGGACTGATGGATTGGCAAATAAAAATAGGGGAACGTGAAGAGTCAGACCAAGGTTTTGAGTTGGCAGAGTTGGTAGAGGGGGAGGAAGCAGGCAAAGGGGATAGAAAAAGACATAACTTGAGGGCTATACAATTAAGACTTCATGCCAGCACATTTGGAAGACTCAGCAGTGGCTACAGGACTGGAAAAGGTCAGTTTTCATTCCAATCCCAAAGAAAGGCAATGCCAAAGAATGCTCAAACTATCGCACAATTGCACTCATCTCACACGCTAGTAAAGTAATGCTCAAAATTCTCCAAGCCAGGCTTCAGCAATATGTGAACTACGAACTTCCTGATGTTCAAGCTGGTTTTAGAAAAGGCAGAGGAACCAGAGATCAAATTGCCAACATCCGCTGGATCATCGAAAAAGCAAGAGAGTTCCAGATAAACATCTATTTCTGCTTTATTGACTATGCCAAAGCCTTTGACTGTGTGGATCACAATAAACTGTGGAAAATTCTGAAAGAAATGGGAATACCAGACCACCTGATCTGCCTCTTGAGAAATGTGTATGCAGGTCAGGAAGCAACA
>NW_011491015.1:353034-353783 GCF_000754665.1 Bison bison bison | reverse complement strand
ACAACAGACTGGTTCCAAATAGGAAAAGGAGTTCATCAAGGCTGTATATTGTCACCCTGTTTATTTAACTTCTATGCAGAGTACATCATGAGAAACGCTAGACTGGAAGAAGCACAAGCTGGAATCAAGATTGCTGGGAGAAATATCAATAACCTCAGATATGCAGATGACACCACCCTTATGGCAGAAAGTGAAGAGGAACTCAAAAGCCTCTTGATGAAAGTGAAAGAGGAGAGTGAAAAAGTTGGCTTAAAGCTCAACATTCAGAAAACGAAGATCATGGCATCCAGTCCCATCAGTTCATGGGAAATAGATGGGGAAACAGTGGAGACAGTGTCAGACTTCATTTTTCTGGGCTCCAAAATCACTGCAGATGGTGACTGCAGCCATGAAATTAAAAGACACTTACTCCTTGGAAGGAAAGTTATGACCAACCTAGATAGCATATTCAAAAGCAGAGACATTACTTTGGCAACAAAGGTCCCTGTAGTCAAGGCTATGGTTTTTCCTGTGGTCATGTATGGATGTGAGAGTTGGACTGTGAAGAAGGCTGAGCACCGAAGAATTGATGCTTTTGAACTGTGGTATTGGAGAAGACTCTTGAGAGTCCCTTGGACTACAAGGAGATCCAACCAGTCCATTCTGAAGGAGATCAGCCCTGGGATTTCTTTGGAAGGACTGATGCTAAAGCTGAAACTCCAGTACTTTGGCCACCTGATGCGAAGAGTTGATTCATTGGAAAAGACTCT
>NW_011491015.1:349030-352711 GCF_000754665.1 Bison bison bison | reverse complement strand
GCTGGATGGCATTGCTGACTCGATGGACGTGAGTCTGAGTGAACTCCGGGAGTTGGTGATGGACAGGGAGACCTGGTGTGCTGTGATTCATGGGGTCGCAAAGAGTCGGACACGACTGAGCGACTGATCTGGTCTGATCTGATCTGACCTCAAAATTTCCTGGAAACTTCCCTGAGTCCCCACTCATGGATCCTAGACTAGGATTGAAAGCAAGGATGTTAGTTGAAGAGATTTATTACTGAGACATTTGGTTACATTCTAGAGATGAGGATCTATGATGAGGTTCATATATAATTATTAGATTCCCAGGTGGCTCAGTGGTAAAGAATTCTGCCTGCAATACAGGAGTCACAGGATCTCTGGGTCGAGATCCCCTGGAGGAGGGCATGGCAACCCAGTCCAGTATTCAAGCCTGGAGAATCCCATGTACAGGGGAGCCTGGCGGGCTACAGTCCACAGGGCTCAAAGAGTCAGGCATAACTGAGTGACTGAGCACGAGCGCTTATTAGATTTAGTTACTTTAGACTTAATTTACTTGTTTAGATTTGGAAAATGAAGTTTCTATCTGAAACTGTAGGGCTGTACCTGGACTCCCCTTGGAAAGCACCAGCTTTCCCCAAACAAAGATGGTGGTTACATGGGAGGTGGGCAGACTAGGACAGAAATAGGTTAGACTATATGTATTACTTTTTTCTTCGTGCTGCCAAAACAAATTGCCTCTAGTGGTAAGGAACATGCCTGCCAATGCAGGAGACTAAGAAACCTGTGTTCAATCCCTGGGTCAGGAAGATCCCCTGGAGGAGGGCATGGCAACCCACTGTTAGTATTCTGTCTGGAGAATCCCGTGGACAGAAGAGCCTGCCGAGCTACAGTTCATAACGTTGCAAAGAGTCAGACACGACTGAAGCGACTTAGCATGAGTAGCTTAAAACAACAAACACTTATTCTTACGCAGTTCTGTAGACTAGAAACCCCAAATTGTGGGGTTGGCAGGGCCATGATTCCTCAGGAGGGTCTAGGGAAGAATTTCTCCTTGCATCTTGCAGCTTCTAGTGGCCGCTGACAATCCTTGGTGTCCCTCAGCTTGTGACAGCATGAGCCTAATCTCTGCCTTTATCTTCAAATGGCCAACTTCTCTGCATGTGTGTGTGTGTTCACATTGTCTTATCTCTGCAGAGGCCTCTGTTCAGATTTCTCTCTTCTTATAAACACACCAATTATTGGATTAGGACCGACCCTGATGCAGTATGACCTCATCTGAACTTGAAGACATCTATCAGGACTTAATTTCTAAAGGAAGTCACATTCTGAAGTTCTAGATAGGTAGACATGATTTTGGAGGACACCGTTCAGCTCAGTACAGGATTAAGCAAGGCTTTTGTGTCAGGACAGAGAGTGAGCTGAACAAAGCAGCAAAGTGGTGCACTGTAATTCCCTTGCCATTATATAGCCATCCCCCAACTTTCTCATACTGCATGGCTGGCAAAGACTGAAATCTTGATGGCTAGTGGAGGTGTGGGTAAGTGAAGTGGAGAAAGGGTGGGACTTAGGAGACTGAGGCAGTGGTGGAGGGGCCTTTCTGAATCTGTGCATGTGTGCTAAGTTGCTTCGGTCATGTCTGATTCTTTGTGACCTCATGGACCATAGCCCACCCACCAGGCTCCTCTGTCCATGGGTTTCTTCAGGCAAGAATACTGGAGTGGGTTACCATTTCCTTCTCCAGGGGATCTTTCTAACCCAAGGACTGAACCTGCATCTCTTATGTCTCCTGTACTGGCAGGCGGGAACCACCAGCACCACCTAGGAAGCCCTCCTTCTGCGTCTCCCATGCTTTAATGTCAGCCTTTTGTAGGGACTGCCTTGAGTGTTCTGCCCCTGGGATACATGAATGAGTGTTCAAGGAGGAATCCAGGGACTGCTTGGCATGGGAAGGAGACACTGGGAACCCATGCAATTGTGTCTGAAACTCTGAGAATGTGCAAAGGCAATTATTTATTAAGAGGACCATACCAGTCGTGGGACCCTTAAACAAGTCTGTGACATGTCTCCTCCTTCTCCTCAAACTGAAAAAGTGGCTTTAGCAGTGTGTTGAGTGATGAATAATGCAGCAGCATTATTCAAATGGGACAGCGCTGGAGAGTCCTGGCTGTTGAGGAGGGCAGCCCAGGCATGGTGGGAGGTGGCTCTGCTCCCTACACCACTTCCACCAGTGTGTGTGACCCCACACAAACCACCCCTTCCGGGTGGCTGCAGCTGTCACATCTGGAAAGCTAGTTGAACTAGATGATCTTGACGGTTTCTCCCAGACTTAAGAAAAGGACTGTCATTTTTCTGTGTGTTTCATTAATTTGATGCATGTTAGTGATGCTTGAGCAGGTGGTTGGTGGGCACACCTGCCCAATGATGTGTTCTGTTGGGTATGCACATTTGCAAGGTAGGGTTTGTGAAGATTCACGAAATAACACACAGAAGGGGCCAGGCTCAAGGCTGTCATAAGTAGGTGCTAGTTCATCTGCTCTTCTGAACACATCAATATTTACTTTCCATGCACATCAATTTTCTGAAGTGAGGATTTAAATTAAAAATACAATGAAAAGACAACCTACTAAATGGGAGAAGATGTTTGCAAATGATATGACTGATAAGGGGCTAATTTATAAACACCTGGTACAATTCAACCTCAAAGAAAACAAACAACCTGATTAAAAAAAGGGCAGAAGAACTGAACTAAAAATAGAACTACCATATGACCCAGAAATTCCACTCCACATGTATATCCAAAAAAACCAAAACACTAATTCAGGAAGATACATGCATCCCAGTGTTCATAGCAGCATTATTTACAATTGCCAAGGTAAGGAAGTACTAAGTGTCCATAAAGAGATGAATGGATAAAGAAACTGTGGTAGGTATATAGAGTAGAATATTAATCAGCCATGAAAAAGAATGAAATTTTTCTATTTGCAGCAACATGGGTGAACTTGGCGGGCATTATACTAAGTGAAATAAGTCAGACAGAGAAAGACAAATATTGCATGTTATCATTTACATATGGAATCTAAAAAATACAACAAACTAGTGAAGAAAACAACAGGGAAGCAGACTACCAGATGCAGAGAACAAAGCAGTGGTTACAGTGAAGGGGAAAGGGCTGAGGGGGAGGGGCAATATAGGAGCAGGGGGAAAAGAAAGGTTATTACAGATTATATGAAATCACGTGTGTTAAACTTTTGAAAACTGCAAAACACTATAGAATTTAAGAACTGATCATTCAATAAAAATTATTTATATGAAATTCAAATATACAAAAATGTTTTTTGAAAAAATTAAAAAATAAAAATCGCAAGAGTAAGGGAGTAGCTGGATGTTGAATGACTGCAGTCTAAACTGAAGGGCTTCCAGTGTCTTGTGTCAATAGAAGTCCAGGGCTGCAGTGTGACTCCTTCTGTGTGTTTCTATCTGCTGTATTTGGCTCCCCTCCATGAGAAACACTGGGCTGGAAGAAGCACAAGCTGGAATCAAGATTGCTGGGAGAAATATCAATAACCTCAGATATGCAGATGACACCACCCTTATGGCAGAAAGTGAAGAGGAACTCAGAAGCCTCTTGATGAAAGTGAAAGAGGAGAGTGAAAAAGTTGGCTTAAAGCTCAACATTCAGAAAATGAAGATCATGGCATC
>NW_011491015.1:347659-348930 GCF_000754665.1 Bison bison bison | reverse complement strand
ACAGCATCACTTCATGGGAAATAGATGGGGAAACAGTGGAAACAGTGTCAGACTTTATTTTTCTGGGCTCCAAAATCACTGCAGATGGTGACTGCAGCCATGAAATTAAAAGACACTTACTCCTTGGAAGGAAAGTTATGACCAACCTAGATAGCATATTCAAAAGCAGAGACATTACTTTGCCAACAAAGGTTTGTCTAGTCAAGGCTATGGTTTTTCCTGTGGTCATGTATGGATGTGAGAGTTGGACTGTGAAGAAGGCTGAGCACCAAAGAATTGATGCTTTTGAACTGTGGTGTTGGAGAAGACTCTTGAGAGTCCCTTGGACTGCAAGGAGATCCAACCAGTCCATTGTGAAGGAGATCAGCCCTGGGATTTCTTTGGAAGGACTGATGCTAAAGCTGAAACTCCAGTACTTTGGCCACCTGATGCGAAGAGTTGATTCATTGGAAAAGACTCTGATGCTGGGAGATGTTGGGGGCAGGAGGAGAAGGGGACGACAGAGGATGAGATGGCTGGATGGCATCACTGACTCGATGGACGTGAGTCTGAGTGAACTCCGGGAGTTGGTGATGGACAGGGAGGCCTGGTGTGCTGCAGTTCATGGGGTCGCAAAGAGTTGGACACAACTGAGCGACTGAACTGAACTGAACTGAACTGACCTCCACACAGCCACGTGAGAGACCCAGAGGAGCAGGATATGGGACCATGTGATCTTGGTTTAAAGAGGCCTCACCAAGGGGTGTCCTGCAGACAGGACCTAGGTCAGAGCTGCCCTAAGAATACTCATTACTCCCCTTCCTGTTTTCTAGATGTCTTTTCTTTTTTTCTATCTTATCTCCCAGTTGGGCACATCCTATGTGCTGTGTGAGGTGCATTTATCACAATAGCTGTTGAATGCCTCCATCTGGACATGAACGGATCACTACAGTGGGGTCTGAGTCTGATGAGTCTGCACAGCACAGACCAAGGAGTGCTGAAAGGCAGCCTTGCAGTGGAATCAGGTGGGAACCCAGGAGACGGCCCGGGGAGAGGTAAGCTGAGGGACTGGCATGGAGACAGCGGCCAGGGTGGAGGCCATGGTCTGAACTCTGAGAACCAGCAGTGAGTGGACTTGAGACGGATTCCAGAGCCACTCCCTGAGCTGCAGGGACCCAGTGCAGGGTGTCTGCAGCCAGGAGGGAGCACCTTTCTGGACTGATGCTACCCTTGTGCTGCTAGGGTAGCCTCCGATGGTGCCCAAAGCAAAGTGATGATGCCGTGGAGGCTTG
>NW_011491015.1:317662-347398 GCF_000754665.1 Bison bison bison | reverse complement strand
GTAGTAGTAGTAGTAGTAGTAGTAGTAGTAGTAGTGTGTGTGTGTGTGTGTGGTGGTGTGTGGTGAGGTAGGAGAGTCAGACAGGAGAGAGAGAGAGAGAGAGAGAGAGAGAGGGAGGGAGAAATGGTTTTGTTTAAAATTCTTCAAATCTTTAATTTGTCTCTGTGTATTGAAGGATGAGGATTTTATGAACCATCTGTGATGATCAGACCCTAAAGGTGGAATGTGCAGGAACTATTTTTAATATTTGACTTAGCTATAATAATTCTGCATACATTAAGTGAAACATCAGGTATCGGACCAGTGTGATCGTCATTTGGTGATTATTTGGGATTCTAGGGGTGGAGAATTATCAGAGAGATGGGGGCCAGGAGATTATGTGATGCCTGGGGTCTCTTCAGGAGTAAGAGCTCGCCCCTGTGATCCAGATTTGGCCTTTGTTCTCCCATCTCCAGTCCCTTGTCTTCACTGCAGGGCCCCACTGCACGCATCACCAGAATACCAACTTCTCCAGGCCGGTTCACTGCTCAACCAGAGTCAGGAAGATAACAGGTGCTCAAGAGACTGTTGTTGAGGCTTGCTGTTCTGACCGCTGTCTTGCAGAGTCAGGAAGATAACAGGTGCTCAAGAGACTGTTGTTGAGGGTTGCTGTTCTGACCGCTGTCTTGCAGAGGAAAGAGTTGATGCTCTGAGTTCACCCCACTGGAGAGGGGTCAGTGCTGCTGGGTCTGTAAGCTGAGAGCTCCCGGTTTGCCCTCTGCTGCTGAATGAGGGACCAGCCCAGGGCTTCGTTACTCTCCAGCTCTGATCCAGGGGCCCTGCTGTTCTGGCTGCTGGGCTTGGAAGGTTTTCATGGTAGAATCTGGGAGACTGAAAGTGAACCACTCACCTCAGATCCCAGCTCCTCCCACCCTTTCTCAGAAATGAAGAAAGTGAGCTTGTTGCCTCAAAGGAAAGGACGGGCAGACTGTACGTGTTGGCAATGATAACAGTCAAGCTTTCAACAAAGATTTGCATGTTGGAAAACTTGTCTACCATTGTGAGCTTGATAGATTCCTAATACTTAAAGATTTTCTGATGGGATTGGCAGTGATGTTAACAAATGTGACTTCTTTGATGCTGTATAATGAAATATGTCAACATTTAGAAGATCTCTGCAACTCTGTGAACTAATATTTCCCAAGTGACCAATGAATGATGCTACGCTACAGACTCTTACACATAAAAGATCTATTGAAAGGGCAAGAGAGGACCAATGGATTTTTCAAAGGCTGCCTTTCAGCTCTCCTTTGCCTGTGCTGTGCAGACACAGCAGGCTCAGCCCCAGATCTGCTCAGACCCACTTCAGAGGTCCGCCCATGTCCAGAAAGAGGGATTCAACAGCTATTGTCATAAATGCACCTCACAAAGCACATAGGATATGCCCAACTGCGAGGTAAGAGAGAAGAAAGAAAATAGTCTGCAAAGACTATTAAAATGCACTTTCTCTTCCCAACTACATATCTTCATAGGTTTCAGCCAAGATAATATGTGGTAGGTGGACTGCAGAAGCAGATATGAGCATCTCACTGTCTTCCTTTAAGTCACACACTAAAAAGATGTAGAAAAGTGAAAAAAACTTTTGCTTCTCTCCTCACTATATTTCTTGTTTTGGAAAACATAGTTATTTTTAGTAAAAATGTTGTTTATGTTTACATATAATGCATTTATTATTTTTTTTAAATAAATGAAGAAATCTTTAGAAAGTCTTGTTTTCTAAAATGGAAATACTGATAGATGTAACAGATATGAGCAAAATCTCTTGTGGCTCTACCATATTTTTAAGAGTGTACAGGGTACCCCTTCTCCTGCTCAAAGAGTCCTTAGTGGCTCAGATGGTAAAGGATCTGCCTGCAATGCAGGAGACCGGGGTTCAATCCCTGGGGCCAATCCCTGGATTGGGAAGATCCCCTGGAGAAGGAAATGGCAACCTACTCCAGTATTCTTGCCTGGAAAATTCCATGGAGAGAGGAGCCTGGTGGGTACAGTCCATGGGATCACAAAGAGTTGGACACGACCGAGCAACTAACACTTTCACTTTTCTCCTGCTTAAAATTTGTGAGCTGATTTAGAATACACAGAGATCTCCTACGAACCAACAAGAATAAGGCAAGACTCCAACAGAAAAAGTGGGCAAACAGATGATTTATAGAAACAGCCAATAGTCGTGTGAAGAGTTGCTTGGGCTCCTTCTTAGAGAAATGCTAAAAAAAAAATGTGACATCTATTGTCGGTGAAGTATAGAAAATTGAATCACGACCAGCGTTGATGGGGCTGTACTGATGGAGGACACTCTCCCCAGCTGTTGGTAGGAGTGAGAAAAGTACAGCTGTTCCAAAAAGCAGTCTAGTAGTAGTAGCTATTCCAATTAAATACTCACAGACAGGGAAGCCTGGCGTGCTGCAGTCCATAGAGTCGCAAAGAATCGGACACGACTTAGTGACTGAACAGCAATAGCAAGAAGTCCTTATTACCCAGCAGTCCTATGTTTGGGTGTATAAACAAAGGAAATTGTCACACGACCCTCTTGACAGGTATGCAGGTTGTTTATCCCAGCTGTTTGTGGCAGCAGGTGGCAGGAAGACGTCTGGGCACCCATCACTATGAGTGTCCTGGGAACATGTGAATGCACGCTACTGCTACCTGATGTTCGGATGCTGCAGATACATCCCAAGGAAATGAGAAAGGAGCAGAAGTAGTCCACAGCACAGTATCATTTATGTGAATTCAAATAAGTCATAGGAAGGAGTTTGTGTTTTGCAAGAGCACAGAAAAATGGAAGGATCTATGCTGTGACCTTTTCGTAAATAAGAAATGTCCCAAACTAGGTGATTTAAAACAACAGAAATGTATTCTTTCACACTTCTGGCATCTAGAAGTTCAAATCAAAGTGTCAGTAGGGTTGGTTTCTCCTGGAGGCTCAGAGGAAGAGTCTGTTCTGTGACTCTCCTAGCTTCTGGAGGTCACTGGCAATTCTCAGTGGTCAGGTGCCCAGGCAGATACTTTGAGATCCCTTCTTCCAACAAACTAACTCTGCAGGGGAGGGAACCATAGGGAGATGGTCTAAGGAAGGGAGGTGAAATGATCAGAGCTCTCCAAAGATGAAAGGACTGCCATGGACAGATAGGTAAAACATTGGATGCAAATACAATAATAGTTCAGAGGCCACCAGGGAGGGCTATGTTAGGAGGGTCTCTATCATCAGATGAGATGCTGGACAAGGTAGTTTATATTTTCTATCGACTCTGGGAGGCAGTGTCTGGTATTCTGCCCACCCACCTCCATTCTGGACTGCCTACCCTTGTCTTCAGTCTTTGTGGGATAGTTTTGGGTGGAGGAGGAGCTGAGGCACTTTTGGAGGAGACACTGACTGTGGCAGTCTGTGACGGGGATGAAGCTCTGGAGGATGGGAAATGATTTACCGGAAGAGGTGCAAGTGGCATCGTCTACAGGCCATGACTGAGCATGCTGGATAAACAAAGCAGGCTAAGTGCAAGTCATGAGAGCAAGATGAGGCCCTTCCTAGGAAAAGGGCAGAAGAGGTCAGAAGCTGCAAAGGAAGGGCCAGGAAGGAAAATGGCGGATAAGTGGGTAAAAAGCAAGGTTTTCGGCAATGGGGGGAGAGAGGGTAGGGAGGTGAGAGGAGGGGAAGACAGCACCTCGGAGCAAAAGTGGGGTCCTTGTGAGCTTGGGGGCCACCGTGGCTGCTCTGTTCTGGGGCCAGCATCACTGGTCAGCAGGATCACCCTTGGAGGTTGGAGGGTCCTGACCTAGCCCACCAGGAGCATGGGGCCTGTTTGGACGGGCTCATTGCCCAGGAGGGTAGTGAAGAGTGTGCGTGTGGGCTGAACCACTTCAGTTGTGTCCAACTCTTTGCAACTCTATGGACTGTAACATGCAAGGCTCCTATATCCATGGGATTCTCCAGGTAAGAAAATGGGTGGGTTGTCACGCCCTCCTCCAAGGGAATCTTCCTCACCCAGGGATTGAACCTGAGTCTCTTGTATCTGCTGCATTGGCAGGCAGGTTCTTTACCACTAGTAAAGAGCAATGCAGAGTATTTCTGGGTCATCTAAAGGTGAACTCTAGATCATAGGGGTCCAGGTATTTCAGTTGGAACCACAGATAAGGAAGGTGGGCTGGACCCATTTCCCACCAGGGGGTGGATAAGAGCATATCTCAGTGTGGAGCTTTCTCACCTGGTCAGGTGCCCTGCTGAGCATTTCCTGCACATTGCCTCATTAGTCAGGCTTCCCTGGTGGCTTAGAGGTAGAGAATCCACCTGCAAGGCAGGAGACCCAGGTTCGATCCCCGGGTCGGGAGGATCCCCTGGAGAAGGGAATGGCTACCCACTCCAGCATTCTTGCCTGGAGAATTCCACGGACAGAAGAGCCTTGTGGGCAACAGACCATGGGATTGCCGCAGCACTGTGATATGACAATTATTTTCTGTTTAAATTTTACAGGTAATGAAACCAAGAGTCCTGGAGGATGAAAAGGATGGTCAGAGATGTTTGCTAAACTCCAGGGGATAGTGAAGGACAGGGAAGCCTGGCGTGCTGCAGTACATGGGGTTGCAAAGAGCTGGACGTGACTTTGTGATAACAACCAAGCGGGACATCAGATCTGAGTTGGTCTGACCCTGAGGCTGGTACCTCGATTACTTTTTGGACAAGGTGTCATCAGGCCACAGGGTGTTCTTGCTGAAGAGATAGTTGAAAGTTTCTCTCCCAACCTGTTCTTTTTACAAAAGAGGAAACTGTGGCCTGCAGAGGGAAACACATGGCTTTTCTCAAAGTCTTACATGTAGATCCAGCATCACAGCTGGTGTTTGAAGCCGGGGAATCCTCACCCTGTCCACTGCCCTTTCCCTCTTTTGTTTGGGGGCTGAGGAGCCTGGCTGTTTGCCCTGATTCCATCGACAGCTGAGCAAACCTCAGGCTTTCTGTGTCCTTGGGTGTAAATGGGAAATTTCCAACTTGGCCAACTCCTGGGCTCAGGTGGCATTATGATTGGGGTTGATTACCTGCTGGGGGGAGAACTAGGGTAAAAGTTCACTTAAAAGATATTATTTATATTATTTTTTTTTATTGAGGTATAGTTGAGATACAATATTATATAAATTACAGGTGTATGATATAGTGATTCTCAATTTTTAAAAGTTATATTTCATTTATAGTTAATATAAAATATTGCCTATATTCCCTATGTTATATATCCTGGTAGGTTATTTTATACATAATTTGTATGTCTTAATCCTTGCCCCTATATTAACATTATTATTTTTTTAACTAACCTGATCTATTTGTAACCAGAGCCGCTTAGAACAATATTAAAAAAAAAAAGTGTTGTGAAATGGACCCAAATTTAAATTGCAGTTCTTCCTGTCACTTTCTGGTCAGCATGAGGAATATTGAGCTTTCTATCTAAGTGCTCATATAAGATATGAAATACCCGGATAGCAGGAGCAATTTGCTACTTAAATTGGAACCTTGCAAATCAATTATCAGGAACTAGAGCATGCATTTTCTTCCCAGCCCAAAACTGTATTCTTCCAAATGATATTTGGCTGCTTAGCACATGTCATAATCAAACTTGGAGTGAGCTCCTGCTTCCCTATCTTGGTGAAAAAGAAAACAAATTTCTTGTCTGAAAAGCTATAAATCTTCTAAAATATGTGATCCTATTTTCAAGACTGAAATGGTCTTAGGAATTTAAGGAGTTTGAAAGTGAAAGTGAAAGTCGCTCTATTGTGTCCCACTCTTTGTGACCCCATGGACTATACCATCCAGGGAATTCCCTAGGCCAGAATACTGGAGTGGGTAGCCTTTCCCTTCTCCAGGCTTCTTTCCAACCCAGGGATCAAATACAGGCAGATTCTTTACAATCTGAGCCACTATGGAAGCCCAAGAATACTGGAGTGGGTAGCCTATCCCTTCTCCAGCAGATCTCTCCAACCTGGGAATTGAACCGGGGTCTCCTGCATTGCAGGCAGATTCTTTACCAACTGAGCTGTCAGGGAAGCCCTTAAGGAGTTTAAGAAAGCAAAATTTAACTCTGATTTAGTTCTTTATTGAATAACCTAAAGCAAAGCCCAAATTCTTCCAGGTGATATTACATTGCACCTCGTGATATTTAGTTTGGCAGGTCAAGGTGGCGCTAGTGGTAAAGAACCTGCCTGCCAATGCAGGAGACATAAGAAACCCAGGTTTGATCCCTGCGTTAGGAAGATCCCCTGGAGAAGGGCACGGCAACCCACTCCAGTATTCTTGCCTGGAGAGTCCCATGGATTCTATGGGCTACAGTCCACAGGGTCGAAAAGAGTCGGACACGACTGAAGCGACTTAGCATGCACGTACATGGAGAAACCTTTATCAGCCTCTTCAGATAGCTAAAGAATTTTTTAAAGTGGCCTGCTGACCTTGGCTTGGCCCTCAAAAGCCCTCATGTAGCTGGAAACCTCAGGAAACCATGCAATTGTCACAGCGCTCATGTTAAACATACTTGGTGACTTGCTTGCCTTTGTAGTTAAGAAGTGGCTTTGGCTCGGGCTTGTATTTTCCTTCGCAATTGTGGAGGATTTGAGAAACCAAGGAACCCTGGAAGTCTATTTGAAATGAGCTCAACATTTTATGTAAGATGAGTTTTAACTGACCATAGAAATGAAAAGTTCTTACCAAAGACGGATATTGGAAAGACATACATCAGTGATTTTATTTCCTTATTACTGTTTGTATTGGAATTAAACTCTTCCAAATGAACACTCGGGGTGGAGAAGAAAACTTATGAGCCACTTCTGAGATTAACACCCCTAATATGGTACATCTAGACAGAACTTGGTCTTTTCATTGATACTCTGCAAATATATATGTCTGCTCCCCTCCGGGGGTAAGATTGCTCAGGCTGGGAGAGTAATTTGATCTTGGAGTGACTTTAATCGATGTGCTTCTGTTAAACAAATATTTCCAATTTTTCAGCAGGTTTGTTTGCTGTGTAAATTTCTTTTTGCTGCCAATATGCTGAGCTGGCACCGTTAATTTCTACAGGTGGGACAGATTGGCTTCCCTGGGTAACTTCTCAGCGTGTTGGGGGCTGGAGAGATAGAATTTCATGAATCGTTCAGCCAGCTGCTAAGCACCTGGGGCAAACGTCTGCAACGAGTCAGGGTGACCACCCCTTGAGGCCGAGTGCCCCCCACGTTGCTGAAGGAGTTCAGTTGTCTGAGGTTTACTTTGGACTCATTTTTAATCGTCGTGGTCGGCACAGACAGGAAGGCTGAGCCAGGAACCGAAAAACTGGGAGCCACAGATGTTCCAGCTTGGGGGAAGTTTCTGGAATGACCTCTCCTGGAGACTCTGTCTGGGTGGTGGTGGTGATTATCTGAGGTCTGTTCACTAAGTCAGTATCTTTAAGAAGCGGGGTATTAAGATTCTATGTCCTGTGTTTCAACTTACAGAAACTGAGGGCATCAAAACCGTGGATGGTGAAGCACTGTTTTAATGCATTTCATCTACTCTTTCAGTCCTCAGTAGGTAGAGAAAAATTCCTTCTGCGTGTGTCCTTATGTTGGTGCTGTAAGGGGACACATGGAAATCAAGGCTGAAGTTCTGTAGAGGGAACGGGGCATAGAAACGCAGGCACATCCCGCCTCCAGCCCCCATGGCCTACACAGAGTCTACCTGGCCTCAGAGAACAGCCTGATCCCACTATCTCAGCTTGGTCAGCTCTCTTCCTTTTCCTCATAATCCTGCTGGTGACAGAGAGGTGACCTCCTTTTGCAGTCTGCAACGTTCTTCCTTCCAGTGGAAAATTCAAATTTTACCCATCTTCAAGGCTCAGCCCTAATGCTGGACTTAGTAAGCCCAAGGCTCTCATTTTGTATGTCTCTCTTGTTTTTTGACATTGTTTATTTGGCTATATCAGGTCTTATCTGCTGCGTGTGGGCCCTTCATTGCTGTGTGCAGGCTTCTCTCTAGTTGTGGCATGTGGGCTTAGATCCCTGCAGCCTGTGGGATCTTAGTTCCCCAGCTAGGAATTGAACCCATGTGCCCTGCGTTGGAAGGCAGATTCTTAACCACTGGACCACCAGGGATGTCTTTTGGATGTCTCTTATGGTAGTAGGCACTGGCTGCCTGGTCCCATCGTCTTTGCTAGCCATTGTGAAGACAAGGCCTCTCTTTGGGTTGGCTCCAAGCTCCAAGCTTGCCAAGCTCCTAGCCCAGTGTCAGGTATGTGGAGGGAAAGACCCCACCTGAGGCTCTCGGTGACCCCTCCATCAGGGCGGCTCAGCTGCTGGTCTGTGTACTTCTGTCAACACCTATGACAAGGAATATACCTCCTGTAGGTTGGTGGCTGGTTGGCGCCTGACTATGGAAGTCAACTTTTATAGAAAATACTTCAGCCTGAAAAACATAATAGCTGCCATATTTCTTGGTCTTTGACAAAGGCAGTGGTCTGGGGTGAACATTTTTCACATGTGACAATGATGATAGCAATCTTCTCTGTCTTCTCTAGATGTCAAATATAGTGGTCAGGGTTTTCAAGAATGTTCTCTCACAGATCTATGGGGTAAGTTCTAAGAGGCACACCGGTGATGGGTGATTGGGTTTATAGAGATGAACTCAGTTTCCAAAACTAAACCCAGAACTGGTGAAGCCAGGGCCGCCTGACTTCAAAGTCCTTGCTCTCTTCTGAGTTTCAGTCCTAAATCATTTCAGTAGAATTTGAATTCCAAGTGAGGTGGACGCTTGAAATATAGATCAAAGTTCCCTTGATGATCTATTTTTCATGATGTGTGAGATTTGGGTTAGAGGATTACGTACAGATTTGAATTCATTCTAACCTGTTTCCCTGGTCACCTCTTTAACCCTGACCTACAAAGAATTAACCCCCCAAAGCCAGTTGAGTCTAGGTACACTCCAAATGATCATTTCTGTTGTACATACCATTAAATATTTAGGGTTTACTTTTTATGGTAGGAAAAGAACATCTTTCCTAAGCTTATGTTTTCCCTATTGGAAGGTCTTGGTTTTGTTGTCATAGTTGACTGAATCATGTCCAATCTGTGGGACACAACAGTAGACTGGACTGTTTTGTACCCTAAATTCAGGAAAAAAACATGATTTCCAAACTGCCAAAGCAAGTGCTTAAACTTGTGTACATGAGTAAGTGGTTGGTATAAATTAATGGATGTTTCTGACACATAGCGATGCCAGTTCTGTGGTAAAGACAATAGCAACTTCAGAGGGACTGCATGTTGACGGGAGTATGTGACTGAAATGAGACCAAGAAACATCAAACAGCAAACACATGCATGCATACTGGCAGAGACCGCAGTAAACACCTAAGAACTTAGTATTTACCGGTAGTTAATAAAGAGCTCTTGATTAGCAAAGTAGGACACCTTATCAGAAAGGGCATGGCTCTTGAAACACCCATCTTCCGCCCCTGCCCTGCTTCCAGCATTACATGCCCTAAGCAAGATTTCAGGGTAAGAGGCAATCTGAGAACATGCTATTCTCCCCTCTCTTCCCACTGGAGAATAAAATAGGGAGCTGTAGTATGGCATCCACATTCAGGAAACTTTGAGGGATTTCTGCTGGACTGCTATTTCTGGATTCAAGAGGAGTTTGCGATTCCCCTTGTGTAAAGGAGCTTGCTTGAGTGGGCAGAAGGTGGTGAGAAATCACAATAGAAGCCCCTTGGTACGAGCCTGAGATCCCATGTCTGCAATTCCAAAATGTGAACATATTTGAAGACGCTTAGTTGTTTTCAAAATTGGCAGCAAAATGGATTTGGCCTCGCAGACTCTGCTCCTACCTCAACTGAGATGGATAATAGTCATGACATTGGGAATACATGAGAAAAAATTCTCATAGGTGAAATGGTGAAAATGAATTAGTTGCTGCTTTGGCCAACATGCACTTATCTGTGAGTAAGAGATCGTGGCTGTTGACCCAGGTAGAGGCTGTTCAGAAACTCATGCTTCCTGAGAGGAGGGACACAGGACATAGTAAGAAATGGCATCTAACGTGGTACTAGTTCCAACTCCGACCTGATCACAGGAACCCCCGGATGACATGGATGGTTTTTGCATGCAGAGCTAAGGGTATTAGCCTAGTTTGCAATGTGGATTTGAAGTTATTCTGAATGATTCTTTAGGAAAAATTCCAGAGTTTGTGTACTTATCCCCAAATTGTATTGGCATTGTATCTATTAAACAGATACAACTTTTTCATGTTAATCTTACATCAATAAAAGTTAAAAAAATTCCAGAGTGTTTATGATCTATATCACATTACTTCACCAACCTGCCTGCTCTGAGCTACATTAACTCTGAAGAAAGCTCTACCATGTTTGTACGATTTGTCCCCTTTATCTCATTTACTGGGATTCTTCCTATGTTTTGCAGCAGAATATGTGTTTGATTCCAAGATGTTGCCTGAAACTTACCTGGGAGTTGTGTGATGCAGGCATGATGGGCAAGGCGGGTGCTCTGCCCAGAACCCTGGTGCCTATTTTTAGAATCTCATTGGCATGTGCTTTTACTTCCCAGGGACCACACCTGAGACCGAGGCTCTTTCTTGGAGAACTGCCCTCGGGCTACAGGAGGACACTGTTCCTTCACATTGGCAAGAACTCAAAGCATCTGCGAATTTACGCCTCATCTTTCCTCTCCCTCCCACTTAACCAAGGGACTGACCGGATGCTCCAGTTGCCTCAGTCATGGGTGGCATGTTTTGCTGTAACTTATACTCCACCCTTGCCCTGCAAGATTCTTTCCTGTTATAACCCTCCTTCTCTTGCTTCTACCTTTTTAAAATCTGAATTCTGGAAAACAACTGGCTCCAAGGGATTCAGATAAGGATTGAAGATCTGTGTCCCCTTCTATGGAGGGGCCAGGGAAGGCAGAGAGTATAGGCCACCGACCCTTCAAAAAGACTCACCTTGATCTCACCTTCATTTCTTGGAAATGTGCCAGGTACTATCGGCCACGTAGCCCAGGAGCTACAAAGAGTGTGTGTTTCCTATTAGTGATGATGGCCATGCAGTGAATGGCTGATGACTGCTGAGGGCAACTTTTCCAGTTAATGAGTATTGGATGCTCTGGCCTGAGTGATTCCTGGTTGCTGCCCCAAATATAGACAAGATTTTCTGTAGCACATGGAGCTCCTTGCTCATAGCTATTGGCTCTAGAAACTCCCTGCTGTCCACCTGCTCTGCTTTCATAAGATCAAAGTTACATCATACGTTATTCAGAATATCCCCTCTTCCCTTTTAATTTGGGCCAGCATGATACAACTAGAGAGCTTTATGTTCTCTGCCAGAACTCATCTCCAATGTCAATGCTGGACAAGCAAAGACCTTCCTGTATAAAGAGGAGAAAAAGGGAAAAAGGATTGACTACATAAAAAAAAATTGCAAAGAGGATGGTGACACTGAAGAATTACAATAAATGAGTACCTACACTATTGTTATTAAAATATGCAGAAAAGAACTCCAGAAAACATGAACTTGGTATGTATTAAGATTAAAGACAGAAATTACCTTTATGGTGGTTGATTATAATGAATAAGGACCAGAAGAGACCAGGAATTCTGCAAGGAGATGAAAACCTTGATTGTTGAATCAGGAATGGCAGAGAGGAAATAAATGGTGGATTGGAAACTAGAAATTGAATCAATAAAAATACTGGCCTGAGAAATTCTCCCAAAAGTCAGCCTAAGAGTACTTGGAGCACTTAGATGAGAGAATAGATAAGAAGCAAGGAACACTTGGGCTTCCCTTGTGGCCCAGCTGGTAAAGAATCTGCCTGCAATGCAGGAGACCTGGGTTTGATCCCTGGGTTGGGAAGATCCTCTGGAGAAGGGAAAGGCTACCCACTCCAGTATTCTGGCCTGGAGAAGTCCATGGACTGTATAGTCCATGGTGTTGCACAGAGCTGGACACGACTGAGCGACTTTCACTTTCAAGGAACACTTATTGAGAAGATGCAATTTACATAAAACAAAAATCCCCCAGAGAAAACAGAAGAGAAAAAACAGTGATCAAATAAATAGAAGACATCTTGCTTGAGCTGAAGAAATATATTTAGGTCTTTCCTGCATAATTGACAAAGTGAATAATAAGCATCTAGACCTATGCTGGTAATATTTTGAATATAAAGAATAAAAATATTCAAAAATCAAAGAATACGCCAGATATGAATAAATCAAATACACCATTTTCTGAGTCAATAGCACTGAAAAACAACTGAAAAGCGTCAGCAGAGTTTTCAGGGGAAAGACTGGGGCTCAGGATGACAGAATTCTTCCTATGTGCATTGTGACTTTGGTGAAAATGAAAGTCACTCAGTCGTGTCCGACTCTTTGTGACCCCATGGACTATACAGTCCATGGAATTCTCCAGGCCAGAACACTGGAGTGGGTATTCTCTTTTCCAGAAGAGAAGTCATTCTCTTCTCCAGGGGATCTTCCTAACCCAGGGATCAAACCTGGGTTTGATCTCCCATATTGCAGATGGATTCTTACTAGCTGAGCCACCAGGGAAGCCCTGTGGCCTGCTGCATTGGAAGCACAGAGTCTTAACCACTGGACCACCAGGGAAGTCCTTGACTTTGATGGGCCCTGGGCAAAAAGTCCACATACTGAATAGGAAGAGACACTGGCAGACAATATTATCTGACAAGGGGTTAATATCCAAAATATACAAAGAACTCTCACAACTCAAAAAGCAACATCAAAAACTTAGAAATGGTCAGAGGATCTGAACAGACATTTCCCTAAAGAAGACATACAAACGGCTAACAAGTACACGAAAAGATGCTCAGCATTGCTAATTTATCATCAAAGAAATGCAAGCCAAAACCATGGTGTGATATCACCTCACACCTGTCAGAATGACTAATATCAAAGAGACAGCAAATTACAAAGTTTGGTTGAAGATGTGGAGAAAGAGGAACACTTGTGAATTGTTGGGGGGAATGTAAATTGGTACAGCCATTTAGTATGGAGATTCCTCAAAGAATTAAATATAGAACTACTATATGACCCAGGAATTTCATTTCTGGGTATTTTATCTGAAAAAAACAAAATACTTAGAAAAGATGTATAGGCCTTTATGCTCATTGCAGCATTATTTACAACAGCCAGAATATGGAAGCAGCCTAAGTGTCCATCCATAGATGAATGGATTAAAGAATTTACATGTGCTGTGGAATATAACTCAGCCATAAAAAGGATGAAAATTTTCCATTCGCAACAACTTGGATGAACCTAGACAGTACTGTGCTGTGCTGTGCTTAGTCGGTCAGTCGTGTCTGACTCTTCTTGACCCCATGGACTGCAGCAGGCTCCTCTGTCCATGGGGATTCTCCAGGCAAGAATACTGGAGTTGCCATGACCTCCTCCAGGGGATCTTCCCAACCCAGGGATCGAACCCAGGTCTCCCGCATTGCAGATGGATCCCTTACCATCTGAGCCACCAGGGAAGTCCAAGAACACTGGAGTGGGTAACCTATCCCTTCTCTAGGGGATCTTCTGCACCTAGGAATTGAACAGGGATCTCCTGCATTGCAGGCAGATTCTTTACCAGCTGAGCTACCAGGGAAGCCCAGACAATATTATGATGCGTAAAGTAAGTCAAAGACAAGTACTGTGTGATTTCATTTACACATGGAATCTAAAAAGCAAAACAAATGAACCAGCATAACAAAACAGAAGGACATTGGAAGGACTTATGCTGAAGCTGAAGCTCCAATACTTTGGCCACTTGAGGAGAAGAACTGACTCATTGGAAAAGATTCTGATTCTGGGAAGGATTGAAGGCAGGAGGAGAAGGGGAGGACAGGATGAGATGGTTGGCATCACTGACTCGATAGACATGAGTTTAAGCAAGCTCCGGGAGTTGGTGATGGACAGGGAATCCTAGCGTGCTGCAGTCTATGGGGTCATGAAGAGTCAGACACGACTGAGTGACTGAACTGAACTAAACAGAAACAGAGTTATAGATATAGAGAACAAACAGGAACTTTGTTCTTCCTGTTGCCAGAGAGGAAGTGAGTGGGGGATGAGTGAAATAGGTGAGGAAGATTAAGACGTACAAGCTTCCAGCAGCAAAATAAATGAGTCACAGATATGAAATGTACAGTGTGGGGAATGTTGCCAATAGTTATGTTGTATGGTGTGGTGTAATATTGTATGGAGACATATCATAACTAGATTATTGTGGTGATCAGTTTAAAATGGATAAAAACACCAAATCACTATGCTATGTAATATGAACTAACATTATTATAACTCAACTATATATTAAAAACAAACACATGAACAAACAAACTCATAGAGAAAGAGATTGAATTTGTGATTACCAGAGGCAGTTGGTTAGGGGAAGGGGAATTGAATGAAGGTAGTCAAATGTACAAACTTTCCGTTATAAGATAAATAAGTACTAGGGGTGTAATGTACAGCATGATAAATATAATTAACACTGCTCTGATGTATATGAAAGCTGTTAAAAGCAATAAGAGGACTAAATGCATCATTCATCTTTGATAAGAAAAAATTACATATAAGATATCTGAATAAATGAGTTAATAAGGTTGATTTAATAAATCAAATTTTATGTTCTATAGGATACATGTTTTTGTGAACTACTATCAAACATTTTTTAAAGCTATAATCCTAGGCAATAAATAAAGTTTTAACATGTTAAAACTTTTCAGTGATTCCACTGACAAAATTATAAAAGTTTTATAAGTAGTCATTGAAAAAGGTGGAGTAGGAAGTTCTAAGAATTCCTCCTTCCACTGGGGCTAGATTAAGTGGCCCTAATTTGTCAGAATCAGCTTTTGCAGAACTCTTAGAAGTTAGTTGAAACTTACATCAGGGGAGTGTTTCATGAAGAAAGAAACTGCTAAATTTTGGCAAGAGCAGTGTGGTGTTTTTACTTATGCATCTAAAATCCCCCATTATCCAGCTGAACTGAAGCAAGACAGCTTATACCAATCTACATTCCTGGTGTAGCTTGCTGGTACCAAAATGGGGAATATGGATATTGTTTTCAAGGAATTGTAGCTGTGGGCTTTGCCCTTTATGGGGACAACCTGAGGAATAAGATTAATGTCTTTCCTTGGTTTCCTCCTTTTGGAACTCTTCTCAGTACTAGAGTGACCTCCTGATAGCGGTTGTCAAGAGCATTTAATGGAACATACTACCTGTTATCTGAACCCATCTGGAGCTGGGGTGACAGGTGGACGAGTAGCAGACAGACTCTAAAGCCTAGGAAGGAAGAGGCTGAGAAGTAGGGCCAAGTAAAGGCTTTGTAAGCTCCTGGGCATACTTGGGAAACCAGAAGCCAATGTACATGTCCAGGGCTTGATGCGTGCTCAGAAAGGACCCAAGAAGACCACTAAGCTCACATGTCTGACTGATTTTTAGGCTCTTTGTAGCCGGAAGAAGAGGCTCCTTGTAGCAGAAAATGAAAATTCACTAGAAAGTTTCAACAATGGATTTGAGGAAGTACAAGAAAGAATCAACAAGCTTGAAGATAAGTCCATTAAAACCAACCAATCTGAGGAGCAGAAAGAAAAAAGAATAAAGAGAAATGAGTGAAGTCTAAGAGACCTGTGGTATACCATTAGACACTGGCATGTGTGCGAGGGCAACCACAGAGGGAGGGGAGAGAAGGAAGAGAGGGAATGTGTGAAAAAACTAATGGCCCCGAACTCAGATTTGATGGAAAGTACAAATCTACAGATTCAGGAAGCTCAATGAACACCAAGCAGTATAAACTCAGAAGTTCAAGGGCACACAACTTACAAAGATGAGATTTGTGACACCAACAACGTAATGGAATGGGGGCAGATATTGTGTATGTTTTTGGCCTTAAAATATATCAGTTTAAAGCAGAGTGTTATAAATTTGGAATGCTAACTGCAATTCTCAGGGTAAGTCATAAGAAAATAACTTTAAAATGTGCAGAAAGAGAAATGAGGAGGGAATGAAGATCAATTAGACACAAAAGAAAACAGTAACAGAGGAACTGAGGGACCAAAAAAAAGATACCATGTTCAGAAAGCAAATAGTAAAACAGCAGAAGCTAATCTTTTCTTGTCAGCAATTACTTTAAATGTAAATGGATTAAGCTCACCAGTTAAAATGCTGATAATGGAAGGATGAGTTTGAAACATGATCCAACTATATGCTCCCTATAATAGATTCGTTTTATGTCCAAAGACACAAATAGGTTAAAAGTGAAAGAATGAAAAAAAAAATATTCCATGCAAATAGCAACCAAAAAGAGGTGGTTATACTAATGTCAGACAAAGCAGATTTTAAGTTAAAAACTGTTATAGCAGAAAAGGAAGGACATTATATATCGATAAAAAGTGAAGTGAAAGTGAAAGTCATTCAGTCGTGTCCGACTCTTTGCAACCCCATGGACTATACAGTCCATGGAATCTCCAGGCCAGAATACGGTAGTGGGTAGCTGTTCCCTTCTCCAGGGGATCTTCCCAACCCAGGGATCAAACCCAGGTCTCCCACATTGCAGGCAGATGCTGTACCAGCTGAGCCACCAGGGAAACCCATTGATAAAAGGACTAGTTCATTAAGAAGAAATAACAATTATAAACCTATATGTACCCCCAAATGGAGCCTATGTATATAAATCAACAATTGACAGAATTGAAGAGACAAATAGGCCATCCTACAATAATAGATGGGAGCTTAAATACTGTATTTTCAATAATGTATAGAACATACAGACAAAAGATCATTAAGAAAATAAAATTGAACTACAGATAAAGTAGACCTAGCAGACGTATACATACACTCTACCAAACAGCAGCATAATTCATACTCCTCTCAAGTGCACTTGGAAAATTCTCCAGAATAGACCACATATTAGGCCACAACACATCTCAATAAATGAAAAAACTCTGAAATGGTACAAAGTGTCTTCACCAACCACAATGAAGGGAAACTAGGAACTAGTTAAGAAAACAAGAACATTAAAAAATTTGTGGAAATCATACAACACATCTTACATCAAAAAAAGTGACGCAAAGAAGAAATCACAAAGGAAATTAGAAGATACTTTTGAGATGAATTAAAATAAACACACAACATAAAAAATTTACAATAAAAATTTTCTCCTGTGGCTCGGAAATGTAACCTGAAAATTGCTGAAGTAGAAAATATCACCTGGCCAGTTTTATCAGGAAAAAAAGAGAACACATTTCATGCAGAGATGGGCACGATATAGGACAGAAATGGTATGGACCTAACAGAAGCAGAAGGTATTAGGAAGAGGTGGCAAGAATACACAGAAGAACTATACAGAAAAGATCTTCACGACCCAGATAATCACGATGGTGTGGTCACTCACCTAGAGCCAGACATACTGGAATGTGAAGTCAAGTGAGCCTTAGGAAGCATCACTATCAACAGAGCTAGTGGAGATGATGGAATTCCAGTTGAGCTATTTCAAATCCTGAAAGATGATGCTGTGAAAGTGCTGCACTCAATATGCCAGCAAATTTGGAAAGCTCAGCAGCGGCCACAGGACTGGAAAAGGTCAGTTTTCATTCCAATCCCAAAGAAAGGCAATGCCAAAGAATGCTCAAACTATCACACAATTGCACTCATCTCACACCATAGCGATGGCACCCCACTCCAGTACTCTTGCCTGGAAAATCCCGTGGACAGAGGAGCCTGGTACGCTGCAGTCCGTGGGGTCGCAAAGAGTCGGACACGACTGAGCAACTTCACTTTCACTTTTCACTTTCATGCATTGGAGAAGGAAATCGTGACCCACTCCAGTGTTCTTGCCTGGAGAATCCCAGGGATGGGGGAGCCTGATGGGCTGCCGTCTCTGGGGTCGCACAGAGTCAGACACGACTGAAGAGACTTAGCAGCAGCAGCAGCACACCATAGCAAAATAATGCTCAAAATTCTCCAAACCAGGCTTCAACAGTACATGAACCATGAACTTCCAGATGTTCAATCTTTATTTAGAAAAGGCAGAGGAGCCAGAGACAAATTGCCAATATCCACTGGATCATCGAAAAGGCAAGAGAGTTCTAGAAAAACATCGACTTTTTCTTTATTGACTATGCTAAAGTCTTTGACTGTGTAGATCACAGCAAACTGTGGAAAATTCTTAAAGAAATGAGAATACCAGACCACCTTACCTGCCTCCTGAGAAATCTGTATGCAGGTCAAGAAGCAACAGTTAGAAGTCGACATGGAACAGACTGGTTCCAAATTGGAAAAGGAGTATGTCAAGGCTGTATATCGTCACCCTGCTTATTTAACGTCTATGCAGAATACCTCATGTGAAATGCTGGGCTGGATGAAACACAAGTTGGAATCAAGACTGCCGGGAGAAATATCAATAACCTCAGATATACAGATGACACCACACTTATGGCAGAAAACGAAGAAGAACTAAAGAGCCTCTTGATGAAAGTGGAAGAGGAGAGTGAAAAAGTTGGCTTAAAACTCAACATTCAGAAAACTAAGCTATGGCATCTGGTCCCATAACTTCATGGCAAATAGATGGGGAAACAATGGAAACAGTGACAGACTTTATTTTTTTAAAGATGGTGACTGCAGCCATGAAATTAAAAGACACTTGCTCCTTAGAAGAAAAGCTATGACCAACCTAGACAGCAAATTAAAAAGCAGAGACATTACTTGGCTGACAAAGATCTGTCTAATAAAAGTTATGGTTTCTCCAGTAGTCACATATGGATGTGAGAGGTGGACCATAAAGAAAGCTGAGCACCGAAGAACTGATGCTTTTGAACTGTGGTGTTGGAGAAGACTCTTGAGAGTCCCTTGGACTGCAAGGAGATCCAACCAGTCCATCCTAAAGGAAATCAGTCCTGAATATTCATTGGAAGGACTGATGCTGATGCTGAAACTCCAATACTTTGGCCACTTGATGCAAAGAGCTAACTCACTGGAAAAGACCCTGAGCTGGGAAAGATTGAAGACTGGAGGAGAAGGGGACAACAGAGGATAAGATGGTTGGATGGCATCACTCACTTAATGGATATGAGTTTGAGCAAGCTCCGGGAGTTGGTGATGGACAGGGAAGTCTGGCGTGCTGCAGTCCATGGGTTCTCAGAGAGTCGGACACAACTATGCGACTGAACAAACTTACTTTGGGATGAGAAAGAAAATGTTGGCCAGATAGAAAAAAGGCTTTAAAATGGCTATAAAAATCATGCACAATTTTGGTAATATTTTTGAAATCACAAATATGATTTTGAAAAAAAATACACATGATTCAAATGACCTCTAGGAACTGAAGAAATATAAGAAATAGCTAAGGTAAAAATTTGTAAGTTATCAAGGTATTAAAAAATCTCTGAGACTAGATAGATTAAAGAATGGATTCTCATAAATTTCAAAAACCATGATTCTTCTGTTAGCTTTTCTTGGCTTTAAAAGATCAGACAAAGCTGGAGAAAAATTAACAATATGAACAAATACTGCTTAAGACAAAATCTTAAAATATCAACATTTCAATATTTTGAAATCGAGAAAAATCGATTTATACTAGGAAATTCATGACGACAGTTTTCATTGCACTGAAGCAAACAAAAAAATGATCATTTCAGTAGATACCAAAATTATTTGACAAGCCTGTCCACCTCTAATAAATTTTAGAAAATTGGGAATGGATACTTACATGATAAAGTTTTCTTATGAAATATCCTGTATCCAGACTTCACAGTGTAGCCTTAGTGGTATTCCCATTAAAATCAATTAACATAGAAAGTGTTTAGAACTATGGATACGAAACAATCAACAATCATCTCGTTCTCCTTTTTCTTTACCAGGGGAATGGGGGTGTGGGTGCGAAACAATAGTTTTCTAAAAGAAGAATTCCAGGGCAGGAGGAAGGGCTTCCCTGATGGCTCAGTGGTAAAGAACCCACCTGCAGTACTGGAGACCGGAGTTTGATCCCTGGGTCGGGAGGATCCCCTGGAGAAAGAAATGGCAACCCACTCCAGTATTCTTGCCTGAGAAATTCCATAGATAAAAGAGCCTGGCAAGTTACATTCCATGGGGCTGCCAAAGAGTTCGACATGACTTAGTGACTAAAGCAAAAACAAGGTGGGAGGAAAGGGATTCTAGAGGTATTGGGAAGTCTTTTCCTCTCTGTGCTTCTTTACTACTCTCACTAAAGCTAGAACACCCGGTACCATAGCCCAACTAAATGTCCTTGAATTTCCCGTTTGTGCCTGACTTCAGACCTGCCTGAAGATTTGTATGGCATAAGACAAGGGTACAAATGAAGGTCCACGTACTTTTTAACAAAATGTAAATTATAGACCAAGCTGAAAAAAAGAAAGTGAAAGTGTAGTCGTTCAGTTCTATCTGACTTTTTGCAAACCCATGGAATGTAGCCCACCAGGCTCCTCTGTCTATGGAATTCTCCAGGCAAGAATATTGGAGTGGGTTGCCATTTCCTTCTCCAGGGGATCTTCCTGACCCAGTGATTGAACCTTGGTGTCCTGCATTGCAGGCAGTTTCTTTACCGTCTTAGCCACAGGGTAAGCCCATAAACCAAACTAGCAAACTATTCATACTCTATTCCTACTTTAACAAATATACCTTCATGATGATCTGGAAGGCCAGGTTCAGACTTAAGAGTTCTCATACTCTTTGTATGGCAGAACTTGGTAGCACCAGGAAAAATGGTCACTGGCCTGAGTACCCATTTTCTTCTCATCCCAATTTTTATCCAGTGCTACAAGGAGTCCAAGTGTCCACATGTAGATGACCCAGCCCACACACCCAAGTGTTACTGATCCTGTCTTCTCTGATAACTGTGAACACCCCTTTGGTCTAAGCGTGGTCACACTGGTGATGTGGTCTATCCTTAGGACAACAGAATTGGGAAAGATGCTCACGGTGCCCGTGGATGTGGGCTTGGGGCTCTTTGGGCAACAAAGTTGGGTTCCCAGGTACCCAGAGTGCGGTCCAAAAGTGGAATTGGGGGCTCAGGCTCCAGGTTGCAAGCTGCCTTGGCCATATAGACTCCTGCCTCTGGGCTTCCTCCATATAGACTCCTGCCTCTGGGCTTCCTCCATCCGTGTCCTTCCACAGATTATGGGTTTGTGTCCTGAATCAGTTTGTGTCACCAGCAAAGCATCTAAATTCTAAGAGTCACTTATTTGTGGGAGGATTAATAGTTGCTGTCTAACCTTTCAGAGGTGCTGTGATGATCAATTACTTGATCTGTATGACAATACCTTTTCTTTTTTCTAATTTTATTTTATTTTTAAACTTTACATAATTGTATTAGTTTTGCCAAATATCAAAATGAATCCGCCACAGGTATACATGTGTTCCCCATCCCGAACCCTCCTCCCTCCTCCCTCCCCATACCATCCCTCTGGGCCGTCCCATTGCACCAGCCCCAACCTTTTAAATGCTTTGGCTCTATACAGTTGGATGGGGTTGTTAACCTTTATTAGCGCTTCGCTGGCTGTTGCACCAAGGAATAGTTTGTGTGAAGGATTTGCTCATGTCCTAATATTTTCTCAAAAGGTAAGATACATTTCCTAGCTTCCTATGCTCTTCTACAGATCTATTTCTCAAACACTAAAAAAAAAAAAAATCTACCAAAAACTATTGCCTTTCAGTATCTTCCAAGCTGTTTAAAGGAATGAGTTTTATCCAAAGGTTACCTATCCATTCTGTGCAAGGTTTCTAATCACTAGGCTGTCGATGGGGTCCTTCCTGGTTGAGATCTGGCCTCAACCTCAGAAGGAAGTGCGGTTAACTCAGGGTTTGGTAGGGTCATCCAGAAGGATTAGTGGAGAATAAATGGACTCACCCTCTAGATGAATTACGTATGTTTATTAATGGTTGACGAAATCAGACTACACACAATACTGGTGTAGGTGCAGCACGGGTGTAGTAAAACTGATGATTCTTCCTCAGAAGGTTAATAATGGAACCACGTGTGTCCAAAGGAGCATCTCACGATGTGTTTCCCTTCCTTTTGTCATTTTGTTCAGTGTCTTTTTAAAACTGGGGTTATAGTTACATTCAGCAAAACATAGTTTGATGAGTTTTGCCAAACCCATGTAACCAATCCAGGTATAGAACATGTCCATTACCCTAGACAAGGATTTCTCAACCTCTGAACTATGACATGTGGGGCTGGGTCATCCTTGCTTGTGGGTAGCTGTCCTGTGCATTGTAGGAGAGTTAACAGCTTCCATACTGTCGTGGAAGATGCTAGAACACGACAACCAGAGTAAAATGCTTCCGAACATTACTGAATGTTCTCTCGGGGACAGAATCACCCCCTGTTGTAACCACTGCCACACAATGTTCCTTTCTGGTCCTTTCCAGTCAACCGCCGTCCTGCCCAGAGGTAACTGCTCTCTTATTTCTATCTCTAGAGGTTAGTTTTGCCTGTCCTTGAACTTTACATAAATGAAAGCACAGGGTATCTACTCATCTTTTGCTCAAATCATGTCCATGAGATTCATCTTGGTCATTGTTCCATTAGATCAGTACCCCATCGGGTGCTGTCCCTTCTGCTGTTGATGGACATTTGGGTTGTTTCGAGTGTTTGGCTGTTCTGAATAATGCAGCTGTGAGTATTTTTGTATAAGTTCTTTGTGTAAACATATGCTTTCATTTCTCTTGGGTAAATACCCAAGTCATAGGGTAAGTGAATGTTTAACTCCATGAGAAACTACCAAACTGTTTACCAAAATGATTATATCATTTTACACTCCCACCAGCAGTGCACTCAGAATTATAGTTGCTCCATACCCTCCCCAAGACTTGGTCTCATCTGTCTTTTTAATGCCAGCCATTCTTGTGGGTGTCATCATTGTGGTTCTAATTTGCACTTCCCTAATGAGTCATGATTCTGAGCATCTTCTGATGTGTTTCAAATACGCATATCTCACAAAGGACTGGGACTCAGAGTCAATAGAGAACTCTTAGAAATAAATAATAAATGGACAAATCACCCAATGAAAATGAGCAAGGGACTTGAACCGACACTTCACAAAAGATAATATGGATATCATGCCTTCCTTTTGTATCTTTATCTGATTCGTGCTTGTCGCGTCTGCACTGGACGTTACTCTTTGTGTAACAACAGTGTTTGGCGCATGCTGAGCATGTTTCTACGCCCTTGACAATGTTAACCCACTTATTTCTCAGTATTAACCTATTTCATTCTCAAAGCAACTCTTTAAGGTATAATTATCCCCATTTTACAGAGAAGGAAAATTGAGACAGTGAGGCTAGGTTACCTGAACAAAAATGAGAACTACTCACCAGGCGATCCAGAGGCCAGCCCAGGCAACCTGGCTTCAAAGCTCTTAACCACTGTCTGTGCTCCTTGCTACAAAGTGAATGCCACAAGGGATCTCAGTCTCTCTGCTGCAATTTTTCACAATAATTTTTCAGAATGTTGTCTAAGTCCAGGGGAACTGCTGATTGTTGTTATACAAGTTTTCATCGTGGTGGGACCTTGGGAGCCCCCAGTGAGGAAGAGTCACTTTTCAAGTCCCTTCTAATTGTGTTGTGTTCTGTGGTTCTGAAAAAAGCTTTACAGTCTTGTTTTAGGAAACAAAGCGGGGAAAAAAGTGGAGATCATCTGGTCTGAGCGCTGCCTGGAAAATATTTGTCTACTCTTATAACGTTTTCCTGCATAGCATTTCCCAATATCCCTATAAACCCCTTTCCCCTCCCTTCCACTGTGTTAGCAGTAGAGATTGAGGTTAAAAGCTGTCTTGGTGCAGCAAAATTCTGGCTTGCCTAGGCTTTCTGCTTTACTCTTGTTTCGTACCTATTGCATGGGTGACCCAAGTACCATTTTATTTGCAACTACTGCAACTTGCCTAATTAACAGAAAGAGATGTCATGAGTACAACTCATCAATATTCTTATTCTTTACAGTTTGTCTTGTTTTAATACAGCACAATTAAAAACTGCACTTAGGAAAGACTATTATAAATACACAGACTTCTATGTTTGTCTGTAATCACAGCTAGCATTCATAAAATGTGGAGGGAAATTTACTCATCCAGCTAATCCAACAAGCATTTATTGAGTGCTTGTTAGGTGCCAGGCACTACCGGGAGAAATGGAGTATAATTTAGCTCCTGATATCAAGCTGGCAGAAACATGTGGTCAGATATATTAATTGACAATTACCATTGCGTTTCAAAAGTTCTTTAAGGATAAGGGAGGTGGTAAGGAGAGCTTCCTGGTGGGCGTGGTGGCCGACATTGCTAGCTAGCCCACTCCGTGCCAGCAGAGGAGATGGACGTTGAGGGACTGGTTGAGGGATTTAGGGTGATGGCAAATGGGCAGGCATGAAGTGGCACCATAGGTCCAGGGAAGAGCACAAAGGCCAGGAGCGAGCTGTCCGGTTTGTTTTTCTGCATGTTGAGAGCTAGTGGGATCCAGGACTGGGGCTGACTGTGTGGAGCGCCCTCAGAGTCCCTGGGTAAAGAAAGGTTCCGTGGCAGACATACACAGATCACTCCTACTGATTCTAGATGGTCGGGGGTGAGAAGTAAAAGTAGGTCTTGCAAATCCCTCCAGGATCACCATTTCCTGAGGCCCACCTTTTATTATTACAAACCGTTGAAAACTTCAAGGGTTTATAAAATTAAAAAAATTAATATTAGATATCAATTTGATATTAAATCAAATTAACTAAAATATTGGGCTTCTCTGTGGCTCAGATGGTAAAGAGTCTGCCTGTAATGCAGGAGGCCCAGTTTTTAATCCCTGGGTTGGGAAGGTGCCCTGGAGAAGAGAATGGAAACCCACTCCAGTATTCTTGCCTGGAGTATCCCGTGGACAGAGGAGCCTGGCGGGCTACCGTACATGGGGTCACAAAAAGAGTCAGGCATTAAAATATTAAATTGGAATTCCAACTACGGTACTTAACAATGGAGAGCCTCTTCAAATAGGCATATTCTTTAGTAATCAAGAAAAAACTGGACAGGTTTTTTAGTCTCCCTCTTCTGATACAGTCTCTGGCTTAATTTTTGGTTTTCCTTTGAATATTTTGGGCAAAGCATTGACATCTAAGATTTTTCAAAAAATAGATACTGCCTTGCTGGTGGATATGGTCTCAGAGTTGGTTTTGTGTTCGGGATAGCCTCCCAAAGTGCCTAGACCTCCCAGGAGACCACCCCCCCACCCCCGCTTTTTTTTTTAACTGAAACTCATGTCTTTATTAAAAATGGCAAAACGGTGAAGGGGTTTATGAGCCAGAAAGACAGGGGGAGATAGGATCTGGATGCCGGCCCAGGAGGCTGTTTCAAAGGGCAGGTTGATTTGATGCAAGATGTAGAACTTTAATAAGAGGAAGCGTTATGAAGTGAAACAATTTCCTCCATCCTGAAAGGGCCAGGTCCCACTAGGCCAAATAGCTTGGGTGCTGGCTTCATACAGGATATCACTTTTAGTTAAGAACATAGCAATCTAAAGGGACATTGAGGGAATTCCCTTGAGTATCATGATACGAACAGAAAGGTTATGGAGGCGAAACTGTATTCTCCAGCCTCTCCTCTAAGAGGCTTGCCGGAGAAGTTGGTGCCTTTTAAGACGAAAGGGAAAGGGAAGTCGCTCAGTCATGTCCGACTCTTAGTGACTCCATGGACTGAGCCTACCAGGCTCCTCTGTCCGTGGGATTTTCCAGGCAAGAGTACTGGAGTGGGGTGCCATCGCCTTCTCCTCATCAAATAGTCTGAACTGCTTCTTCCAGGATTGCCTTTATCCAAAACATAATCTGGAAGGTGCCCTTGCCCTTTAGGCAGAAGCGTCACTGGATAAAACGCTCCATTCTTCCCATTCATCCTCGGAGCAAGGCAGCCGACTTGCTTTACTGACTCACCGCACGAGAGCTCACCGCTGCGGGTGAAGTGCTGCGGTGGTCTCTGCGGCACGAGTGTGGCCTCTTCTGGTGGGGGTGGGGGGGTCACGGTTTGGAGTTGTAGGAGAGATGTGTATCCATAACTTCTTACAAGATTTATCAGCATGTTGTGAGCTAGGCGTTACAAGCCCGCACGCAGGGCCTCAGATGATGCAGTTTGGCCAAAGGTTCTAGGAAATGCCTCCACGTTGGACTGACACTTCGGCTTGGGTTTGGGCTTGCCAGGTGGAGGAGGAGGAAAATTCTAGGTACAAGGCACTTCCCATCTGTGAGAAGAGGCAAGGGTGTCCCCAGGTTTGGGTGACAGGAGTGGGGAGGCAGAGAGAGCCGAAAGATGAAGCTGGTAAGGCTCCCTGGGGCCATAGCGTAAGAGGTCTTGTCCTCCGTGAAAGAGGTTTTAGACCCAGTCTTTGGGGTCCTGGGGAGACATTGAATACTGTGTTGGGATGGATGATGAGGCATGGTTTTGCGTAGAGCCTGGCAGAAGAGTGGAGGGGCCTAGGGATAAACAATTAGTCTGGGGAGGTATTTAAGTGGTGATTCAACTTCAGCATTGTGTGGGCTGCAGAGAGTGGGCTCTGACCCCTGACCTCTTCAGTGTGAATCCCAGCTCTGCCACTTACTTTCTGCATATTCTTGTGCATGTTACCTAGCCTCTCCGTGTCTTGGTTTCATTATCTATGAAATGGGGATAATAGCAGTGACTAGAGCACCACTTCTCAGAGAGGAACAGAAACACGCCAGCTTGTTAAAAGTCACGTTTAGATCTCCTTGGCTCTCGGTGGGAGCCTGAGATGCCTATTACCGCTCATGAGCTCCTGGATGGTGGTGATGCTGCTGATTCACAGGCCACACTTTGAGTAGCACGGCTTGCAATGGTTGTTGAAGATGATGTGAGTAAACACATGTCAGAAACACCAAGGAGAATCATCTGGTATAATAAGAGGTAGCCATCGTTATAATCCACAAGCTAATAAAGAACATGTCTCAGTTCTTCTTTTGTGAGTGCTTTATCCACTAGAAAGTTCTCTAAAGACAATTATTTGGCATCTAAGGCTCCCTTTCTGGCCAGCTCCCTGCAAAGGGCTGGAGAGGGAACCCAAACCCCAGACAATGATCGATGACACAGTTCGGCAACAAGAAAAGTAGGTGCATGGTTGATAAATATATCACTACAACTCCTCCTGGTCCCATGAGAAGACAGAGCTAAGTCTTAGCTAGTCTAAGTCTCATAAGGGACAGAGCTAAGTCTTTTCTATTTGAGTAGGAGGGGGGTTTTCCGGGTGGCACAGAGCTCCAGGATGAGATGGGTTGACAGTTGAGGGCCCCTCAAATTCTTGAGTTTGGGCTCAAGAGCTCGAGGACCTTCTGTGGCTTCTACCCTTTTCCTTTGCAGGAATTTTTAGCAGCAGCTTCTACTGAATTGGGATGGGCTACCTGCTGGCTTTCTCTTAGAGAGGGGAGGGCCATGAGTAAAGAAAGCATGTGCTTGAATTTTGCAAAGCAATTAGAAAAATGGATGGCTGAGACCAGATAACAAAGAACAGACCTGTCAAACTTGACAGATATTTATATTTTCAAAAACGAGGAGGTTTTGGCCAGTAAAAAAAAACTTCTAATTTGATCTCTCTTGCATCTCTCCAAAGTGTCTTCATCCCCGATGCTCTTTAAGCTGTGAAGAGTGAAGAGTAAGGTCCCTGCAGGAGGGAAGAGTGGTTCTCTAGTGATGAGCTTCAACAAAGGGATGTTTCAAGCATTATTCTAAAAGCCATTATTCAAGGACAGATGCTTTATTTTACTTAGAAATTCTACAATGTGTAGACGCTTGATTCTTTGTGAAAAGCCAGGGAGTTGAAACGAAAAAATTTCACTAAAAAAAGAAAAAACCCTACAAATGGCTCTAGAGATTCACATCATGTTTCATTTCTCTACAGCATTTCCGATACACATAAGGAAAATGGAGATAGGAGTTACATGGGTTTGAAGCTTGACTTATTTGCCAATATCTGATCGGAAAACTCTGATGGCTTAGCTGCGCTACTAAGGTCCTAATGTGTTCATAATGTGTGGAACATTTGGGGTGCTCCAAAATGTTTGGTGAATGAATGGATGGATGGGTGGATGAATAAGTTAGACTTTGTAAGCAGCATCTTGTTTAGGGGGAAAACTATTTACCTTTGAAGGCTAATTTTTATTTTCACGTTCTCTAAGAAACTATTTTCATTTTCTCTGCCCTGCCTGGCTTGATTTTGTATGAATTCTGTCATGACATTGCACCCAGAGGGATCAAGGCAACTCTCCCGTGTATATGCCAGCCACCACGTCAAGTGCTTCCTGCATGTTTCCTGTCCTAACATAAAAGTGTGAAAAATTCTTCCTCTTTTACTGACCAAGAAACAGGCCCAGGGAGTTTTATGTTCCTTACTCAAGGCTAGCAATTGACAGATCCAGTGGCCCCACTCCCAGTTCTGGTTTGGACGATTCAAAAGTCAAGAGGCCCTTGGAGCATTCAAGTGCAGTTACAGGTAGACTGCAGACCCCAGGAGGACAGGTGCTTTGCTGCTGTTTCCATTTCCTCTACTGCTCCTCACCCAATCCTCTGAGCAGACCGGATGTAGAGGAAGAAGGACCTTGAGTGTACAGGAAGTTATCTTTTGTTCTGGGTGTATAGCTTCTGCTTGCGATTTGAGGAAGGCAACTTTTCCATTTTAGCCTCATGTAGAATCTACGCATCCTGTTCCCTGCACAACCAGATGCAGAGCCCTAGGGGGCATCTGTGTGCCTACATGCCCTTTTGGGGATATTTTCCATAATGGAATTAGTCTTTCTTGCTATTTTCCCATGAGATAAGCAACAGACTTGAAAGGAGAGGATGATACCAAGGAGTTTAGGGAAGACTTGGAGAACCTCAGCTTCTTGTCTCCTGGTTAAAACTTAAGAGTGCGGAACATCTTTCACTATAGAAAGAAGCATAGTCAGGCACAGGGCTAGCTAAGGCTCCTGTGGGGTTTTTTTGTTTGCTTGTTTTGCTTATAAAACTTTTTGCTGCATCCACCTTGCTCCTTGTAATATCACATTCTTCAATTTATTTCCGCACTTTCCACTACTATAGGAAGAACTTGATCATCAGGCCTGCCCCCAGCCACTCTGTCTCTCTCAAAACCACTTTGTTAAGGACCCCGCCTCAATTTCCAGGCTTTCCTTCTTGAAACTCCCTCCTCCCTTTCCCCCCATGATCCCCCTGCTTGTCCCTCTGCTTTTCTGCAGTTCTAAGGCCAACCTCCTTTGTCCTCTAAGACATGGACTTCCCCAGAATTCCAACCTCAAGTGCCCTGGTCACTCTTCTCTCCTAGACTCGTCTCATACATACCCATGATGTACAAGTCAATATGCTGATTTCCCCAAACATATTCCTGACAGCTTTTCTGAGCCCTAAGTTCTATATCTCCAGGTGCTTTACACCAGACTGGACACTTTCAGTTGGCGCATCAAACTCAGTGGCCGCCCCCTCCCCCTTCAAATAAACCCATGGTTTGCACCCTTCATGACTTCTTTTTGGTCCGTGTCCTTCAGTTCTGGGCATGGTACCACTGCCTACTGTTTACCAAAGTCAATTACCTAATTAAAATACATCGCGGATACTTCTTAGTCATCTACAAGTCAGTCGTCGGAAAACAAGTATGCTCCCTGATTGAAAAGGGGCCCCACCATCCCCGCCCTCGAGGAGCTCACAGTCTAGCAGGGGAGGCAGACA
>NW_011491015.1:307489-317562 GCF_000754665.1 Bison bison bison | reverse complement strand
CCACGTGGATGAAATTTCAGGACCTGCCCAGTGGACCCGAGCATGGCCCGGTCAGAAGGGCAGTGTTCACTCTGTCCAGTCAGGGTCTCTTGGAGGACCTGCATGTGGACTAAGGGTTCCACTGGGATTGACTCAAGTTCTTGAGCCAGTTTCCAGCCTTGGTGGAGGCTCTATGGAACTTCATATGTGCCCTCCCACCAGGACACTGCGATTCAGCCCGCCAAGAAAGGAATGAGTGGAGAGTGGGAAGAAAGGAAGAGCCAGTTTCTCTTCTGAATTTTTTTCTCTCTTGATACAGAGCTCTTGTATCAAAAGCATATTTTTTTGTTGTGTTTGTTGTGTGTGTGTGTGTGTGTGTGTGTGTGTGTGTGTGTGTTTAAACCACAAAGCTTCTCTGAGCTCCGAGGGAGCTGCTGGAGGTCAAATTTACCTCCGCTGGTAACCTCACAGCACCTCTGAAACAGACATTTCGATGGGTGTACCTATCCCATACTTTTCTGTTTATTAAATCTAGAAGAAGATGATTTTTTTTTTTCCCTCTAAAAAAAATCAGCTTCTTTTCCAAGAGAGGCCTCCGAGAGGACTTGAAGACCCAGGCTTCCATTTTAGAGACAAGGAAGCTGAGGCCCGCACACATGCCCTCTCTCTTCCTTGTGAGTGGCCAGTGATTGGACAAAGCTGGAGCACGGAGGAGAGAAGACTTTTTGTGGCTGGGGAGGTCACTCAGCACACCCAGCATCTGTTGTGTGCCTGCTCCCAGACCCCTGGCTGTGGACAGGATGGTCCATAGGGTGGGGCCCCCACTGCCTGGTCCAGCTAGGAGGGGAGCTGGGGAAAGCCCCAAGGCAGACGGAGGCAGGGGCTGAGAGAACACCGCTGCAGGTGACGAGCACCCGGAGGAGAGATGCACTACCCTTGTAGGGGAAGCTTCTGGACCATGAAGGGGTCCCATTGAGCCCTTACTGAACTGAGCCCAGTGTAGGCCAAGCGGGGGACACATCCGATTCATCTTTTTATCATTCCCTTTACTTATGGACTGCTTTTGCTTTTCAAGAAGAGGAAGCTCAAGTACAGACTGCAGCCTTATAGTTAATCAGTTGTTGCAGAACTGAGGTTCCAACCTAAAACCCACCCCTCCCTGTGAACACTTTGCCCTCTCCGAAGGAAGAAGGACTAAGCCTTCTTACACCTCCCATTTTCCTTCCATCTCCCTCTTTTCCAGAAAGCTCTCAGGCATCCTCTCAAGTCAGCCTGGCCTCCCGTCTTCCCCTGGTTTCTGCCCATGTGACTGCCCACACTGTTTTCCCCTTTTCTATCTCTGCCTTCAATGATCAAAGACCACCTAGTCTTCTTCCCATGGGCTAAGTCTTTAAGACCTTTCCCGTAGCCTCAGGCTCCTTGATTCCTCTCCAGCAGTGCGTTGTTGGCTCCTCCCTTCTCAGGGTCCCATCTACGAATTCTGACTGCCCCTCAGCGCTGCAGTCCTTAGTGGGCAGGCCACAGGGCAGTCTCCGAGATGGCTTGGCCTCCATCACCACCACAGGTGAACTCCCATCTCTGAATTCCCTTCCTGCTTCCGCCAGGTTAGGCAATGTTCTTGACTTCGGAGCTCCTGTTTTGCTTAGAACTGGGGCGGACTTTGGACCCCAGGGGCGTTGGGAATCTGTCTGGTGGCTGCAGGTGCCCAGAGCCTCTCACTGGACAATCGGATTTGAGGAGACAAGAGACTGTAGCCAGAAACTGCTGTGCACCGTGGAGACGCCACCCACCAAGGAAAGAGCCGCCTCGAGTAAGGGCTGGATCCTCCATGCAGAAGAGAGCTGACGTCCTGGGCAGAGGAGGGCCACGGAGAAGCCTTGCAGCCCAGGGTGACAGAGGTGGGGGGTATGTTCCAGGTTCTGTTCTCTGTTTTGTGATAACATCCCTTTCTGCATCAAGGGAAGCCCCCTTTTCACGAGTCCCAGTCTGGCAGGCTTTGTTTTCCTTGTTACATCATTGAGCTGCCCCTTCCCAGGCCCCCTCCCCGGGAGCCTCAGGATTCTCCCCAGCATACTGAATGCTCTGTATGCCCCAGGGCTGGAGGGGGCTGGGCACTTCCCCTTCCAGACGTCCCCAGGGGAGAGTGTCTGCCTGTGGAGGCCTGGTTTCATCAGACAAGTGTCATCAACCCGTGGTTACTTGTCCCGACCATTCCGTGTTGCCAAGAGAAGGCGATGGCATCTCCCGGGGGACTTTCTAATTGCCCCTTCATTCTGGGAGATGGAGGCACAAATGTGTGCAAGACTCATGTTCAGAAGGAGCCGGCAAGAAGTCTTCATTTGGCTGGCTAGAGAGACGCTTTCCCAAAGTTGATGTTGCTGAGCAAGGAGAGGCTTTGGCTGTGGGTGCTGGCCAGGCACACAGGGTAGCCAGGACAGGGCCAGGTTGCAGAGTCAAGAGGTTGGGGCAAAGAGGGGCTTGTGAGCACCGTTTTTCAGCGTTTGGAAATGAAGACAGGGAGGCGGGTGGCTTCCAGAAGCAGGCACCTTACAAGTTTCAGCAGACCAACTCTTGAGGCTCCACCCCATGCTTGGGGGTGACATCCCACACCTCCCTCTTCTCTTGTTTGCTGTGTGCTGAGAAGGGTGGTGGGGACAGGGGAAAGTCCCCCTGCTGTGGGGAGGGTGCCCAGGCTATGCCGGGGCGGAGGTGAGAGAGACCCAGCTAGTACTGGGGGCAGCACGCCATGCCTCTGGTTGTTGGGAAACTGGACTGAGGAGGAGAGTCGAGGGAGGAAGAATCCTGGGAAAAACTGACAAGGCAGCCAGGACAGTGACCTTCGCAAAAGCTCTAAGTGGAGAACATCCCAGGGGGAAACTGGAAACCAACATCTCTGTCCCGGTGAGGAAGACAACTGTATGGAGTTTCTTGAAGGGTTAAGATGGAGCAGATGGATCAGAGGGAAGCCCTACGGTAGCATTTGGAAAGGCAGAGACTAAGAGGGAGAGCCTACACTGCACCCCGGGGGGAAGAGGGTTGGGTGGGCAGGCCGCTGGACTTTTTGGTTCTAGCTTCAAGAGTCTGATGTAACCTTCATACCTGCAATACCTTCACTTAAAGGCTCCATCTAAATTAAAAGCAAAAGCAAACACAACCAGGATAAACACTAAGAAGCCTACAGCTCCCTGACTCCCACCCTGATGGGCGGGCATCCTTGAATGGCCGGCAGAAACCACCACTCGCATGTCAGGATCACTTGGAGCTGGCATCTTAAGGTTTCAATCCAGATGAAGCAATGAAATCTTTTGCCTGAACTTTAATGAAGCTCACATCCTCCTAGTATGTGAATTTGCTTCCTAAACCCCCTTTTCAGAGCTAGGGATACAGTCTATAATTTTCTGCAGAAAAATCTTGTCCCCATTCCAACAGGCTGCAGTCAGTCATAACGGTGCTTTAATGATGGTTCCGACAAAACCTGCAGCTCAAACTTCCTCTCTGTGGTACATAGAGGCAACTGCTGATTCGGCACTGTTTTATACCTTAAGGAGGGTGAAAGGGGATTGAGTCCCATTCGGAGAGCTCTCACTACTAAATCTAAGTGATCTATCTCATTCTAATCGGCCCAGACCTTCAGCCTTGAGCAGACACCTCGATGTAGCTCATAGCAAATAGAGATTTATGCAAGGGATGCTTTCTCCTAAATCCCTCTCCCTGTCCCCCTTCCCCTTCCCGCCCCCCCTGCCCAGCACCCCCGCCCAGCCCCAGGATTACAACCCTCTTGGTTCCCTGCTGAATTAATTCATGGTGGGGGCTGTTGCTAACAGGGTTGAGTCAACCTCCGAGAGATGGAGAGGTTTTCCTTAGATACTCCTGTTTTTGTTTGTTTGTTTGTTTCTTCCTTTAGACTGTGAATTCCTTGAGGGCAGGGACCATGCTCAGATCCAATTCCCATCATTCCTGTACCTAGCTCCATAAGGAGTACTCCATACATGTGGGTGGAATACAAAATTCCACAGGTTTGGGGTTTGAAGCTCTGGTTTCTTGCTGCAGAGCGTTAATAGTTTTAATGTGAAGAGCAGCCTTTGGCCTTGACTGTGGAGCACAGCCTCTGCCACGTGGAAAGGAGGGGGCCAGGCTGAGTCCCCACTCAGACGCGGTGAGGGACATGTTCCCACAGTTTGGGTGTTGGGTTGTAGGGGCAATCCAGAGATGATTGGGATGGCCCCGAACCCTGTTATTTACATGAGAGGAAAAGAGACCCACAGAGTCGTGATTTTCCTTTTTCTTTTTCCTCTCAGGGATCCTGGTCAGAAACTACAATTTCCAAACCCAGCCCAGGGTGTTTGGCACCCTAACCCTACACATTACGCAAAGGGGGACCAGGGCAGGAGAGTTCCTTCTTTCTCAAGCTCTCTCGCTGCCACCCCTGGCTTCATCACTTTCCTTCCTTCAGACCAAGAGGACAGACAAGGGAAGCTTTAGGCACGTGTCATAGGGGCTGGAGAGCTTGAGAGACCTGGGCCCTGCCAGCTGTAAAAACGATCCTGAGAGACCTGTCTGGCAGAGAGCTCTGCTGTGTTTGGGGATGGGGCAGGGGGTGGGAAGCAGCTTGAGTTTTCTTCTAGAAAGGCACGCCTGCAGGTGCCTGTCTCCAGAGGATCCGGAATCTGAAGGCATCAATGTGTCCCCCGGGGGTTCGGGCCCAGAGGCCTTGGGCTGAGCTCAGACTGTCTGCTCACCATTACCAGCTGCTTGGGCTGCTCGCTTTGGGCATGTCTTTGTGATTTGCTGGAAGCACTGGTACAGAACTCGCCCTTGAAGCAGGCAGAGGGGAGGCTCCAGCCAGTGAGTGTTTTATGACGAGATGCTGGAGGCTGAGACCTTCAGCATTAACCACGAAGGTTCAGGCTTCCTTCTGAACCAAGTCAAGTTCACAGAAAAGACACATAAGGCCCCATATCCCTATGATATTTTGCTTTGGAAAGAGCAGGTCTTGAACAGAGGCGTGGGTGTGTATGTGTGGGGTGCAGCAGCCCTGAGGGTGGGGTCGGGGCTCCTCCAGGAGTCACTTCATTTTGCCTCTATCTCCCCCTGTCCCATTCTTGCCCCACTTTCAATGGACAAAAAGCACCGCTGTCAATGACTTGGGTCCCAAGGGTGCCCTGGCCGTAGAGGCCAGCCCAGAGTTGGGCGGCCAGAGAGCCAGAGCCAGTCAGGAAGAGGAAGGCCTGGCTTCCTAGAGAAAGCGAAGGCTGGCAGAGACCCCGTTCTCCCTGGGGGAGCCATGATGTCGGCATCAGGACAAATGATGCTGGGGATCGGCTCTGAGAGACGTGGCCGAGCCCTTGTTCACGGGGCTGCGATATTCATGGACCGAGCGGGTGTTTTTTGCTCCCGTCACCCTCAAGGCACAAAAGAGAGCAATGATGTGTCACGAGATGGAGGCACTGAAATTAGTTGCAGGGGATCCCCCTGCACACCGCCGCCCACTTTTGCCAGAGTATTTCCGGACGGCAGGTGAAAATATTCACAGATTCAGTTTTACAGATATCATTCTTCGTCAACCCCCTCGCCCACCCTGCCACACACTTCCAAAGGAAAGTCCTCAAGCTTTTTATAAAATGGTATTTAGTCCATACCACACGCCTAGGAAACAAGCACTTCAGTTTTTGATTTGCTAACCCAAGCCCAGTTAAGGTTTAAGCCTTAAAAGGTGAATCAGCCCTGCCACTCCTAATGTCAGACCCTGTACTGAAGAGATGAGCAGTTTGAATTCCCAAGAGACACTTCTGAAAAATCTCACAAGTGGGCATGCTTGTTTGTGGATGAAAGTGTGAAGCATTAAGGAGGTTTTTTGTTTTTTTTTTGTTTTTTTTGTTTCCTGGAGTGTCCAGAGGATTCATTTCAACTTGACATCTGGAAGAATGTGTAACATTTAGATATAGAAGAGAAGTTGCATAGGAGACTTCATCAGATTACTAAAATTCGTGCTGTGTCTTGGGTTGAAAGCACATGAAGGGGTTTTGAAAGACGATTGAGAAGGTGGTAGGGGGATGGATGTGAAGAGCAAGGGCCTGCAGCCTTCTAGAAGGCGTGGTCGGTCTGGGGCTCTGGCAGGAAATGCAAGTCATGATGCCCTTGGTAATGGTCCCCTGACCAAAGCTGAGTGTTTCTGGGGGGCAGTGTGGCCTGGGAGGGGTGTGGATGCAGGCCAAGGATTCACCCCAAGCATAGGGGTGGTGAGTGGGGCCAACTTCAGCCCTTTCACATCATATGAAAGAGAGTGGGGGGAAGTGGAGGAGATGAGAGGAAAGACAGGGGAGAGACTCACCCCAAAAGGAGTAGGAGAAGGGAGGAATGGAACATGCAGCTGCAGAGGAAGGTTTCTGGGGTGCCCTTCTCTGGAGGAAGGATGCTCAAAGAGCCCCCAAGGAGGCAGGGAGAGAGAAAAGACCCCGGCCATTTGGGGCATGGGCGACAACCTGCAGGATTCTTATGGTCAGGGATGGTCTGTATTATGAAAAGTGTTTTCTGGGTGGAAAAAAGGGGTTGAAATCTGAAAGATGGGGTCCTCTATCTGGAGGCAGGAGGCAGGTGGGCAGAAGCTGGTACCCCAGCCTGCCTGGGCTGTGCTGCCACCTGGCTGTCATCCCAGGATGCTGGGGACAGCAGCCCCTTCCCCCAGGAGCAGTCTCTGACCCTGGTTCCCTCCACCTCACTCCCATTTCTCCCCATTTCCCCCCCTCCCTCCAGAGCTGCCGGGCACCGTAGGCTCAGATGCGGTTCGCCCCTTAATTTTGAAAATGATGGGGAGAGGGGGGACACAGCGGGAACGTGCAGGGAAGACAGCCATGGAGAGGGACACGCTGAGTCCTGTCCACATCCGCCCTGGCCTCTGGGACCCCGTGCTGGGAGCAGAGCCTCCTCCAAGAAGCCACACAGGAGCCGGCCTCCTGCAGCTCCCAGGGCGACGCAGCCCATGCAGGAGGGCTTCTTCAATCAGCTGAGATTCCATATCCCTTTAAAGAAGCCTGGGGGCCATGTGTCACCCTGAGCATCACAGCTGAGTCCAGCTCATTTTGGAGTAACACAGAGTGGGGCTAGTACCAGTTTGGGAAGGAGCACCGCGGTCCCCTCGCGGGAAGAGCTAAGCCTTTTCCAGCCTCTGTGCCCTCTGGCTCCCAGTTTCTGGGGCTGAGAGCCTAGCCCATGAATGCTTGCCCAGGGCCTGGACTGGGATGGGCTATGCATGTCCCTGGTTGCTTTAGGGGACTTCAGAATTCAGCTGTTCATGGACTCATGATGTCCCAAGAGGTCTGCTCACTTAGGATGTGGAAGCTTCTGGTATATGTAAGCTGGAGGCGGTGAGCCGAGTGCTTAGAGGAAGAAGAGCCAGGTGCAACTGGTTGGATATGTGGGTCAGTGAGGTGAGGCTGTCAGAAGCTTACTGTGATGTGCATGACCGTATGAGGGGCTGGGGCAGGGGGGCCACTGGAGCGCCTATCCTGAGATGCTCTGGCAGGTGGTAGGGTGGGAAGGATTTTTATGACATCAGAGCCAACTGGTAAATAGAAACGAGCAGGATGACCAGGGGCAGATGTCCCAAAGGATTGATGATCTCATCCACAAGCGGTCATGTTTGCATTTCTCAGATTCTCTTTTCCAAACCACTGGTAATTCCCTCCAATCTCTAATCCATTCAAACGCTGTTTTCATGGTGGCAGTCCTCAGGGTGTCCATTCTGTGCTAGGGGAGGCATCTCTGTCTTCCAGGTGAATTTCACCAGGAATTTTTCAAGTTCTAAACGGCCAAGTGGAAGTATTAATTTAGTATCACACATCCAAATAGTATTTGGATGAGTTTCCATCATCATCATTTACTTCATTATGTCTCCAATTATTCCTACTTCCTTTTTCTTTTTTTGTGTGATGATTTTGAGAATTTCTTTGCTTTCAGCAAACCCCTTCAGTTTGGAGATGAGTAAATGATCTAGTATTTAACATCTTTATTTGTAAACTTACAGAGTGGAACTCAGTTAATATATCATCGACTGGTTTCCCAAGCATATAGGATGCCTTTTGGGGAGTGAATTTATCTTTATTTTACTTTATCTTTTCAAATGTCAGTTCCAAGCCTTGTGGGGCCTATGGTATTTAGAGAAAGCATATTGGGAGATGAACTACAAGATAGTTTCTAGTTTACATTCGATTTCCTTCTCCCTTTGTGGCTTTTGAGAAGCCATTTAATTACCCTAAGTCTTAGTTTTCCATTTGCAAAACAAGATAGCAATCTACGTCTCCTACCTCAATATATATATAGATTTAGTTTGGAGAATTATGCACACATGTACACATAGACTCAACAAAACTGTGCCAAGGTCCCTCTGTCATTGCTGAAACCATGACTTTGGTAAGCTTTTATGCCTAAGAGGTCTGACTTTTTCTTTTCCTCGATGCCAAAGGAAAGAGGAGGCTCCTTAATAGTCATCAATTATGGTGCCCAACCCCCCTGTGGCTTGGTATCATCTATGAATACACACATGCTCATCTTCTCTTACAAAGTGTACTTCAGACACTTCCTAACCTTCTTCATTTGACTGTGGCTGTCGGTCTCACCATTGGCCGGCTGCCTGCGCTTTTGCCTTCAGCATCAAGACCAGAACAATTCAACATGGGCTCCAAAAACAAACATTGACCATGACCTCCAAGAGCATGCATGGTTTGATGCGTACCTGCCTCCCCAGCCTCATTCCTCCTAGGTGTCTCTGAGCTCCTGACCCCTGGCTTACTGTTAAACCTAGCAAGTTTCTTCCCTGCCCTTAGGCATTGCTCTTGCACTTCCTTCTACCTAGAAAATCATTGTCCTCACTAGCCTATCCATTCCAAGTAGGTAATTCTCACTCATCTTTCATTTTCCAGCTCCATCATTCTTAGCGAAGCCCTATACCTAAATCAGGCCTCTACATGCTCACAGTGCCAGGTACAGCCCCTTTAAAGCCCCCGTCATCACAGAGAAGGATTTTAGAGTTACTTGTCATCTCTTCATCCTTCTTCTGTTCATGATTATATTCCTACCTCCATGACACAGTACGTGCTCAATAAGTATTTGTTGAATGAATGAATGAATGGTTGAATGAATAGGTTTAGTATTTGACACTTGATGCTGGTTTGTGCCCACAGAGAGGATGCGACTGGACTTGCTGTTGTCCTGGATTCACGGTGAGCGCCCTTTGCGAAGCACCAGCTCTGAGACAGAAGGAGCCATGACCCCTGCTTGTTGAGCAGAGTCTGGGAGGACTTTCCTCCAGGGTAGGCCCTAAACAGGGCCCTGAGTGACCAATTTGCTGCTGGCCCAGTGGCCATTTGGGGGTCCTTACTCCCTCAGTTGCCCTGGGCCTGCAGCTCTTCTCAGATTCCTGCAGACCCCTCTGTCTGCATTCTCACTCTCTCCTCTGTCTCTGGGAACCTTTTCTAGCCCCATCTGCAAGGGACCTCTCCTTCTCTGAGCTCCTTTGAAAAGTGTCTATGCCCTTTCCCTAGGTTGTGAATCCTGCCCTGCTCTGAGCCTTGGCTTCAACTGTTGCCTTCAACTGCCATCAGAATGTTCTCTCCTTAAAATTCTCAGGGGGTGGTGCCCTGTTCTGCCATTGGGAGGACGTCAAGACCTCAGGCGCAGGGTTCGAGGCTCTCAGCTTCTGAGAAGGCTGAGCCCTTAGTATGTGGTGTCACCACACCGCCGAGCACGGCGACTGAGTTTGCTAACCAAAGGCTTACTCAGGCTTTCCAGGCCCTCAGGGCCACCTGCTTGGCCCCTCTGCTGCAGTTTCACAACCTTCCTGGACTCTCCCTGCCTTGGCTGAGGAGAACCCTCTTGTGGGTTCATTGACAGGCCCAGATGCGGGAAAGTGGGGGCCCCGAAAGACTTCCTGCTGCTTCAAGTGACCCAGCCCTGCAGGCAACTCTGATCTTTGCTGCAGGCCACTGCCTGAAAGCATCTCAGCAGTTCTGTCCCAAGACTGCTCCCACTTCTCCACTCTCAGGATGGAGCCAGGCCTTGGAGGACGAGGAGGAGGAGGAGGAGGAGGAGGAGGAGGA
>NW_011491015.1:306729-307389 GCF_000754665.1 Bison bison bison | reverse complement strand
AGGCTGCGGGAGTGTGGGAGACGTGACTGGTGCCTGACTGGTGCCTCAGCTCAGCTCTTGCCTCCCTTCGGACCTAGGAGCCAGGCGTCCTTGCAGAGGGCTTAGGGGCTGGGGGTGTGCACACTGCCAAAGCCTCCCGCAGGGAGAGCTCTTTCCGAGGGAAAGGAAGCGCCCCAGGCTGCATTCCCAAGCTGGTGCTTCCCCGCCCAGACTAAGCGCCGCACGGAGGGAATCAGGGTCCCGGTGCCCCTGGCTTGGGGAGGCGGCTCCACAGCAAGAGTGTTGCTCTGTTTGTGCCCAGAAAGCGCCTGCCAGACCGGGCCTTCCCTGGAGCTGTCCTCCCGCCTAGAGGCAGGTGGATGTGCTGTGCGGGCTTCCCCTGTGCCTTTGGGCTCCCTAGCACAGCCGCAGCGCAGGGGAACCAGCCCATGATCAGTGAGCTCCGGGCAGTACTTTGGTCCCAGGTTTGGAGCCCAATGCCCGGAACGCGGGAGAGAAGAGGCTGGCTGCCGGCGGGTGCTTGCAAGCCTGTTACTGGGAAGGACAGAGTGAGCTTCCACACCGGCGGAGCTCCAGCTCTGCGCCCAGGCGCGATAGCACAGAGCCCCGCCCGAGAGGCTGCTCTGGGCTGGGCGAGCCTCCCAAGCCCTGCCCAGCTTC